>NW_023425427.1:22598303-22878303 GCF_014108245.1 Pipistrellus kuhlii
ATAAATAAATATTCATATTTAAAAGTATATAATGTCATGTATTGCTTATTAGGTAGGTTATTTTGTCGTTGTATGAACATCTCTGAGTGCACTTACACAAACCTAGATGGTGTAGCCTGCCACACACTTAAACCATATTGGAATAGCCTATTGCTTCTAGACTTCAAGCCTGTACAGCATGTTACATACTGAATGCTGTAGGCAATTGTAACACAATGGAAAGTATTTGTGTAATTAAACATAGAAAAAGCACAGTAAAAAAAAAAAAATAGTATGGTGTAATAGATTTTTAAAAATGATATACTTGTATAAGGCATTCACCATAAATGAAGCTTTCAGAATTGGAAGTTGCTCTGAGTCAGTAAGTGAATATGTAGAACTAGGACATTATTGTACACTACTGTAGACTTTATACTGTACACTTAGGCTATAATAAATTTAGTAAAAATATTTTTCTCTTACCCTAACCCTGTGGTCGGCAAACTGCAGCTCGCAAGCCACTTGTGGCTCTTTGGCCCCTTGAACGTGGCTCTTCCACAAAATACCATGGCCGGACGAGTCTATTTTAAAGTAGTGGTGTTAGAAGAAGTTTAAGTTTAAAAAAGTTGGCTCTCAAAAGAAATTTCAATTGATGTACTGTTGATAGTTGGCTCTGTTGACTAATGAGTTTGCCAACCTCTGCAGCTGGTTTGGCTTAGTGGATAGTGTCAGCTTGTAGCCTGGAGGATCCCAGATTCGATTCTGGCCAAGGACACATGCCCTGGTTAAGGGCTTGATCCCCAGTAGGGGACATACAGCAGGCAGCCAATCAATGATTCTCATCTTTAGTGCTTCTATCTCTCTCTCTCTCTCCCTTCATCTCTGAAATCAATAAAATTATATTTTTAAAAATATTTTTCTCCAACAATAAATTAACCTTAGCTTACTGTATCTTTTTTACTTTATAAGCTTAAAATTGTTTTTTACCTCTTGACTCTTCTATAGGGACATTTAGCTTAAACACAAACACTATACAGCTGTGCATGGAGCTGTTGTTGCCTATGATAACAATTCTTTCTTCTGGAACGCTTCCTGAAGGACCTGCCTGAGGCTCTTCTTGAGGAGCCGTCATGCTCTCAGAAATATGTCTTAGGTGATTTGCTTTGTTTGTCTCTTTTTTCATCATAGATTTATAAGCAGATAGTGCGCCATGAACATTTCTTTTTATTACTGAAAATCTTTCTGGATTGGGGTCTATGTTTTCAAACTATTAAGGAGCTTATCAAGGTCTGATAAAGCTTCTGCCAAACCCTTCAATGTGAATTTTTGGGGGGGTGAGGGAGGGGGTCTTCTTTTTCCCCCCCTGTAGTTTCTTTTTCTCTTGCCTCTTCTTCAGCTATGCATTCCTGGTCCAGTTCCAACTCCTCATGAGTCCATTCCTCAGGGACCACCTCTAGGAGCTCCTCAATGTCATCCTCATTTGCACCCAGGTTAAAGTTGCTTGCCATCTCAACCACAGCCTTGGTTTTGCAACCTTTGTGCTAGGTTACAACAGCTATGAAGTCACTAGGTGATAGGATCTTTTCAGCTCCATTATAATCTATGGTCCCACCATTATCTATTCAAACCATCCTTGACTCAAATATTTTTATGGGCACATGACTGTATCTTATCAATATCTAAAAATCATATCTCTATTATCCTCCTGACCAAGATAAGAATCTTAAAACATTTTCAATTCTAGCCCTACCCCTTTTGTTCCCTATTCTGTAATCCCTGTACTCTCACATCTCCTACTTGCAGGTTGGGATTTTAGTTTCATATTATTAACAACTATTTCTATATTAGTGTCAAACAAGTTCTTTAAACTAGCTATAACTTTAATGTTTTTTGGCCCACTTCATCCTCATTGCTTTATGTACATTTTGAAAAATTGTTTTACAGTAATGTGCTTTGAGGGTTGCTTTCAAAGAGGGTCTGTGGTCATGTCCAAATATATCTTTATTTTGACCTCCCACTAGAACACATATTTTATTGGGTACAGAATTTGTGGTGCAGAATTGTTTGCTTTCAGTAATAGATAATCTTTAGTATTTTGACTTTATGTACTAGTCACTATTTGGGGGGTTTTGTTTGTTTTTTAATGTAAGAAAAATATATTGTAAATTCTTTTGCTTAGGAAAAAAATTACTGAAGTTGATGTTTAATACATGTAGGAATTGTCATTTTTACCCTCTAATTTTACATGGGGTGAGGATGCAATGAAATGGAAACAGAAAATGGAATTTATTCTTATAAACTCTTATGTAAAATGAGTTTAAGTACTATATGCTAAAGTGAACAGATTAACAATAGAAAGGAACTGCAAGTGCTTCATGTGCCCCTCTGATCACCTTCTAAAAACATTGGAACTATATTCACTCTAAAAAGAGTCTGATTCAAGGTTAAGTAAAAATTATTTTCCCAATGCACTGTTGTTCAAATAATTAGCTGTTGATAATAGGTGATGGTAGTGACAAGGAAACCAGAACATACCAATGTATTTTTATTTCTTCAAATTTAGCACTAACATGCTCTGTTGTTAATACAATAATTTGCCAATAGAACTTGTCACATTTCATCATTTTAATGGAGAGCACTTTTTAAAAGAGAATCATATATTTATATAAAACTTTATCATAATCTAAGCTCCTGGTTACTCCACTCAATGAAAAATTTAGTCATTGGTATCACAAAACTTAATCCAAAAAAAATACTATTCTCCATATAGTATTTTTTTGGATTAAGTTTTGTGATACCAATGACTAAATTTTTATTAGTCATTTTATATGGACTTATTCTCCATATAAGTTTCATGGGCTATTTAAAAAAGGAAATAAAATTTCTGAATGACTATAATAGTATTACACACCGAAATCTGTAAAATGACAGAATATTATTTCCTCCTTTTATTTACCTCGCCACCATCTCCTTCCCTTCAAATTTCCTCTTCATTGGAAAGGAAGGGAACTAACTTCACAGAATCTTATGCAAACCCAAGAGAATAATTCATTATTCATATTTCAAATCTTCTGCTGAAAGCTTGAGCCTTTTAGCTCACCCACACCATTCCTCACTAGCACAGCCTCTAGAATGACTAACACTGTCCAAAATAGAATGTACAAAGAAGCAACTCTGTGTAACAAAATGTTATTAGATAAATTAATCAAGGAATGTTTCTGTGGGTAGTTATCTTTGGCTATAAAAGGGGGGATAAGGAGGACAATGAAGTTAAAGGGACTCCACAGCCATTTTCCTTATATTCATGTACATTTGCAATGAGAGTGTAATTGTATATAATTGTGTAATATTAAAAACTAGAGGCCTGGTGCATGAAATTTGTGCATGGGTAGGATCCCTAGGCCTGGCTGGTGATCAGGGCTGATCTGTGGGAAACCAGCAGAGCAATCGGGACCCTGCTCCACCCACCTTGACCTGGCACCGCCCACTCACCTGCCCTGCCCCCCACTGCCACTGGTTGCCATCTTTGGGGTGACAGGGCAATCAGAGCCCCTGTTCACATCCGCCTTGGCTTGGCACTGCCCACTCATCTTCTTCACCATCCTGCCACAGTCCCAGTCTCATGGGGGCTGGCAGTGCCTCCACTGCTACCACTGCCAGTGCCATGTTGCCGATGCCTGCCATGTTCCACACCACACTCTGGTGGTCAGTACACATCTATCTCCTGGTTGGTCAAATTCCTGTCCCTGGAAACAATTTGCATATTAGCCTTTTATTATATAGGATAAGGCAAATATTACAAACAAAGTAGAATATTAACCAAAAAAAGGACCATTAGAAATAGTCTAGACCCAGATCTTTCAGTTGGGAAGGTATTAGAAAATGGAACTGATACATCCCAGGTCACAGAGCAACCCAGTTTGTAACACTAAACCTGGAAGAGGGGGTGGGAAAGAGCGCACAGCTGCTCTGACAGCAGGCATCCTCCTTTGAGGAAAATATATGTCAGAGCTTGAAATTAGTTAATCCAGAAACCATATCGAAAAGTTTTTATTTATATACTAGAGAAAGTAAATAAATGTGCCAAAACCAGGGGGCATGAGCTGAAAAGGTAACGGTTTAAGTGAGAGTCAATCTGAAGATTTGGCAACTAGATTATCGGAACCAGTCAAGATATCAGCAACCAAACTGTACCAGCAGGTTGGCTCCAACAATTTTTTTTTGATGAGCTGAATCCTTCTTTTATGAGTTTATTAGGTGGATTCTTTTATTATAGAAAGCCAGAGAGGTGGGCGGCAGCTGATAGCAAAGAGCTGGCTAGCGTGCAAGAACTGCATATTGAATTCTAAGAGTCTTTGCACTACTCCATCATATGTCAAACACCAGTAGTAAGAATTTCTTATGCCAAGCTATGAGTGATACAAAATCAAATATAAAAAGCTATAGACTTTTGGGTAAAAAGAGCTAAAGTCCTTCAACAGGAGCTAAAAGCAGTCATTAAAGATTTTATTTTCTTATATTGCTGTAACCTAGCAATATTGTTTTCATGTGATCAGGACTGAGTCACAGGCAGCCTTTATTCCACTATTTGGCAGACAAACTTTTTGATAATTAATCTCCAAAATGTATAAATCTGCAGATACGTGCACATAAATTATAATAAAAAAAAATGCTGGCATGCAATTTGATTCAAAGTGCTTTTTAGTAAAGTACAGAGTGATGCATGCTGAGGAGATGCAAGTATATTTAATTGGATATAATTAAAATAATGATGTGTGTTTAAAATAATGATATATTTAAAATGTTTAAATGTAAGTGACTGAGGAACTTATAATAAAAAACCAAAGCAGTAACTACTTTTTGATTACCTGATTATTCACGGAGCTAAAACCTTTCGTTTAACAAGTAATGCAGTAATGTTGTAATACTGCCACTCTGGAGGGATTCAGGGAGCCCTGCTGTCGGTGTGGGCCTTGGCTTCCCCTCTTCAGAGTGTGTCTCACCCTCCAGGTCTCTTCTCATGCCAACTCCCTTCATCAAAAAGAAATTTTTTGAGCTAGGCAAAACATTGACATTTGGTAAAGCTGGGTAATGGGTACATGAGGTTCAGTGTGCTGTTCTCCTTTACTTCTGTGTATGTTTGAAATGTTCTTTTATTTATGACAAAAACAGAAGTCTCTCTCTACATTAGAGCATAAGTTCTATAATGTTTGATAACTTTGATTCCTCCCTATGCAATAGATATAATTTATTAACAAGTCAGTGCATGCCCTGGTCCTATTGCATGAAATTTTTTTCACATTTCTACTAGAAATTTCTTTCAGGTAAGTGGACAAATAGCAGATAAATGTGCATTTCTAACTCTTAGCCCTGGTTAGGCAAGGCCCCCTGTAAAGATTATATTTTATCTCTGCTTTCTCCGATCATCTGAGACTTGAGTTATTATTTGGTTCCCTTCCTTGTTGTTCACCATTCTTCCTGCTTCAACTTGAATCCATGAGTCACTTCTGTCTCATCCATGTATCAGGATTTCTCAGATGTGCATCTGATGAGCTACCTTATAGCCCAGACATCTCATTAAGTTCTGTCCTCTGCTGACCTGCTGTGACCTCAAATGGAGCTCAGTTCACCTTCCTGCAGGGTTGTATGGGAAATCAGTGTCCTTGAAAACCAAATTCATGATCTTGGGAAAGGCAAATGGCTTGGTTGATTTCTTTTATTTCTATTTATATAACTAAGCTTCTGTGCTCAAAGGGGAAATGAGGGCCGAGGCTGGTTTGGTTCAGTGGACAGAGCATTGGACTGAAGGGTCCTGGGTTTGATTCCAGTCAAGGGCACATGGTTGGGTTGCAGGCTCAATCCCCAACAGGGGGCATGCAGGAAGCAGTCAGTGGATGATTCTCTCTCATCATTGATGTTTCTTTTTCTCTTTCTTCCTCTCCCTTCCTCTCTGAAGTCAATCAAAATATATTTTAAAAACCAAATAAAGGGGAAACTAGGGTTATGGTGCATTTATAACATTTCTTATGAATTAAAATCATATTATATGTCCCCTCTCTGTTCCTTCCCTTATTTTTTGTGTGTAATAATTGAAAAATTATAACCATGTTTTCATGGAGAGTGAGAGAGAGGTAATACAATTCCAGTGATTCTCTGGAATTTTGAAAGATCGTCCTCAATAATATTTCAATTCCTCTAGCATTAATAGTTTTACAGCTTCACAACTTAATCTTAAAAGCGATCATAGAGCAGGAGTAACACGTGTGGGACATCCAGAAAACAACATCATTGGCGGGGGCAGTGCGGGGGGGGGGGGGGGGGGGGAGCGGGGAGTGAACTTTTGGGCATTGTTTGTTTTATAGAAATTCAATTTCAA
Source organism: Pipistrellus kuhlii (assembly GCF_014108245.1). Taxonomy (NCBI): domain Eukaryota; kingdom Metazoa; phylum Chordata; class Mammalia; order Chiroptera; family Vespertilionidae; genus Pipistrellus; species Pipistrellus kuhlii. The sequence goes on from NW_023425427.1 coordinate 22,604,659, forward strand.
TTTACATGGACTTTAATACCAAGCTTTTGATTAGTCACTGGCGATGAGCCAATTTATAAATTGTACCTGCCTTCTCTTATTCCTGTTTTTGTTCTGTCCATATTTTCAATACTTTCTTGCTCAATAGCCATGGGAACCTTAGTAAAGTCAAGGCAAAGAAACAAAGATAGAAAAATGAAAGCTAATCTATTGTACCCATTTTAGCATCTATCCAATAAGATTGTTTGGAGGAAAACCAAAAACCTTTTATCAAAATGACATCTGTGGAGTTTGAAGACTCATGCAATTACTCTTTTCCCAATGCTAAAAACAATGAGGGGTTTGTTTTATATCCCAACTTTAGCAAGATAACCACAAAATCCAATTCTCAAATACTGTGATTGAATTTTTATAAGATTTTTTCAGTTAACGTGATTTCTATAAACAAGTACACCGTGAGTATCCAGGACCTAGTGTGGATGTCCAAAAAATCGTAGTCTATATCCCACAAGAATGTTTATATTTGAATTCTTATATGTTATGTCTCAAAAGGAAGTTGAAAATTTAATTCAAAATTTAAACAGAACTTTAAAAATTAAAAAGAAATTTTAAAAAGATATTTGTCTTCACTCAGCAAATTTTAACATTTCCAAGTTAGTTTTCTTAATGCTTCTCCCTGTTCCCTCTCATTTCCTTCTCACTCACCCACAATCACTGACCCAGATCTCCACCACCAGATTGTACATGGCAGAGAATGGGGAAACACATGGAGAACAAGGAAGGGTGAGGAGGGATGAAAAGAGCCAACAGAAACTTTTACTGGGGCCAGGTTTGGAGATTATGCCACATTTAAACACACAGCAGCCAACTTATTTATTTTGCAGTTAGTGGAATTTTCTCCTTCAGTGTCAAGAGGCAGGATCCAAACTTTAGAAAGTCACAATTTTCCCAAGACTTACAAGAAAGATAGCCTTGATCATGTGCATATTCTTGGAAGGCTTGCAGGTTAGAACTGATGTTCTTCCACTGGATGGGCTTACAGGCCAAAATGCAATCAAGCTTAGGAGCTCCTGCCTCCGGTTATAACTGCTAGTGAGATAAATAAAGATTTCCGAATTATGTCTTCAACCTGCCAATACATCCTCTCCTTCCCACACCACCTCCACCCCAACTTTGAAATTCAAATAACTGCTCCATATTCATTGAAGTATGGTAATCTAATTTTTTTTTTAAATCTCTTAAGGGCATGGAAAGGTAAGCAGGGATCACAATATGTAAGGTGTTATAGGCCATGCAAAGGAACATGACTTTCCCATTAGGGGGAGTTATGATATGTTTTTAAACAAGACAAAGATTAGACTATGTTTATTTTTTAAAAATAGTTCTGATGATGCCATTTTCTTCCAAAATAATTCAGAAAACTTAGTACAGTCAACAAAAATCTCAATAAGTGTGTGTGTGTGTGTGTGTGTGTGTGTGTGTGTGTGTGTTTAAACTTGATATCAATGATGCTAAATATTATTTGAAAAATAAGCCCTTGCATGTTTGGCTCAGTGGATAGAGCGTGGGCCTGTGGATGGAAGGGTTCCGGGTTGGATTCCAGTCAAGGGCACATGCCTAAGTTGTGGGCTCAAAATCCCCAGTGGGGGTTGTGTGGGAGGCAGTGGATTGATCACTCTCTCATCATTAATCTCTCCCTATCTATCTATCTATCTATCTATCTATCTATCTATCTATCTTTCTATTCTCCCTCCCTTCCACTCTTTCTAGAAATCAATGGGAAAAAATATCCTTGGGTAAGGATTTGAAAGAAAAGAAAAGCTAGAGCTCTTAAGAGAATGTAGGTCATGATGGACATGGAAAATTTGGAGCATTGATAGGACCAAATCAAAGTAGCAGTGGTGTCGTTGGGAGGTTGATTAGGCATGCCAGTGATGAGCCCAAATAAGAAAAGCCAAATCAGAGAGGGCTTTGGATGTCATGTTAAGGTTTTAGAATCTATGTTTAAGGTGATGGGGAGTTTAAGCCAAACAATGGAGACAAAATTGGTGGGAGACAAAATAAGGGACTCAAAATTCTTTTTTAAACCAAGAGAAAACTAATGGATGCCTTGAATTAACAGTGATGATGTTTATGAATCAGAGACAAGATCAAGAGATACTTAGGACAGAGATTTGATATGACTATCAAACCATGTTTCTGGGAGGCATCAACCTTTGAAAGATTCACCGATAATTCTTTAATAATAGAAGTCTTTTCCTAATTCAGTGAGAAGATAATAATTAATGGAGAGGACTTCCTTAATATTAAGCTCTTTAAATTTTTCTTAAATTGTGGGTTCTGTTTTCTGTTTATTTATAACTACCTGGCTCAAGAGAGAATCCTATGCTTAGTGATTGTTTAAGATAAGGGGGAGGAAGGGCGTCTTCAGGAAGCAGATTCTAAGACAGAGCTTAGTGTACAGGATGTTTAGTAAGGAGTGTCCTTGAGATCAACACCTATGGAGGGGAAGGGAAAACCGGATCAGGTGAGGCAGAAATAAAGCACAATCTAGCCCAATGACAGCCTTGGACCACCCTACAAGGAACTCAAGAGCTAAAACAGCCTACCAGAGTTGTCCCATGCTGGACAAACCCGTCTCAATCAATGGTTGGATGTAAGCCACCCTGAGAAGGATATAACCTTTGGTAAGTTTTCTGAGGTAATGAGGTAATGGGATAGTGAGGTAATCCCTGAAGGGGCTAACAGTAAAGGCTGTCAGCAGACCACATTCCCAGGAGCTGGGTCAGGAAGTTCTTCATGGAAATGAGATCTGAGCAGTGCACTTCCATGTCACAAAGTAATTATAGTCTGTTGTTTCAACATATCAAGACGCTAGGAGGACTTCCTGACAGCCAGGATGTGCCACTCTGAGCAAGTTTGAGAACTTCTTGACTTCCTATATTCTTTTAACAAACATTTATTGAGCACATTTGTTGTGTCAGGCACTGGGTCAATGATGATTGAAATAGGGGAAACAGTTTTTTTTTTTTTAAAGAAAAATATTGTACAATTAAATTAAGTTCCTTCCCACAGAGATAAGTGCTCTAAAGGAAACGAAGAGTCCAGCCAATGTTGCTCAATGGACCTATGAACCAGGAGGTCACAGTTTGATTCCCAGTCAGAGCATATTCCTGGGTTGCACTCCCCAGTAGGGGGCATGCAGGAGATAGCCAATCAGTGATTCTCTTTCATCATTGATGTTTCTATCTCCCCCCCCCCTTCCTCTATAAAGTCAATAGAAAAATATTTTTTAAATGAGAAGAGTAACTTGGAGAATTACACAGCATGCCGTAGGAAAGCTCTTCTAGAAGCCACCTACATTCCTTGGCTCCTGGCCTTGCATCTTCAAAGTCTGTAGCACAGCATCTTCTCTTTCCTCTGGCCTCAGCTTCCATACTTGGACCTTTCACACTGACTCTACTCCTGTAAAGTCCCCCTCAAGTAAAGGACCTGTAATTACATCAGGTTCGTTTGGATAATCCAGGATAACCTCCTCATTGCAAAATCCTTAACTTAATTACATCTACAAAGTCCCTTTTGCTATGTAAATAACATATTCACAGGTTCAGGGGATTAGAGAGTACATATCCTTGGGGAGGAGGGCGCTCTTCAGCCTCCCACATTCTAATTGAATAGAACCACCTCATGGTTCTTGAGAAAAATTAAATTCATATCAAGTGTTAAAACACTGCTTTGCTCAAAGGCACAAAGAAAACCCTCAGTAAATATTAGTAGCTATTTTTTCCCATGTGGACTTTCTCATCTGTGCCCTCCTCTTCATCCCTAGTTTTTCTGCCTTAGATCAGTCCCTATTCAAATCTTTCTACAATCATCTGTTGGCTTTAGTTTTGCCTTCTGCTACACATATCCCTATGCCCACGTATTCCCTAACCCGCCTACTATTACCAGAGTGAAACCACAGTCATCATAATTCCTTAATTCATCCACTCAATAAATATGTATTGGGTGTCTACAATAAGCCACACACCTGTGGTCACTATCTACATGACCAATTCCTGTGCCAGCTGGACATCTGGAGCCAGGTATTGAGTCTTGCTTATCTCTTTACTTCTGTGTTTTACAGTCCCTGGACTACAGTAGGTGTTCAGTAATGCCTACTGAATGAGTTAATGAATGCATCTAGCTATAACATTCTGTAGTTCTATCATTTTGTAAGAATAGAGTAAGAGTCCTATCAAATTCTCATCAGAGGAACTTATTCAGACTATTTCTAGAGCAGTTGAGGTGTATAAACATTTATGACTGTAGCCCAGTGCATTCCTGAGAAGCATTCCTGTGCCTCCCCACCTCCAGGGCCTCCTTAGCCAGAAGTGCAGAGACAGTAGTGTGGAGTGGTCATCTAGGTAAACTGCTGAAGAGGCAGGCTTTACAGCAGACAGCTGTTTACAACTTTTAGGAAGGAGAATCAAGTGACCCTGTGATGCGGCTGCCATTTTGGTAGGGATATATTTTCTGTTTCGAGGAAATCTCATTTCCTCCCCACTACCATAAAGAAGAAAGGCAAGATACTGAGAAGGGCCCTTCTTTCTGTTCCCCTTTCAAGAGTGCCTGCCAAGCCAATTAAAGCCTCCTGAATGTTATCTCCCTGCTATGATAATGTTATGTTAATAAATGCAATTAAGATAACATTCAGGAGGTGTTAATTGGTTTGGCAGATGTACATGAATAAGAAGCACAGATATTTTGCTTTCCCTATTTATGGAGGCAGGAAGTGACACAAAGTTGGACAAAAGGAAACTTAATTTGCCTCCAGTCTCTTCTGATATGACTTAGGCCTTTTCTGTTAAGTAATATGTGGGATTCTTAAAAATGCTAATTTAGATGATATTACAAAAATGAAGTGATTGTCAAATGTTGCAAAAACACTAAAATTGTCTTTTGCCTCCCGAATTAACTGGAACTACATGATATTTACTCCCTTTAAAACACTATATATGCCATATATGCTATATATATACACACACACATATACACACACTCTTACAAATGTGGCTGCAGCATATATGCAAATAAGCTCTTATGCTAATCTATGAAGCAGATTGTTCCAAAGGACTAATTTCTAGCCTATTCTTTTTTTAAAATTTTAGTACAGTTGACATACATAGACTTTCTTGATGTAATTAGTCATTTAATATATTCCAGTGATATAAGGGATAATGTTCTTTCATTCTAACTTAAAACAAAATGATAGCTTCTATTTTTGTGTGTTTAGGAAAAAAATAGAGGTTTTCTCTGAAATGTACATTTATACAAATTCGTATGAACTTGAAGCTAAGAGATGTTACATTGTATTGCCATCAAGGTCACTGTGTTATTTTCTGGAACTTGGCATTTCCAGCATGTCACATGGCCTTTGGCAGGCTTAGTCCTCCCAGAACAGCATTAGGACACACCTCTGATAAGAGAAAAGATGTGAGACGATCTCAGAGCACAGGCCCTTTGAGGTTCCTTCTAGTCCTGGAGTTTCAAGTGTTTCAAGTGGGTTGTTTTGAGTCATTTACCTATTGCACAATTCCAGAAAATTCACTAAACATTGAAAAATATATGCCTGTGTTTCTTTGCTAATTACCAATCTGCAACTTTTACCTGTCTATATGTCACTTTTCTCAATATAATTTTCCTTGGATCTTCTATCTAAAATAATCATGGAACCGTTTCTAGATTTCAATCTGTGGATGTGGGTCATTGCTGAAGTGATAAAGGGTTATTGTTGCTCTCCAGTGACAATAACTGTTAACTGAAGTTGATTGGGAAATACTCTTCTAATCTGTGTGCTTATGTTCAAATGTGTTTGCAGTATTTTCCAGAGAGATAGAATCTCTGTGGCTCACGTTCTTCAGGTTTTACAATCTTGGCTCCCCTCTAGGCTAAGGAGGTGGAGGAGCACTTCCCAAGGCTGGGACACTGACTCAGTGCTGTGGAGCAGTCCCCACTGCGGTTTTGGCTCAGGTTTACTCTTGAGAGACAGGGAAGCCATTACACAGATTCCACTGAGGAGCCATTCCAGACAATAAGCTGTCCCCCTGAGGGGAGTGTTGCTCACAGCGGGCACCTCCCACTACACTGCCCCAGGAACTCCGGAGGTCACCTGAAGATGAGATCGTGCAATAAACATTTATTCTCAAAGCAGTGTACTCTGGTCCAGGAGTTGGAAAACATTTCAGTTAAAAAACATTATTTAAGTAGTATTATTTTTAATTATTTCTGGGTAAAATGATTGCATTCATACTCTGTGGCAGAGATAGCAAATACATTATATCTGTGTGTAGTAAGGTGAATTGAATCCTTCAAAAATTCATGTGTTGAAGTCCAACCCCTAGTACCTCAGAATGAGACTGTCTTTGGAGATGGGGTCTTTAAAGAGGTGATTAGCTAAAATGAGGCCATTGCAGTGGTTCCTAATCCAATTTGACTGGTGTCCTTATAAGAAGAGGAAATTTTAACACACAAAAGAGACAGCAGGGAGGTACATGCACAAATGAAAGATATGTGAGGACACAGCAAGAAGGCATCTGTCTGCAAGCCAAGGAGAGAGGTCTCAGAAGAAACCAAACCTGCTAACACCTTGATCTTAGATTTCCACTTTCTGGAATTGTTGCATAAGCTATGCAGTGATATTTTGTTATGGCAGCCCTAGCAAACTAATACACTCAGTGACCGTTCTTGGCTGCCAAAAGCACTATTTAAAAAGGATTCTGGCATGGCAAGTGGGTAGTGGGACATCTGTTGATATTAGCCATCCTTACTCCATGGTGTGGAATTGAGATTTGACTATCTATATAGTCATATGTATAGAATCTTGGCCTTATTCATGGTATTATGTATTCTACCTATAGTTTTAAAAAAGATACCCAACATTTAACAGTTTCCTCAACTTTCACAAAAGAATGCCCATCTTACCCCAAACCCTGCAAATTAGTAACCATTGCATTGCACTGAATTGAATCAACAACCCAGAATACTTTTTTTAGTCAGAAAGAAAAGCCTGAAATTTAATTGATGCTTAATATTAATACTAAATAAATAAATATTTCATTATGAATAAGTGAATTTTATCCAATTATTTTCTTTCTTATTTTTATTTTTTGAGAACATTGACTTATTTAGCCCTCCAAGTGACTTTGGAAAACCAGCATTCCTTTCCTGAAAATTTTGTAACCAAGAGCCATAAAAAAGTCATGTATTTATGAAAATAAGGCCTCTACAAAATTATACTGGGGACTTGATTTTTATTTCATTGATCTTCTAATACTATGTTTTTAATGTTGGGTATCTTTTAAAAATTCAACATATACTTTGATTCTACTAATCTTTACATCAAGATTGAACAATTGTTTTGGGGTGTTTTGTGTCATTGATTGCTATAGTTTAATGTGTCCATAACAAATAAGTGTATTAATTTGGAACTGTCCCAATGAGTGCATTGTTTCAGAATGGCTGAGTGTCTTAGAGCAGTGGTCACCAACCGGTGGTCCGAGGACCACTGGTGGTCCATGAGGTAGAGAGGTTGGCAGCTGCTGTCTTAGAAAGATCTTTGTGAGGAAAAACCAGACATTAATCATCTGATGAACCCAGCCTTCCTTATTCATGACCAAGGAAGAGCATAAGGGGATGTGGTTATGCAATGTTAGGATTTCAGAAAAACTTCTACCATTCAGTATAGACCTAACCAAGGGAACTAGCCCAATGTCACCAATACAAGCAACCCAATTTGGGCAACTCAGGAGAATCTGTTGCTATGGCCTAGATGTTTGTGTACCACTTTCCTCCCCAATTCACCTGTTGAAACCTTAATTCCAATGTAATGGTATTTGGAGATGGGGCCTTTAGGAGGTAATTAAGTCATGAGGTTGGGATCAGGCCTAAACCAGCAATGGAACATCCCTCTCACAATCCGGGACTGCTGGCTCCCAAAGGCTCGCTTGCCTGCCAGACTGATCACCCCCTAACTGTGCCCCTGCTGGCCTGATTAACACCTAACTGCTCCACTGCCACCCCATTGTGCATCCCCTCACCCTTGCAACTGCCCTCCTCTGCCAACCAATTTGGTTTTGATTGGTCAGTTTCTATGCCACTCAGCGTCAAAAGCTCCACCTCCTAGGCAGCCACTGGATCCTCACAGTTGACCCAGATTTGTTTCTGATAGGCCCAGAGATGCTGACTGGCATAGAAACCAACCAAACAAGTTGCCCAAGGCCATTCACAGGCAGTGTCTGACACTAGCCTGTACCAGTGACCCTCCCAAGAGGCTCCAGAACCAACAACACACCCAGTGGCCAGATTGTAATAATTATTTTAAAAATTCATAATATTTACTAAAATATTTATCAACTCTCTTAGAATCCATAATATTTCTTTTTCTCCTTCTTCTTTGTGGCAGGCAAAATAATGCACCTCCTCCCAAATTTGTCCAAATCTTAATCCTGGAACCTGTGAATTTGTTACTTTCTATGGCAAAGTAACTTTACAGACATCATTGAGGTTAAGAATATTGAGATAAGGATATAATCCTGGACAAACCAGGTGGTTCCAATCTAGTTACACAAATCCTTAAAAGCAGAGAAACTCTTCCCTGGCATGATTGAGGGAGATCAACTTCTCCAGTAATTAGAGAAAAAAAGAGAGTGCAGTGTTTGCTAGCTTTGAATATAGAGGAAGGAGGCCTTAGTTAAAGAATGTGGGCAGCCCTAAAAGATGGAAAAGGTGGGAAACAGAATCTCCCGCTAGGAGTCTCCAGAAAGAAATGTAGCTCTGCCAACACCTTGATGTTAGCCAAGTGAGATGTGTATTGGACTTCTGACCTTGAGAACTATGAGATACTTAAGATGTTTTAAGTCATTAAGAGCATGATAATACATTACGGCTACCTTAAGAAACTAATACCTTCTCATCTTCCTCCTCTAGTATAAATATATATTTTGAATTGACAATTTTTCTTCAAATTCACTTTTGGCCAATTGAATATTTTTTTAAAATTAAATTTATTGGGGTGACATTGGTCAACATCATCATATAAGTTTCAGGTGTGGGTTTCTATGTTATAGGATCTGATATTGCACTCTGTTCCCACCACCCAAAATTAAATCTCTGTCACCATATATTAGGACCTCCTTTCTCTCTTAACCTCTTTACCTCTAGTAGCCACCACACTGCTGTTTGTTGTTCACAAGTTTCAGTTTTATATCCCACATATGAGTGAAATCATATGGCTCTTAGCTTTTTCTGACTGACATTTTACTTAGAATAATATTCTCAAGGTCCATCCATGTTGTTGTAAATGGCAGTATTTCTTCCTTACTTATGACTGAGTAGTATTATATTGTGTATGTGAGCCACATCTTTACCCAGTCCTCTATCACAGGACACTTTGGTTGTTTCCATGCCACTGTGAATAACACTGCAATGAACATAGCAGTGCATATATCTTTGTGAATATATGATTTCGAGTTTTTCAGGTATATTAGTATATCCAGGAGTGGAATTGCTGGATGGTATGATAGTTTAATTCTTAATTTTTTGAGGAATTGCCAGACTGCTTTCCATAGTGGTTGTACCAGTTCACGCTTCCTACCAGCAGTGAATGAAGGTTCCCTTTTTTCCACAACCTCTCCAACACTTATTATTGCTTGTCTTATTGATAATGGACACTGTAACAGAAATGAGGTGGTATCTCGTAGTTTTGAGTTGCATTTTCCTAATTGGAGATGAGGTTGAACATCTTTTCATATATCTATTGGCTGGTTTGTATGTCTTCAAAATACATTCCCTTTCTATATACTAACAATAAAATTTCAAAAAACAAACAAACCACAAAACAATACCTTTTGCAATTGCAACCAAAAGAATAAAATACCTAGGAATAAATGTAACAAAGAACATGAAAGACCCATATACTAAAAATTACAAAGCATTATGAAAAGAGATTGAAAAATACACAGTAAAATGGAAAAATATCCTATGTTCTTGGAATAAAAGAATCAGCATAGATTGTACGTCCAATGCTACATACAAATTTCATGTGATCCTATCAAAATCCCAATGTCATTTTTATAAAGAAATAGAATGAGAAATCATCAGATTTGTATGGAACACAAAAGACCCAGAATAGCCAAAGCAATCCTGAGAAAAAAGAATGTAACTGGTGGTATCACCCTACCTAATTTCAAATTATACTACAGAGCTACTATAAACAAAACAGTATGGTATTGGCAGAGAAACAGACATACAGATCAATGGAACAGAATAGAAAGACCATCTATGAGACCACATGTATATGGATAGATAATTTTCAACAAAGGAGCCAGAAACATAGAGTGGTGCCAGGGAAACTGGAAAGCCACATGCAAACAAATAAAACTGGATTAAAGTTTATCCCCATGTATAAAAATTGATTCAAAATGGATTAAATACCTAAACTTAAGACTTGAAACAATAAGTTACATGGAAGAAAATATAGGTACCAAACTTATAGTCATAGAAGGCATTTTATGAACTTGATCCCAAAGGCAAGGGAAATAAAGGCAAAAGTAAATGAATGGGACTATATCAAACTAAAAAGCTTCTGTACAGCAAAAGTAACTGACAACAAAACAAAGAGGTGGCCAACCAGATGCGAGATAATATTTGCAAACAGTAGCTCTGACAAAGATTTAATTTCCAGAATATATAAAGAACTCATAAAAATCAACACCAAACAAACAACCCAATCAAAAAGTGGGCAGAGGACCTGAAAATACACCTCTCCCAATTGGGTCTTAACTTAGGCGAGGCATGGGAGACCAGTGTAAAATAGGTCTGGAGAACTGTGGGAAATCATTAATCTCCTTCTAATCATTAGTTAATAATTATTTAACAAATTATCCTTTTCTCTTCATTAATGCAGGTTGCAGTGAAATGCCTCCGTAGCAAATTTTGTTAGAATTGATCACCAGGACTATGTAACAATATTACTTTTTAAAAAAACCTAAAGTCCTGATTTTTACTCCATTGCACCTCTGAAGTAATTCAATAAAATTAGGTGTGGAGTTACTAAATGCATTCTTATCCTTCCAAAACTTTTATGTTATTGTGTGAGCTACATTTGAAAGCCAGAACCCAACTTTTTTTGTGACTTTCGATATTCACTTCCATCCCTCTGAACCTGTTTTCATACCTAAAAAGCTAAGGCACTAAATGGGATAATCTCTAAGGTCTCTTTCTTTCTCTAAATTGCTGTGTTATGCCATAGTACAGAGGTATTTTTTAGCCCATTTCTTTGCTGAAGGATAAACTGATTGAAGTACAGTACTTCAATCCTTTGTTCATGCCTCTACATGAAATGCACTCTTCTCTCCTTTATTTTCTCTTATCACTTGATTCTCCAGCTAGTAAAATCCTACTCTGCTTTCAAGTTCCAAATCTAATGCCACTTCCAGTGAAAACTTCCTTGATCATCAGGAATTAATCTTGCTCTCCTCTGAAATACAGCACTCATTGTCCCCAGGCTTCTCACAGACCGAGTTATTCTTTATTTTTTGCTGCAGTGTCTTGTCACTCCAACCAGACTGCAGCTTCTTGAGGATGAGGACCATGTTCCTTGTTGTTTGCCAACAACAGGTATTGAGTAAATATCCTGCCTTCCCTCCTGTCATAATAGAAGTGGTGCCTACCTCTCCTTGTCTTCTCATACTGTATCTCTTGCTTCTCACAGACTTGATGGCATCTACTGCCCCCCATCTCTCCTATGTCCTTCAACTTCTCTTCTAGCTTCAGCTCATCAGCTCAACTATATCCCCTTAAAAGAAAAAAAATTCCTCCCTCAACCTCATGTTCAACTCTAGCTATATCCTTGGATCTCCTATTGCCAAATTTCATGAAGAAATTTAGTTGTTCACATTTACTGCTTCAACTTCTTCATATTTCATGCTTCTGTCCACTCAAGTCTGGTTTCTACCCCATCATTCCAATGAAATATACTTCCCCAAGGTTACTGTGAATTCCAAGGCACCATAGCCAAAAGGCACTTACTCTATTTATCTTGTAGGCATCAGTTTATACTGTTGACTATGACCTTTTTAAAAAATTTTTTTTTCTTTATTGATTAAGGTATTACATATGTGTCCTTATACCCCTATTGTTCTCCCACCTCCACTCATGCCCTCACCCCCAGGTATCTGAGTCCATTGGTTAGGCTTATATGCATGTATACAAGTTCTTTGGCTGATCTTGTGACCTACTTTTGAGATTCTCCATTGCTTTCCATATATGACACTTTTCTTCCTGCCTAGATGTTTCTGTAGTCTCCATTGCCCGCTCAATTTCTATTATTCACCTCTTAAGTCCTTAACTTCTTTACAGTTATATTCTAAACTCTCTTTTGCATTTGGTCTACAAGATATCCCTAGAGTCTTTCCATCCCCAAGAGTCTAGGTGTCATAAAAGAAAAAAAAAATTTTAAAGTGCAAATTAGATAAGCAAGGCCTTTGCTCTCCAGAAGTATATATTCTAATGTAAAAATTCAGACTACAGACAAGCAAACAAACAAAACATAAGATAATTTCACATAGTAAAAAAACTCAAAGAACATTTGCATATAGCCCAGGTAAGTGTGGCTCACTCCCCACCAACACGTAGGCTCTTCTGAGTCCAATGTGCTGATCACAAGCTGTGCAATGACTCAGTGGTTCCACCTCTTTGTCTCTATTTACATTACACACAACCTTTCTTCATACATCCTGTGATGAAGTCATTTGGCCTTCACGTAGTGAGAACACAATCTTCACATATTTACTGCTTGAATGTTCTTCCCCCAACCCCCAAACCATTTGTCTCTGACAAAGTGGCATTCCCTGGCACCAACAAAATCTTAAGCACAGAAAAATATGCAGGCCATGAAAGCACATGGCAGCTCTCTGTTACATTGATCATCCAAAGGAACCAAAATATGTTGATAGTCATTATTAGCATCAAAATGAAAACAAAATTAAATTCTTGCAGAGAACTCAAGGCCCCTTGAGAAACAACTGCAGACTTTCAAGGATCTTCAGACCCTAATGTGAGAAATATGAATGAAGTGAGAAAGGTTCTTGATTAAACATTAAAAAATTGTGTAACCAGGGAACCTATATGCATATATGCATAACCTCTGGATACAAACAATAGTCTGGGGAAGGCCTAGTAGGAGCAGGTGCAGGGTAGAGGCAAGGGGGGAAGGAGGGGGAACAACAACACATAAAGGGGATATCTGTAATATTTTCAACAATAAAGATAATTTTTTAAAATTGTGGATATACAACCTAACCCTGACATTTATGAGTGGGCCTAGGATATTTATCTTATATATTTGTTAGAAAGATTCAGTGAAATCATAGTAATAAAATGATTTGTGAAAGCATCTTTACAGCATGATAGAAGATGTCAAAGGCAGGTTTCCTAGAAAACAAAGGGGGAGAGTAAGCAATCCACTAACACTTGTTGGGTGTGCTGTTCTAGGGAAACAGGAGTCAAGGAAAGCAGAAATGTCTGCTGAGCAGTAATCATTGTGGATAGGAATATTGCAACCTTCCTTTGCCCCTGTCAGGATGTTCAGGTTATTAATACAATAGAAAAATGCTAGGCTACAATTTTGCATTTAAATTATATACTCAATTGTGCTGTTTTTAAAATAAATCCAAACTCTCTACTCTTCCCCCCACCTCCAAATTCTCCCTATAAACAGAAAACATAAAACCTTTTATTCCTAGTGACTATTTTGGGGGCTTGTTTTCAGGTAGTCTTCTGTCCTGATTATGGCCATGTGTACACGGGAATACATGTACTGAAACTAGTTGCCTGATTTGAAATACAAAACTGTAGAAATGCAAACACACAAGCCTGATGGCAATGCTTAAATCATGTTTTAAGAGTGGTCTTTAAGACAAAGTCCTGTTAAATAAATACATAAAACAGATGTTGGAATAATCTAAGAAGACATAAAATGTTTGAAGTGGGTAAATGCCCTTGGTTTACCTTATTTAACCTGTAAAATAATAACCCACAGGGAAAAATATAAAAATTCCTATCTGTGTCTCATCATTTTTTCCACCCAGCCATTTTGCAGTTTTCATTTCTCACCTTCAGGCTCTGTATCTATTTTTAGACATTCACTAACACCTAGTATAAGCCACTACATGTTAGGCATGACTTAATGAACAGTAATATCGATTGGGGTGGCAATATATTGTGGCAGGGAGAGTCAGATGAGATGGGTGGTGAAGAGAAGGGTGTTTTATGATCTTACATAAGATTACACCATGAAGTTGAATAAAGGAACAATCTATGTGCTCTCAGACACCAGTGAGGAGAAGATTCACCCAGCCTAGCAGGCTTTGAGCATCCCCTCCACCATCAGCACCTGGAGGGCCAGCCACCTGAGCAGAATTACAGTGGGCCCTTTTCAGAGTGTGAACAGGAAACCCATGCAGGTCAGGGAGGGGTACAGGGAGCACGCCTCACCCAGTGGATTGGCAGAGACAACACTCATAAATAAGAGCCCCCAGGTTAAAAGTGGACATCTCAGCTCAAACCAAATCAGCTTAGACAAAAAATGGTGGAGAGTGTGCAGAAGAGAATCCAGTCCAACAAACAGAAAATTCCCAGATCCACATGAATTAGTGTATGTGTATATGGTGTGTATAAATTTGAGTGTAAACTATTTTTTGTATTTGGTTATCTTTAGAGTGTGGGTCCAAGGCATTTTCAATATATTTTATCTTCTTTGGAGTCTGAGATTAAAATGAGTGAGTGAACAAATGAATGAATCCTATATATATATATATATTACATGGTAGACTTGGTTTCACACATTCTGCATTAATACATCAAAGAAGAACTGACTTTATTTCTTAATTCCACATAGAAAAGTCTTGTGGAAGGCCCTAATTGTCCTGGCTTTAGGACAAAAACACACCAAACCCACATCCAAATTTTTTATATTTTTTTCCTGTGGGTTATCTTTTACAAGTTAAATAAGGTCAACCAAGGGTATTTAGCCACTAATATATGGATTTTCTGCTTGTTGGACTGGATTCTCTCTCTCTCTCTCTCTCTCTCTCTCTCTCTCTATCTATATATATATATATATATATATAGCCTGGTGTCCCTTGACCAGGTGATCAGGGATGATAGAGGGAGGGGCAGCCTGCCAGGGGGAGGCACCGTAGGAGGTTAGCCCCAGTAGCAAGCTAACCAATGGCCAATTCCATGAGGATTTGGGCTCCCTCCTCCCTCCTGTCTGGGTCTGGGGTGCACATGAACCAAATTTGGGGCTGTTAGGGCCCCAGCAGCAAGGTCTGGGTCAGTGCACGTCATAGCTACCGGCCAGTCGTCCAGTTGTTCTGGTCATTCAGTCATAATGGTCGCTTAGGCTTTTATATATAGAGATATCTAGATTAGGTTTTTGAGTACTGACTTTTATCAAGACTTCAGTTGGACAGACAAGAAACATTTCTCAGGTCCATGTGCAAGTATGTTCTATGTACTTATAGTGGGTACCTGCTATTTTGTTTGAGTAGAACTCCTCCCTACTTCCAAGAAAGAAACTCCCTTTTTTGGAATGGCTCCTTTCTAGACTCCAAACATGTGGACATGTGGTGCAAGGGGGTTGAGCTATATACTATTTCTTAGATGGCACCACCCCACTGACACAATTGACTGGACCAGGCTGGCACCCCTGCCTAAAGCCAGGACAATTAGGCCCTTCCAGAAGACTTTTCTATGTGAAATTAAGAAGTAAAGTCAGTCCCTCTTTGGTGTATTAATGCAGAATATGTGAAACAAGGTGTAGATGAGACAGAAAGATTTGGACAGCTAGGAGGAGCAGGGATGAGAGAGAGAATCCTGGTAGCAGTTTGGCTTCTGGCTTCAGTCTCATTTTTTTTATTTTGTTTTATTAAATTTCTAGCTATTTCCTTGTCTTTCCCAGAGATTGACTTTTAACCCCATCTTCAAGTTACTTAAAATATCCCAATATCCTTTCAATAAATTTCTCCCTTTTTCCTAAACAAATTCTGTCTGGATTTCAGTTGCCAGCAACAAGGGGATTCTGAATAATAAAACAATATAGTGTTATTGTCTTATTCTTCAAAGAATGAATGTGAAAATGTGCAATAGCTAAAGGACTAAATGATTCCCAGTTACCACTTTCTTTTAATTAACCTTGATGGTGGCTTACCACAAATTTAACCTCAGGGGTTAGGCTGATATTAAAGTGTGGGTGTGTGGGGGTGGGAATCTCCACATTGCTGGCCCACACTAATGAACAGGGAATCGCTGTAGGAGATAGTGGGAAACAGTAAGGATTTTCAAAGAGGTCTTTCTTTCATTCTTTTTTTCCCTTCATTATTTTTTAAAATCCTTTGCTTCTGATCCCTTTGCTCCACAGGCAGTGCAGCTGGGAAGCCACGGGTGGTCTACCCATCACTCCACCAGGACAACCCGAGATGACATGCCTCGTGGTCATTGCCCCTAACTAAGTAGGGTCCAAGTCTGGGAGATATCAAAGGACTTATTTTATAAAACATGTTCATTTTGCATTCTGTACAGAGACATTCTGGGACAGCTGCCTGGAAGCTGCAATGTCTGAAATAACTGTAGCAGGAAGGAAATAGCATGGAAGGACCCTCTGCTTAGCTTTTTCCCACCTCCTACCACCAAAACCACCAAAGCCACATCCAAATAACAGCAGCGACATCAGTGCCCATGGTTCAGAACAGCCTTTGAACCTTTCCTAAGGGGACAGATTTGGGAAGTGGACAGGCACCCCTTCTACCTCCACTTGTTGCCCATGCAGCAAGCTATTGTTTTAAAAAGGAAAATCTGAAATCTTTACCACATCCCCACCCCCACCACACCCTTTCAATTCTAACACTCTCTCTCTCTCTCTCTCTCTCTCTCTCTCTCTCTCTCTCTCTCTCTTAATAAATTTTTATTGTTCATATTATTACAAATGTTCCTCCCCCCCCCTCCATTCCTCTCCTCCACCAGGTTCCCATCCCACCCTCTGCCCTTTCCCCACCCCCATTGTCCTCATCCATAGGTGCACAGTTTATGTTCAGTCTCTTCCCACATCCCCCTCTCCCCTTTTCCCCAAGAATCGTCAGTTCACTCCCCTTCCATACCTCTGATTCTATTATATTCAACAGTTAATATTGTTCATCAGATTTTTTTAATTTCCTTGGTTTTTAGATTCACTTGTTGATAGTTACGTATTTGTTGTTCATAATTTTTATCTTTATTTACTTTCTCTTCCAAAAGAACGCCCTTCAGCAATTCATATAATTTTGGTTTGGTGGTGATGAACTCCTTTAGCTTTTTTTTTATTAGTGAAGCTCTTTATCTGGCCTTCAATTCTGAGTGATAGCTTTGCTGGGTAGATTATCTTTGGCTGTCGGTTTTTACTATTCATCACCTTGAATATTTCTTGCCATTCCCGTCTGGGCTGCATGGTTTCTGTTGAGAAATCAGCTGACAATCGTATAGGTGCTCCTTTATAGGTAACTACATGCTTTGCTCTTGCTGCTTTTAATATTCTCTCTTTGTCTTTTGCTCTTGGAATTTTAATTATGATTTGTCTTGGTGTGGTCCTCTTTGGATTCCTTTTGTTTGGAGTTCTGTGCACTTCCTGGACTTGTAAGTCTAATTCTTTCACCAGGTGGGGGAAGTTTTCTGTCACTATTTCTTTCAGTATGTTTTCGATATCTTGCTCTCTCTCATCTTCTGGGACCCCATAATTCTGATGTTGGTTCGCTTGAAGTTGTCCCAGAGGTTTCTTACATTATCTTCAATTTTCTGGATTCTCTTGCCTTCTTGCTTCTGTGGATGAGTGTCTTCTGGCTCTTTATGTTCCAAATCTTTGACTTGATTCTTGCGATCTTCCATTCTGTTTTTAGGCCTCTGTATAATATTTTTTATTTCAGACAATGTATTCTTTATTTCTTGTTGATCCCTTATCATTTCTCGATGGTTCCTTATTAATTCTAGTTGATCCCTTTTCATATCCTCATAGGTCTTATCAACCTTTTCTAGGAAATTCTTGAAAAATCTTATAAGCGTAGATTTGAACTCTATATCCAGTCGCTTTTTGTCCTCCATTTCTTTCGTTTGTGATCTATTTCATTGTCACATTTTCGCAGCTTCCCTGATGGGGAGGAGTTTCAGGGTGGAGCCTACAGCCTTGGCTTCCGTCAGCCTCACCCTATGCGGCTCCTGAGTCTCAAAGTCCTTCAGTACTCCCTGCAAGCACCTCTGAGAGAAAGGTGCCCTCGATTTTCGCCTGCCACCAGTCTAGGCTCTCCCCCAATGAGCCCGGAACTGGGGATCAGTTCAGTTGGAAGTGAGATTGGAGGTGGCGTTCAGAGCAGTCTGGAGCCTCTTCTTCCCGCCAAGGCAATCCCGCGGCACAGCCAACAGTCCCTTCTCTGCGCGCAATGTGCGAGCCTCCGGGACCTCCTTTCGCCGCTACCCTGGGGTTCTGCCTTACAGCCCAGCTCCCTATGGATGAGCCTGGGTCCCCAAGGTCTGGCTAGAATTGGGGTTCAGAGCAGTCGGAACTGGGGCCCAGCACAGTCGGAGCTTTTATCTCCTTCCCACTAGGGAACGCCAGCCAGGCAATCAGCCGCCCCTTCTCTCTGGCTCCGTCCTCTCCGCGCCTCTTGTCTCCGTACCTTAGGCTTTTACAGCTTCTCCGCTCTTCCTTCTGGTTTTCTCCTTGCTTCTTGTTGTAGAATTTCCAGTCAGTCGACTTTCCTGTAGTTCTGAGTAATGTCCATTTTATATTTTAGTTGTATTTTATTGAAATTGTGTGCAGCTGCGACTAGGTGTTTACCTGTGCAGCCATCTTGGATTCTCTCTCTTTCTCTCTTTCTCCCCCTCTCTCTTTCCTTACCCCCAACACAACAGTCCCTCCCTCACTGTCTTCAGGGAGGAAGTGTAAAGAGCAGTGCAATTTAAGTGATTGTCCCCCCTTCTCCTTTTACTTAGGCATTAGCATCAGTCTGAAGACTGGTCTGCTGTCAGCCAAAGGAAACATAAAAGATTTTATTTTTATCTATTATGTGTATATGGTCCTTAATAAATGCATATTAAGAATTTTCAAAAGAAATGCCCAGAAACAAACCCCTTCACACATGCACCTGCTCTTCTGTACCTGACAGAGAGGACCATGCCCACACACACAGCAGCCTCCTTTAAGTTGGCACATGCCAGGCTAATTTCTCAGTGTCATTGGGTTGGTAGAGTGAGGATTTTTTTTTTAAAAATCATTTAAAATACTTTTGCTGAATATGAAAATCAATGAAGGTGTTTTATTACTTGACTTGTATTCACATTTACTGTTTATGAGTTCTACTGTTTTTTAAGCTCTTAAACCATTGGTTCTCAACCTTTTTAATGATGTTACCCTTTAAAACAGTTCCTCATGTTGTGATGACCCCCAACCATAAAATTATTTTTGTTGGTACTTCATAACTGTAATTTTGCTACTGTTATGAATTGTAAAGTAAATATCTGTGTTTCCCGATGGTTTAGGCGACCCTACTAGCATTTCTCAACCTGTGGGTCTGTGACCCACAAATTGAGAACCTCTGCTGTAGAGCCTAAGACCATCAGAAAACACAGATATTTACATTATGATTCATAATAGTAGCAAAATTACAGTTGTGAAGTAGCAATGAAAATAATTTTATGGTTGGGGGTCACCACAACATGAGGAACTAACTGTATTAAAGGGTCGAGGCATTAGAAAGGTTGAGAACCACTGCCTTAAAGACTTCACAGACTTGGGCAGAATCCTGTGGGTTGTTTTGCAAATAGGCCTCTGTACAAGATAACTGCAACTTTTCAAATCTCGAACTTGTAGAGTCAGATGTATATCACTCCCTTGAGAACAGGCTCCTGAGGAGACAGCAGTAATGCTGAAGTTATGTGAAGTATTTCTGGAACCTCCTGGAGCACTGCCTCCAGGAAGAGCCTGTGCCCCAGAGTGAACCAGGTCTGGGTTTGAGTTCTTGCTTTACCACTCATTTGCTGTCTTATCTGACAATTAACTTCTCAGCCTGTACTTTCATGCATAAAACAGGTTACTAATACCTACCTTTCAGGGCTGTTAAGAGATTTTTAAAAGATAGTTGCTGTGAAGCACTGTTAGAACTTTGGAAACATATAAAGGATAAATAGATAGTTATTTTTTTTTCTTTCTTTCAAGTTATAAGAGAAAGTTTATTTAGAAAGTTCAGAGGTAGTACAAGTGAGCCAGGAAACAAGTTATGGAAGCAAAGAAGGCCCCTTGAGCTTCAGAGAGGGAAGGCAGAGGTACCACCCTGCAGGGAAGAGAGAGAGCACCAATAAACAATGATTTCCTAGATGGTCTTCAGAGCTGGCACTGTGCTTCTAATACACAATAATTACAACCTTGATGTTTCAAATGGCCAAAATTTATTCAAAGCCCATCCCCATGGCAAAGGTGATCAATACCGGTTTGGGTCGGACACAGAGTATACCTCTTATGTAATGAGGTAGCTTTGGTTGTATTGCTTGAAAATTGGTTCTGAAGAAATTGCCAAAGATACTTTCCAAAAGTGGTTCCAGGGCCTTACATGGTGATTATTAGCCTCCACTTCACACCGACAGCTTCATCCACTACAGCCCCTCTCGCCCACCTGGTCCCAGATCCACCGTCAGTCCCACAGAAGGCTGCTTGGCTCACTGTCCATCTGGAGGCTTAACATTTAGTCACCTTCCCAGATCTGGTTTCTGGTTTCACATTTACAAAGGCTGGACTCCTGAATCACTCTGCTGACAACCAGATTCCGTGCCCAAGAATGATAAATGTTAGCTTCTTAAGAAGCTGGTCTATTCAGTTTTAATGCTAACCCAGTTTGTGCAACCTGACTCATCCCAGCTCCCCAGTCCTGACAAATTACCTTGCTAACCCCTCTCTATTCCCCAAGATCTCTGTTGTGCATGCCGGTTCTCCTGCTGTTTGAAATAGGTCCTGCTGCTTGGAAAGAATCCTTGCATGGAAATTTAGTCAAGTTCTTTTTTTTTTTTTTTTTTTTTTTTTTTTTTTTTTTTTTTTTTTTTTTTGCAAGCAATGGAATAAAGTGGCTCGTTTCAATAGAGAAGTCATTTATTAAAGGATATTGGAACTTGACAGAAGATGAGAAAAGATTGGACAACCAGGCTTGTTAAAGGAGAAAAGACACTAGACATCAGCCAGGGCCAGAACCAAAATCATGCCAAAGCTCTTCTGCTGAGGATACTGCTGCCACTTTATCTCAGAATGTATATGTGGCAAAATCTGAAGAAAGAAATTCATATATTAGTGAGAGATTTTAATATACTCTCAGGAAATGAGGGTAAGCAGTCATAATAAGCAGAGGGGGAGGAAGCAAGTCAATAAAAATACAGACGATTTGAACCCAAGATTAACCCACTTGGCATAACTGATGTACAAGAAACAGTCCCACCAACAACTGCAGAAAGCATTTCCTTCCTCAAGTATTCTTGGCCCGTTTACAAAACTGATGTATGCTGGACAGCAAAGCAAGTCTCAGCAACATCCACGTGACTGACATCACACAAAATATGATCCCTGGACATCACAGAATGATGCTAAAACATCAATATGATTAAAAATACAGATACCATTGCAAAAAGATAACTAGAAAGTTCACAAATATTTCAATATTTGAAAATTAAGAAATATAAAGGTAGGCAAAAGTAGGTTTACAGTTGAGAGTACGGAAAATAGTCTATTCTTATAGTGTTATTTATTAATTATTGTATTATTTTCCAAAGGAACAACTGCAAACCTACCTTTGCTCACCCCTGTTTAGTTCTAAGTATCTTGTGGTACAAAGAAGAAATCACAAAAGAAATGAGATCACATCTTGAATTGTATAATAAAGGATAAATCATCTCCTCTAAGATGTTTTATGCTACACTAGTTTGCTAAACCAAAGATCATCAGTTTTATTTTAAAATAGCAATCCATTTTTTTTTAAAGCCACACAGAAATAAGCAAAAAATATCAAGGTCAACATTGAGAATATTCTCACTGTTCTAGCTCCTTCAGAAAACAAGGGCCAATGTTTGTGTGAGTCTTTAACTTGCCCTGGGCTATACAATTTGAGCAATGAACTTAGTCCAGCTCAGAGATTTGAGTGCATTTTTAATATGCATGTGACAGTGTTAATTCAGGTTCATTTTAACCAGAACTTCTCTCTGTTGGAGCAGAGAGCAAGAAATAACTAAAGCTTTCTGGTGACTCATGACACTACAAGAAATGTCACCCAACGCAGATAAAATATGACAGATGAGGCTGCAAGTCTGAAATAAATTCCGAGCTTTTAACTAAGCATTTCACCATAAGGAACGAGTCACTTGGTCAGGAATTAAGAAAGGAGACATTTGGTGTCTCTTCCAGGCTGTACATTTTCAGCAAAAGAAGTCTGTTCTACCAATAGAACTCCTAATTTGAGCTCCCCCACTAATTGCTTTGTGTCCTTGGGCTAGGCTTTAAGCACATCTGATCTTCTTGAAAGAGGGTGTGTGTCGAACATAATAATGAATGTGGATGTGCTTTGTACTAGTAAACTGTAAAAGGCTGCATAAATGTTAATGACGGGTGTGTCATAGCACTGCCCCAGCTGAACATTTATTGAGGTATCAGCATAAGCCCGAACACTCTTGGAAGGTTTTTGAAGTAACCACTTAAGAAATTGAATATTCCTCTCGTCCATACTGGACCATTTCCCTGTCCCTTTTCAAGTCCTCTCTTGTTGTTGTTGTTGTTGTTGTGAATACTGTTCTAATAACAGACGGTACATTGAGTATATAATAATGAGCAGAGTGTGCTGTGTAATTTGCACATATTATAATTTATCTCTTATTCTTGCCAAAACCCTTCAAAGTAGAAACTTCAAATTTCTCCAAGGAGGACAATGGCTCAGAATTGGTGGTATTTAAGCAGGGGTGGAGCTGAGAAGGGTGGCAAGAAAGAGGGGTGGTATAGAGGAGCCCTCCTTCTAAAGAAATACTAAGGACAAGCATCCCACTGGGTGATTCTGTCTGCTCAGGTCTTTTGTGAAAAGCTAAACTACTAAATTAGTTAATTTAGTCAAGCTGCTAGAGAATACAGAACTCACATTTAAGTCAGACCTCTTCTAGCAAAACTCGTGCTTTTTCCACGAGGCAGTATGTAATACAAATTTAAATTTCTATTTCTTAATCACAATAAGTGATCTTTGCATAAAACTTAAACTAGATAACACAATTTCATCTATAAAGTAGTTTTGCCAAGAACTCTTAACATGAATCTAATCAAATCTCTCCAGGAAATACGGAAATAAGTTAAATGACATCATAAGAAAACAATCAGACAAATCCAGAATTCTGTACATTCTGTGAGACAATTAACCTGGGCTTTTCCAAAGTCAGTGTCATTTAAAAAAAAAAAAAAAAAAAAAAAAAAAAAAAAAAAAAAAGTGGGGGTGGGGGAACACTTCTATATTAAAAGAGACTTCAGAAGCATAAAAAACATATGTAATGTGTAAACCTTGATTGGGGGACAGGTGAAGGGATGGCAGTAAAAGACATTCTTGGGCCGAAACCGGTTTGGCTCAGTGGTAGAGCGTCGGTCTGCGGACTGAAAGGTCCCGGGTTTGATTCAGGTCAAGGGCACATACCTTGGTTGCGGGCACATCCCCGCTGGGGGGTGTGCAAGAGGCAGCTGGTTGATGTATCTTATAGACATTTCTAACTCTATCCCTCTCAATTCCTCTCTGTGTAAAAATCAATAAAATATATTTTTTAAAAAGACATTATTGGGATAATTAAGGAAATCTGAATATGGAATAGACATTATACAATTCTAGGAGGTTGATGTTAATTTTTGTTTACCAGATTAGGCATGATAATGGTATTATGTTTAATTTTGAGAGTGTAGTGATTCTTGGAGATGAATATTAAAGTACTTGGGATGATGCATGGTATCTGCAACTTTCAAACAATTAAAAAGTGTGTGTGTGGGGGTGTGTGGGGGGGTGTGTATGTCGAGTTTAGACCAGGCATAAGAAGACCAGGGTTTTAGCCTTAATGCTGCTACTAACAATCATGGTAATGCTGGCTACCCTTCAATAGCCTCAATTTGCTTATCTGCAAAGTGGGTCTGGACTACATCAATGGTTTTCTAACTTGTTTAAAAAAAAAAAAAAAACACAGATCCTTTCCTTCAAAGAGAATTTCATATAGTGCCTATCATAGCAAAAAGATAAGGGAAGTGACTCTGGTTGAGGACACACACACACACACACACACACACACACAGAGAGAGAGAGAGAGAGAGAGAGAGAGAGAGAGAGAGAGAGAGAGAGAACATAATATGTTAACAATTGGTTAATCTATGGAATACAGATGTCCCTGTTATTATTTTTTCAGATTCTCTATATGTATGATATTTTTCAGGAAAAAAAATAAAGACACAGATAAAAAGACTGCAAGTTATATGAATGCAGTACCTAGACATTTTTGTTCACTTGAGTGTGTACCCAGGGCCTAGGTATACTGCCTGGATCATGAAAGGAACTATCAATAATTGCTGAAAGAAGAAAAGAGGAAAAGAAGGAAGTTAACTTAGAAACCACAAACTCACATAGACGACCACTTGCTGTCCTAAATTGCTTGCAAATCTATATGATGTTTATGAAACAAGAGCAGTAATCCATGAGGAGAGAAGCAGAAGAAGGAAAGAAGGGGAGAAGAGGGGGAGGGAGGGAGGGGAATAGAAAGAAGAGGAAGGGAGGAAAGGACAGAGGGAGGGAGGAAAGGAGGAGATAAGGGCATCCTTCCCCCCATCACCCATGAATATCCAGCATGATGAACACGTTGTACATCCTCCAGGTCATTTTTCACCTCACAGACAAATCCATTTTAAAAGTGCTGTGTCTGTTGCCCTAGCCAGTTTGGCTCAGTGGATAGAGTGTCGGCCTACAGACCAAAGAGTCCGGAATTTGATTCTGGTGAAGGGCATGTACCTCGGTTGCAGGCTCCTTCCCTATCCAGGCCCTGTTCTGGGCCCTTGTAGGAGGCAACCAATCAATGTGTTTTCCTCACATCAAAATGTCTTTCTGTCTTTCCCTCTCTCTTCCACTCTCTAAAAATCAATGGGAAAATATCCTCGGGTGAGGATTTAAAAAATAAAATAAAAGTGCTGCATCTGTAAAACTATCAGGTTTTAAAATGAGAAATGCCCCTGGACATCAGTTGAAGAAACTGAAGCCCCAAAACAAGGTGACTAAGTCCCCTGGTGGGTTAGTGAGTAAGCCCCAGTCCTTTGTCACAGGAATGAGGCTCCTTCCTTCATACCACAGTCTTGCTTCCACCTTTGTCAAAACTAGTAATCCATCTAGTGCGGTTTCCATGTAAACCTGAAAAGAGCCATGCTTAGTCACTGGCTTTCATTTTCTGGAAGCAAAATTTTGCACAGCACAGCAGTTTCGATGACCTGTCAAGCTTGTCAAAGTAAGATTCCTTAAAGGACACAAAAGTAAAAGTACATACTGGGGTCATGCATTGTGCTTGGAACGTCCATATTCATTGTCGTATTTTGTTCTCCCAATAGCCTGTGAGGCAGGCATTATGTCTTTAAGCTATGTCGTAAGCTTAAAAGGTAAAAACTGACTCAAGAGAGAAAAGTGAAGGGAAAGAAAGAGAAAGGAAAGAAAGGATAACCAACAACTGGAACACATCTAAAAACCCTGTGAGCCCAGCAGGTGAGGCTCAGCTATTGAGCTTTGACCCAGGAACGATTACTGGTTTCATTCTTGATCAGGGCATATGCCTGGGTGCAGGCTCCATCTCCAGTAGGAGAAATGTAGGAGAAATGTAGGAGGCAGGCAATCAGTGATTCTCTCTCACCATTGATGTTTCTACCTCTCTTTCCCTTCCTCTCTGAAATCAATAAAAATATATTTTCTTAAAAAGAATCCTATAAGCATTTAATAACTGTTTCTTGATGAAACAATAATTATGCATGTAGTCTTGTAATAAAAATTAATTTTAAAAAAGAAAATTCACATGTCCAATAACAAATGGGCTTAGTAAAGTAACAAACTCAATGATAAGTTATTTGATAGGAAAAGATAAAAAAATAATTAGAATGTAGATAACCAATATTCATGAGTTAAGAAATTATAATAGGAAAGCATACATATGGACCATAATTTATTAAATACAAGATACTGATGCAAATGCAATTCATTTCAGGCTCAGTAATAACAGGTGACTGTTTACATTTTTGATTCACTATAGTGAGTATTTCCTTTAAAATAAAATCATCTCTCCTCTCCCAAAATGAGAAAAAGGGAAATAAAGACAAAGTAAAAAGTGAAAGGAATGGTAATTCCAAATTTAAGAAGCTAATCCATGAGAGATTAAATTAATACCTTTTTCAAGAACTGCCTGGCATTTTCCCCTTTTTTATTGAATTTATTGGGGTGACACTGGTTCACAAAATTATCCAGGAAGAACAACCTAGCATTTACCAACAGTGAATTACATTTGAACAGAACCATATTTGACTTTAGATTTTTAAATGGACATTATTTTAAAATCTACTTTGGAAGTACTTTAAACTGAATGCTTCCTGGCCTCTTCGTCCTCTTTTAATCATCTCAGGATGTTAGATGCAATTAGAGTATTTAACATTTAACATACGTTTTAAAAATATTTTTCCCTTTAAAATCTTAGAGAAATATGATTCCTACCTATATTGGGGAAAATGAAGTGGATAAATTAATATAAAGTTCACTCTCATTTGGAAGAAAAAAAGAGATACAGGAATTTTTTTAAAAATATATTTTATTGATTTTTTTACAGAGAGGGAGAGAGAGAGCCAGAAACATGGATGAGAGAGTCATCGATCAGCTGCTTCCTGCACGCCCCCCACTGGGGATGTGCCCGTAACCAAGGTACATGTCCCCAACCAGATTTGAACCTGGGACCCCTCAGTTTGTAGGCCTACACTTTCCCACTGAGCCAAACTGGTTTCAGCGAGATACTGGAATTTTGAACTGGGCTTGCACCAGTATCCAAATAATCACTCCAGTTTTTAAGTTTTGCATAGATATTTGTTATACTGTAATAAAACTAGAGGTTTTAGTAGAACACAACACTGACTAAAACAGTTGTCTTTAAGATGATTTATGATGGCCGAAACCAGTTTGGCTCAGTGGATAGAGCATCCGTCTGTGGACTGAAAGGTCACAGGTTCGATTCCGGTCAAGGGCATGTACATTGGTTGTGGGCACATCCCCAGTAGGGGGTGTGCAAGAGGCAGTTGGTAGATATTTCTCTCTCATCGATGTTTCTAGCTCTATATCCCTCTCCCTTCCTCTCTGTAAAAAATCAATAAAATATATTAAAAAAAAAAAAAAAGAAAAAAAAAAAGGGCAATCATGGTTATTTGTCAAGAAAATGCTTTAAAAAAAAAGATGATTTATGATGTTTATATAATGATTTATAATAAACCTAACAATTTTTCTTTAAAATATATAAATTTCAATTGGAGAAATGAAAACTGTACCACAGTAAATTGATGATTTCAGAAGAATGGGAAAGGGAATACTGTTTTGTATTCTGTCAATTAAGAAGAAAAAAATATTTCCTTCATTAGTAACATTCTGTGACCAATAATTTTTTATTGAGTATTGTTTTCTGTTTTCCTCTTTGAAAATGTAAACAACTGTAAAAAAGATAATGCAGTCATTCCAAAAGAGTTTTAAGGTAAATAAATTTATCAGAATTTTCTCTCTAACTAAAGATAATGAAAATCATGTTCACACTAGGGGCTAGTGGGACAGGTTACTGAAAAGTGAAGAGAAGAAGGAGGAACATGCATAAAAGATAATTTTATTTTCTTACTACAGTTTATGTGGTGGCTCAATGAAGAAATGGCTAATTCCAGGGATGGACAGAGAAAATTTAAAATGATCCAGTTGCTACAGAAACTAAAATGGTGCTTTGATCATGTACGCATGCCAAAAAGAAAGTCAGATTGAAGTAGTTGCCCACTGGCCAAATCTCGGAAAATTTAAGAATCAAAATAAAAAGTGACATTAGCCGAAACTGGTTTGGCTTAGTGGATAGTACGTAGGCCTGCGGACTGAAGGGTCCCAGGTTCAATTCCAGTCAAGGGCATGTACATTGGTTGCAGGCACATCCCTGGTGGGGGTGTGCAGGAGGCAGCTGGTCGATGTTTCTCTCTCATGGATGTTTCTAGCTTTCTATCCCTCTCCTTTCCTCTCTGTAAAAAGTCAATAAAATATATATTTTTAAAAGTGACATTAATAGATTACAACTTACTGAATAACATGAGAATCCATGAGTTTATTCTTAACTATATGGTGAGAAGGGAAAGATTTTCCCCATAACAAAGTGCCAACTAGTAAATCTAGAAGGAATGATGGAGTCAGAACATCCTGAAGGGATGCCGCAGTAGTCAGAAAAAAATTTAGAAACAGGATATTGACAGTCTCAAAATATCTCTCAGGAAAGCTGTAACTTTATGGTGGAGAAAACATCTTAGCCAAGTAATCACACCTAACTCATTTATATGGAACAAATGGACATCAATGATGCCATACATTGACAAGGACACAAGATCATCTCAATGGTATCTCTGCCAAAAAATACAGAACTCAAGTGTAAACATGAGGGAACTCCAGTCAAATCCAAAATGAAAGGCCTTTTACAAAACTAAACAAAGAGTATTGCTCTGTCTTCTATAAAAAATTGTCAAGTTAAGAAAACAAAGACTGAGAAACTTTTCCAGATAAAAGGAAACAAAGATGACATGATAGTTCAATACAGTATATGATCCAGAACTGGATGCTGGTCTGGGGGAAAATTAGCTTATAACTAATTATTGGGTCATCAGTGGGACAAGTGAGAAAACCTGAATTTAAATTTGGACTGTGGCTTCTATCAAAATAGCCTGATTTTGATAACAAGCATAGTTATAAAGAGAATGTTATTCTTAAGAAAACACCAAGATATTTTGGGGACAAGGGACATAATGTCTCCAACTTACTCTCAAATTGTTCAGGAAAAGAAGGCTGTGTGTGAAATAGATTTATAGAAAGAGAGAGAGCGAATGGGACAAGATATAAATAAATATGAATCTCATTAAAGGATATATGGGAATTTTTTTGTGCAATTCTGGAAACTTTTATATAAATTTGAAATTGTGATTAAAAAAAAAAAGTTACCAAAATGCAAAAAGGAAAAGTTTTCTGGCTCTTACCTGACCATGCACAATGCCCTAAACCCTAAATTGAGTGACTGATCAGTGCCAAGTAGAAAGTACAGGATGTAAAAATGTATCACCTGCCAAACAAAATGGTCTTTTCCCAGTGAGGAAGACTGCAGCTAACAGAAATATTGGTGCCAAAGAGAATATTTAAGGTTAAAAGTCCTTCTCAGGTAAAACTACTGTACTAATTTTTAAACCCAACTTCCCTTCACATGAAAGGTTATAAACTGTCACTGGACCATCATGTTAGAATGGGTAGGAACAAACCGAGCTGTGTTTCCTTTTGGCCTTTTAATTTAAAGTCAATATTTTAATAATCTCTTTGACTCTCCAGTTAGTTGCTCTCAGCTGCAAATGGACCACTACCAAAATGTAATTAGAGGAGAATAACAAATAGTTAGAATATAGACTACACAGGTGCTGGCTTACAAATGCAAATTCGTGGCAGAAGATTAAGCTCCCAGGAGGCTTGAGGTGTGTGTCTCAGCTTATTGCCAGCATAATTCATTAATGATCAAAATAATGCTGAGATCAATATTCCTATAGTCATGGGAGTGAGAAAAAGTGATCAGCACCAAAGTAAGATACAAAGACAGTCTCAAAATGTTTCTCCCTACATAACTGAAAAACGCAGTCATTGTCATGGACTTTAAAGCTCAGCAGATTTTCTTACCTGTTCTAATTCAAGAGATGGCCCAGCTTAAAGAATCTTGACAAGAACTGTTGTTCCCCAAAATAACACCATACGCAGAGAGAGAAAGAGAGGTCATTGTTGGTGAACTTATAAAAAGAGAAACTAAAAAAAGCAATCCCATTTACCATCACACCAAAAAAAATTTAAAATACCTAGGAATAAACTAAAAACTAAGGAGGTAAAAGACCTATATGCAGAAAACTACAGGACACTGAAAAAAGAGATAGAGGAAGATATAAACAGATGGAAGAACATACCATGATCATGGATTGGTAGAATCAACATCATTAAAATGTCCATACTACCCAAAGAAATCTACAGATTCAATGCAATCCCCATTAAAATACCAACAGCATGTTTCACAGATTTAGAATAAACTTTCCAAAAATTCATCTGGAATAAAAAAAGACCCCAAATATCTGCAGCAATCCCAAGAAAGAAGAACAAAGTAGGTGGGATATCAATACCAGATATCAAGCTGTATCACAAAGCCACTGTTCTCAAAACAGCCTGGTATTGGCACAAGAACAGACATATAGACCAATGGAATAGAATAGAGAACTCAGAAATCGACCCAAACCACTATGCTCAATTAATATTTGACAAAAGAGGCATGAACATACAATGGAGTCAAGACAATCTCTTCAATAAATGGAGTTGGGAAAATTTGACAGATACATGCAAAAAAATGAATTTAGACCACCAACTTACACCATACACAAAAATAAACTCAAAAGGGATAAAGGATTTAAACATAAGATGAGAAACCATAAAAATACTAGAGGAATCCAAAGGCAGCAAAATCTCAGACATATACCAAAGCAATTTCTTCACCAATACTGCTCCTAGGGCAATGGAAACTAAAGAGAAAATAAACAAATGGGACTACATCAAAATTAAAAGCTTTTGCACAGAAAAAGAAACCATCAACAAAACAACAAGAAAGCCCACTGCATGGGACAACATATTTGCCAATGTTGTCACTGATAAGGTTTTAATCTCTAGCATTTACAGGGAACTCATACAACTTAACAAAAGGAAGATAAACAACCCAATCAAAAAATGGGCAATCGACCTAAATAGATACTTTCCAAAAGAAGACATAAGGAAGGCCAAGAGACATGAAAATATGCTCAAACTCACAAATTATCTGAGTGATGCAAAGCAAAACAACAGTGCAGGATCATCTTACACCCGTCAGAATGGCTATCAACAAATCAACAAATGACAAGTGCTGGCGAGGATGTGGAGAAAAAGGAACCATCGTGCACTGCTCGTGGGAATGAAAACTGCTGCAGTCACTACGAAGTGGAGTGTGGAGTTTCCTCAAAAAACTAAAAATGGAACTCCCATTTGACCCAGTAATCCCACTTCTAGGAATATATCCCAATAAACTAGAAACACCAATCAGAAAAGAATTATGCACCTCTATGTACATAGCAGCACAATTCACCATAGCTAAGATTTGGAAACAGCCTAAATGCCCATCAGCAGATGAATGGATTAAAAAACTGTGGTACATCTTTGCCGAAACCGGTTTGGCTCAGTAATAGAGCGTTGGTCTGCGGACTGAAAGGTCCCGGGTTCGATTCCGGTCAAGGGCATGTACATTGGTTGCAGACACATCCCCGGTAGGGGGTGTGCAAGAGGCAGCTGGTCGATATTTCTCTCTCATTGACGTTTCTAGCTCTCTATCTCTCTCCCTTCCTCTCTGTAAAAAGTCAATAAAATATATATTAAAAAAAAAAACACACACACACACACAAAACAAAACAAAACTGTGGTACATCTACACAATGGAATACTATAATGCACTAAAGAAGATTGAATTCTTACCATTTTCAACAACATGGATGGACCTGGAGAGTATTATGCTAAGTGAAATAAGCCAGTCAGAGAAATATAAATATCACATGATCTCACTCATTTATGGGATATAATGAACAACATAAACTAATGAGCAAAAACAGATCCAGAGACAGAGAAGCATCAATCAGATCGTCAAAGCATCAATCAGAGAGAAAGTAGGGGACGATGGCGGAGGGGGAGAGGTCAACCAAAGGAATTGTATGCATGCATATAAGCCTAACAAATGGAGACAAACAACAGAAGGGTGACGGCATGAGTGGGGGGTGGGGGCAATGAGGGGATAAGGACACATATGTAATACCTTAATCAATAAAGAAATTTTTTTTTAAAAGAGAAGTCATTGTTTTTTTAATCTTGGTAGTAAAAAAAAAAATGAAAGGAAGGGCACTTGGGCATGGTAAAGAACACAGAAGGCAACACAGCAGGTGATGATTTCACAAGCAGCTCAGTTCTGAAATATACTTGAAAAGAATGTACAAAGGAGGTTTTCTACAATCCATGCCTAAACTAATGGTTCCTAATGCAGATTCCTAGCTCCCAATAGAGAAGATCAAATTCAATAGGAGTGCATTTGGAACCAGTAGTTCAGCATTTTTAACAAGTTTTGCACGGCCCACTCTTTGAGCAATATTAAGAGAGGCAAATGTTATTGTTTTTATGAATTTAATTATAATAATATGATACTTGTATTACAGTAGTAAGTGCACCGTATAATTAATTAAACAGTGTGGATGGGATGATTCTGAGGGGCTTATGACGATTCCTCCTCAGCCCCAATCCCTCTCCTATGAATACTGTTTTAAACATGTCTGCTGTTAGCCCTAACATGTTTGGCTCAGTGGAGAGAGCGTAAGACTGTGGACTGAAGAGTCCCAGGTTCAATACCTATCAAGGGCACATGCTTGGGTTGTGGGCTCCATCCCCAGTAGGTAGGGGGCATGTAGGAGACAGCAGATCAATGATTCTCTCTCATCATTGATGTTTCTCTCTCCCTCTCCCTTCTTCTCTGAAACCAATAAAAAAATTTTTTTAAAATAAACATGTCTGCTATTAGTTCCTCCTGTTATAAACAGCCCGTCCCACTCCTTTCCCCCACTTTAAATAAAAATAAATACCGCTTTTACAATATGTTCATATTTTAGATACATTAGAATAATGACAATTCGAAATAGTGTAATTGTCCTATTAGGTAAGTACCAATTTTGTGCAAAATTTGAAATAAGCTAACTGCTGCCAAGAATAATCAAGCACATTGCATTAGCAGGCAGTGTGTATGGCAACTGTGTTTATCTGTGTGGCTATGTGGCATACCATCTTAGCCAGTAATCAGAAGTACAGTGGAATTTGTAATTACACAGTCCTTGATCATGGGGATTAGGGTATGACAAGTTCAGTGATTGGCTCCTGTCCTCTTGCAGCCGGCTCACGTTGGTCATTTCATTAACTTTGCACTAAGTTGGTTCTACATGTTGATGCATGTTACATACAGACTTTTTACTTGTATCTGCCATCATTTAACAGACACTTGTGAACGAGGCTATTATTGAAATGGACAGGAATGTCTAGAAATTATTCAAGTGATTTTTGTTATTTTAATTTTTTAGAATTATAATTTTAAAATAGTTTTTATCCTATAACAAGGTCACCTAAGCTATCATTCAGTGGGAGGGGAAAAAACCCACACAATTCTAAGAACATATTCCTTGGAATGGAAATTAGTTGCAATAAAACACTAGAGACCATGTGGCCATGCACCATGCTATTAATTTTGGAGAGAGTACTCTGTGAAATAGTAGATATAATTCTGAAAAAATTTAAAAGAGCATTAAAGCAGATACGACTTTAAATTTGCAAATATAATCTCCTAATTGGGCATGCATAATGAAATGTGGGAAAATGTCATGGATGCAAGACCATCAGCAACAAAACGTGTCCTTAAACTACAGAGATTGTTGATACTTGTGCTCTGAGATTGTGCCTCTCAACCTTACATATATACATATGACATCTCTTTTGTAAATTATGCACTCTTTGAATATATGGGGTGTTAAAAAAATCATTCTTCTTTCTATGTCTTGATTATGAATGGCCACCAGATAAGAATTTAACTCATTTATGCTATCTTCTTCCAACTTCTCCCAGTTTGGGGTAATTATGCTATTCCTGTGTCAGATCCCTTGCTGCCTTCCTCCTTGGATAATTTCCTCATTCTGCTGGAGTACACATTCTAGTAACTTCCTAAGAAAAGGTTCCTGGGAAGTAAACTTTCTGGGTATTGGTTTATGTGAAATAAACCAATTCTATTCTCACAGATTGATGGGTTGGCTGAATATGAAAATTAGTATCAAATTCAATTTCCCCCAGAACTGAAAAAAAAAAAAATAAAACCACTCTATTATATTCTAGCAGCCAAAGATGTTAATGAGAATTTAACATCTCTCAATTTTCATTCCTCTATAAGTGGCCTAATTTTTCTCTCTGGAAGCTTTTAGAAAGTGTTATTTATTCCTAGAGTTCTAAAATTTTACCAAGTTGTGTGAAAGTGGGTTATTTTCCCTTTTTTTGTAGTTGGCCTTTAAGGGGCTCTTTTAATGCTTCTGGGAAATTTTCTTACATAATTTTCTCTAGTAACTTCCCTTTTACCATTTTTTTTTCTCCCTTTCTGGATGTCTAAGATTGAATTTCTTAGATTGTTTTTTGCATCTCTTCTTTTCTCTCATATTTCCCATCAGTGGTGGAGAACAACATCTTCTTCACTATTGTCATCTTCTTTGTCCACATCAGTTGATGAAAATAATAACTATTATTAATAACCATGCCAGCTTGTTTTTATCACTTTGAGTGCCTCATCCAGAGTCATGTCCACCAACTGTCATTCTAGTTAACATCCTCTTGGAGAGTTGATGCTGAAAATGTCAGGGGATGAAATTAAAAATCGAAAGAAAACAAAAATTTATTGAAATCCAACTGTAGGTCTTGCTTTCTGCCAGGTTCATCACTCTCTCATGGGTAGAATTAAATTGTCTGGCATAATTTGTACTTCACAGAATCATGTTGATTACTATCCAGTACCTTGTGCTCTTCTAGGTGGTTGCAAATTGATTGATTGATGATTTGTTCTTGTATTCTTCCAAGTATCCAAGATAAGCTGAATAGTCTATAATTACCATGGTTGTGCTTTTCCCTGTGTGTATGTGTATGTGTGTGTGTTGTTTTTTTTAAATAAAACACTCCATCAGCAGATTCCACTTATCAGGACCTTCTCCTGTCTAACCTTCCTTTTCTAAAATAAAGGCTGGAGGTCTTGCAATTACATTTGCCAATTCCTTAAGTGCCCTGGGATGCAAGTAATCAGGCTGCGTTGATTTGAATGTATTGAGCTTTCTGAAGAGCTCTTCAATCACTTCTTTCCTCTTGTTTGCTTTGTACTTCCAATAAGATAGCACTTAATCTGGTTCAGTTTCCTTATCATTGCTGATTAAAAAGAAAAAAAAAGATTAAAAACACAGTGAAAGCCTCTGCTATTAGTTATTTGTTAATAGTTTTTGTTTAGCAGTACTTGTTAATAGTTTTTTGTTAATAGTTTTAGTGGTAGTAGTTTAGTGATTGTAGTTTGCATTCTATAAATTCCTTTCTCCCTTCCTCTCTCCCTTCCTTCCTTCCTTCCTTCCTTCCTTCCTTCCTTCCTTCCTTCCTTCCTTCCTTCCTTCCTTCCTTCTTTCCTTCCTTTCTCCTTCTTTCAAGAGGCAAATAGGTTCACATAACTTTATGGCAAAGGCATTTATTAATCATCAAATGTTCACATGGCTCCCCCAAATTTCCCAACCTGCTTATAGTTGGAGCAAGTGACTGGTTCTGGCCAGTAGGTACTTAAGAGCCATCAGCTCCCCTTTCTCTTCTTTCCTCCTGCCCCAGTGAGCTGGAAGCCACGTTTCAGATAGTACAGCAAGAGAATGCAAGTGGCCTGGACCCCTGAGTCACCCTTGGAAGGCAGCATCCTAGAAAGTATCAAACCACCAAGAGGACCCTGTGTTAAGCCGCTAAGATTGTGAGGTTTGTTTTTGCAGCAAAGCCTACCTTATCGTCACTAACACAGCACAGATTTCAGGATTAGTCAGATTATGCTAGGTTTTACCCAGGGAACAAATTAACCCTGAAATGCTATGTGGTTTAGCATAACAAAGGTTTGTTTCTTACTTGTGGTATGTGATAGCTAATCCTTATAGAAGACTGCCAATGACTCTTACATCCTGATAGTGACACTCTGGTATTGTCACCTCCCACTGTCTCTAGTACTGATCCCGGGACTCACTTAAACCAAGAAAATATAGCAGAAGTGAAACAATGGTGGTTCCCAGCCTAAACCTTAGGAAATCCTGACAACCTCTGCATTTGAAGCCACTCATGATATGAAATGTCTGACCATCCTATTGCCAAGAGAGGCCATGCACAGATGTCTAGAGAATGAGACGGTATGTGGAAGAGTATTGAGGTGCCAGACCTGATTAAAAAAGTAATCTTTAGCTCAATCCCAGTCAGGCTTTCCAAGGATTCCAGCATCAGCCACCATTTGACAAAAATCTCATGAAAGCCTAGGTGAGAAGACCAGATCTGCCCAGTGGAGCCCAGCGAATTGACAGATACAACAATACATTGTTTTAAGCCATTCTGTATGGGATGGTTTGTTGAACAGCAATTACTAATGGCCGGACTCCACACATTCATGGAACCACATTGACCCAGGTTCTACCATCTTATATCCGCACCATTGGGAACTCATGACCTCCTTTATTGTAGTGGCAAGGGAAGAGAGAGCTGAGGGTTGCATACCAACTTTTAAATGCTTCTGCCTCTTTTCCTAGTCCATTGGCCATTAAGAAGTGCGAGGGAGTAAGTGGAGATTCAGTGAGCATGAAATGTCTCTGCCAAAGAACCTGCAACCTAAAATTTGTCTTTTTCCACACTAGTATTATAACAAGGTGTATTCAAGAATCATCTGCCTAGCTTTCCAAAAATTGTAAATAATGGTGTATAAGACTGGCACATATAGTTCACAAGAACCCACTGAACATATCTCCTCTCAATTCTGTATTCTTTAATATATGGTTTAATTTTTATTGTTGATAGATATCTCCCATTTTCCACCATCCAATTCTGTA
Source organism: Pipistrellus kuhlii (assembly GCF_014108245.1). Lineage (NCBI taxonomy): Eukaryota > Metazoa > Chordata > Mammalia > Chiroptera > Vespertilionidae > Pipistrellus > Pipistrellus kuhlii. Next base: position 22,641,749 of record NW_023425427.1, read on the forward strand.
TTCTGTGATGCCATGTTGACAGTATGAAATAAGCCATGGTGGAAATATTTATTATATATCACAGAAATTGGTAAATGCTGCCAGTTAGGGCTCTCCTTGCCCTCTCATAGTCCCCTCTTCCAACCTGAGCTGATTGTTAACTATTTTCCAAACTGCTAATTCTACAGGACCCAATAGCTATTATTAAGGTTGATCCTATATTCATGCCTATTCATTTATTATTATAGGTAGAATTTTTTAAACTCCCATCAATGGTCTCATCTTTCTATTCCATATTTCAAATAACATGATGAACCTATGAATTGAAGATGTTTATACAATCCTGAGTAAACTTCATTAATTAAACAAATGACAATTTGAAGTTTTCTATATAGAATCAGAATATGCATATTTTCATAATTAAGTTCATTTTGCTACTGTATTGAACATGTTGCTATGAAGTATAGCACATATCTATTTTCAGCCACTATCAACAAGGATTTCATCATTTCAGTAATTGCCTCATCTAATAACACTGTCTTAGCTACTTATTTATTTTGAAAGCTTCAGCATCTTTTAGGCTTGAAAGTTTTTGAGACTAAACTTTTCTTTTAAGCCTTGCTGAAATAGTTAACTCAGCTTCCTGTTCCAGTTCTCAGCTCTTCCTCTCCTAGTCTTTCCCGTCCACACATGTATAGTCAAGAGATAGGCCATCAATAAGGTGCAAGCTTCAATATGGGATATGAAGCAATAACATTTTAAATAGCACCTTGGAGGCCTGAAGGAGTGAATACATCTTTCAGTAGTGCCTACTTTACAGCTGTGGAGTATTTTGGAAAACCTGGATTACTATTTATTAAAAATACAAGAAGGGTCAAGTTAGAGGGGAAAACCTCATTCACCAAGCAAAAAAGGACATGCTTACAAATGACATTTGAAAACAAGATGGCCAGGAATCTTTCACTACAGACAAGGGATTTGAATTCATCTGTACCTCATTATATGATGAAGTTTAAATATAAGATGGATCTGGAATCAAAGAGACAAGTCATCTTTTAAAAATGCTGTTTCCTGGGGAGAACCCAGTGAGACCACCTGTGGGTAAATTTGATGTTCATTAATTCAGAGAAGGAAGAGAGAGAAAGAATTCTTTTTCTTTAAATATATTTTATTGATTTTTTTTACAGAGAGCAAGAGAGAGGGATAGAAAGCTAGAAACATCTATGAGAGAGAAACATCGATCAGCCGCCTCCTGCACACCCCCCATCGGGGGTGTCCCTGCAACCAGAATACCTGCCCCTGACCAGAATCGAACCTGGGACCCTTCAGTCCGCAGGCCGAGGCTCTATCCACTGAGCCAAACTGGTCTCGGCGAAAAAGAATTCTTATTGTACCCACCAACCAAGATATTTTCCATCACAAGACTGATACTTTTCTGGGAACTCTGATTTTTAAGTTTTATGAATGATTCCGTGTGTCAATCAGGTTTTATATATAAGTATAACCAATTCAATTGTCTATAAATGTCCACACTGATATACAGCCCAGCCACATGTTCTTCTCACAATGTGGTGACATTCCTTCATTGACAGGTGGGGAACCCTTGGACAGAGGTGGATTGTTGTAACTGCTTCCACAAATAGGATGAGGTGGATATCACCGTGCATGCCATTGGAGGCTAGGTCATAAAAGGGAGCTATGGCTTCCACCTGACCCTCTCTCTTTGAGACCTGTGCCTCTGGAGCCCTGAGCCTCCAGGTAAAAGTCCATCTACTCTTGAAGCCATCGTGATGAAGAGATCACAAAGTGCAAGAAAGATTTCCATGTAATTCCAACTCTGCCAGCCCAGGTACCACGTATGTGAGTGAGCGTTCAGGCCATTTCAGCCCCTGGCCTTCAGACTACCTCATGTTAGAGCAGAAATAAACTACCCATGTTAAGCAGGTACATTCTTCTGGCTGTTCCACGACTCCCACTGCAGAGACCTTGGGAGGATTTCTATGCAGGCAGCTTCCCTGAAAGGTTCTGTGGTGCATTTCTTCCATCCTTCATTTCTGGTGCTATTCGAAGTTTTACACATTTCAATCCTGAGCCAATGTGGGAATAGGGCAGACCCTCCAGCTGGGTTTCCCTAAGAGGAATCTGGCAAGGTATGAAGGAGAAGCAGATGGAGTAGCTGCTGTGCTGGATTTTGCTGTGGCAGTTGTATTCTGTTTTGTATCACCACAGCAGGGCTTTACCTACATAGAAACACCCCATGTAGCCTTTTGTAACACCAGTATGATGTTAAGGAAGCATGAGGAGGTGGGACAACAGAAAATGACTATTAGAACTTCAGTCCCAAGCAGCACTCTAAACAACGAGGTGCCTTTAGAACCATCCAAGCTGAACAGTTGTTGGAAGTCATTTGTAACCAAGCAATCTGCAGTGGACAGGAGCACAAATGATTAGTTGCCTCCTTGAGAATGCACAGTCATTGTCGTCTCTAGTACCTCCTGCTTTAGAGCTCACATCTGGCTCTGCAGCGACAAATAGCTGAGAACCCACAGAAACAGAATTGCTGAGAAATGTAAGGAAAATATTGCTTCTATTTAGGCAAGGCTGATTCACTAATAACTGAAAAACAAAAACGAAAACAAAACAGGAACCCCAAACCCTGAAGCAGTGTTTTCTCATTTATTTCCCTAGCTTCCATCCTGAATGAGCAGCTTCCTGAGATCACTTTGAGCTATGTTCCTCTTCCCTTTCATATACAGAATTGGGTGCCTGCAGCTTGTTTCTCTCCTGCCCTCTCCCAGGAAGGCACACAGCTAGTGAAGGGGGAAGAGCTGAGGGAAAGAAGGGCCGCACCTCAGCAGTGAGTGGTGGAGTTATCACCCCTTTCCAGCTTAGGTAGCCCCGCACACTACAGTCTTGGTGTGTGGAGGATGAGGAATTTTACTTACTTGCTTATTTTTAGGTGGGATCATCAAGTGCTTAAGGGCATGAACCATTGCCAAAATGCTTGAGCTTGAATCCTGGCTCAGCACTTAACCTTGTAGTTTAACCCTCTGTGCCTCAGCTTTCCAATCTATAAAATAGGAATACTATCCACCTTCTGGAGTTGTAGTGAGATTAAATGAGTTAATATCTATAAAACACTTAAAATGGGACCTAACCTGGCCAGTGTGGTTCAATGGTTGTGCATTGACCTATGAACCAGGAGGTCACGGTTTGATTCCTGGTCAGGGCACATGCCTGGGTTGTGGGCTCAATCCTCAGTAAGGGACATGCAGGGTGCAGCCAATCAATGATTCTCTCTCATCATTGATGTTTTTATCTTTATCTCTCCCCCCTCTCCCTTCCTCTCTCTGAAATCAATAAAAACATAAACAACAACAAAAATGAGTCCCTAACACATATTAACCATCCAATAAATGTTAGCTTATTATTATCACCTTAGAATATTACCAAGTCATAATTATGGTACCGCATCATTATATTACTAGAGGCCCATTGCAGGAAGATTCCTGCAAGAATAGGGCTTCCTCGGGCTTATTCCTGCAAGAATAGGGCTTCCTATAGCTGAGTGAGGCAGAGAAGGGAGCAAAGCCTGCTGAGACAGGCCTCGCTCCCTTCTCAGCTGCCTCACTCACTCCCTTCTCCACCGCTTCACTTCCTTCTGCAGTGTTTGGCTTCCTTCTATGCTGTCTTCAGTCTTCACTCCTTGCCTGCATATGCAAATTAACTTCAATCTTTGTTGGATTAATTTGCATACTTGCTCCTGATTGGCTGGTGGGTATAGCAGAGGGACGGTCAATTTGAATGTTTCCCTTTTATTAGTGTAGATACTGTCCTCCAGTTGCTAACCATGAAATCACCATACAGGCAGGAATTAGCCAGTCTTTTTGCTATGTTGTTATGAGATCTGAGATGAAACACCTTCAGTTGACTAAAGTCAGTGTTGACAAAAATGAGGTTCCAGGCTTCTATTTTTGCCAGTAATCCTAATTCTAGAAATACCTTCTTCATGATTTTTCATAGATGCAGGGACAAGGTGCAGAGATGCTCATGGCATCATTATTTACATGATGAAAAACTGGACACTGCCTATGGGTATAATAATCTGTGATTAAATAAATCAGGGCACAGCAATATGTATTACAAATATTATGCAGCCACTGAGAGGATGATTAGAAGGCTTTCTAATAACCAGGAAATGCTAGTGAAATGAATAGTAAGTATAAAAGCAGGCTTCAAAACTGTGTGTACACCAGGATCCCATAGTTTGGCAACTATGTACACACATTTGCAGAGAAAACAAAACTCTAGGGAAATGTATTGAGATGATAACAGTGGAGGTGAAGGCCTTCATGCATGATTTTTATTTACATATCTTTATACTTTTTTGTGTGCCATGTTTTTACACATGGACACAAATTATCTTTATATTTGGGGAAAACATTAAGTCATGAAACCAAAATATTTACTGAAGAATCTTTCAGAAGACACACAGTGGACTAACATGAACTGAACCCATGTTTCCTAAACTCCTAATTTTTGTTAACCCCAAACAATGACACATAACAGAGACAGGTGTTACTACTCTTCCATTTATTTTAGCTTTGGAAGGAAAAGCCATGAGAAATCTGAGAGAGAGAGAGAGAGAAATGGATAGCAAGGACCTCTTAAGGTCTTAGGATACAATCTGACATTGACTAATCCAACCATTTGTTTTCACAACATTGGGTAGAAACATCTTTGGCCCACAGTAAAAAAGAAGAGAGCTCTTTTGGGAGAAGCTTTTGTTTAAAAAAAAAAAAAAAAAAAAAAAAAAAGTATGTGGTTAAAAGAAAAAAAGAAGAATGCTAATACAAATAAGATATCATACAAGTACAAATAGAAAAGTAACAGAATTCCCAAATTCCCATGCCCCTGCCACAGAACCTTGTTAATAAACCTCCTGTTGTGATTCCTACACCTAGGGAAAGATTACCACTAAGTCTAAAAGGGCCAGGAAACCATCAGAGAATAACAGTTTAAATGACAGGCCACCTAATGCTGTGCGGGCCGGGCACCTTCCCCATTCATCTGAGTGCTCAGGGGGAGGGGGGCCTTGCAAGAGCTGTGTGTTGGCCTCGAGGCAAGATGAATAAAATTAGGGTTATTTATGATTCAGGAGTGATTTAATAATATTTTTCAAGAACCTGAAGGATTTATGTGGAGGAACTGCTGTTTTAGTAACTAAATTCTTTTGGACGGACTCCAAGACAAACCAAACTTGTCTGGCTTCCACCCTAGGCCCCTCCACCTCTTCCAGTTTCTCTTGGCAAATATCTGCTCTACTTACTGGAGAGCGACGGTCAAGGAGATGACCTTCCTGGCTGCTTTATCTACCCTCATCTCCACCTCAAAATATTTCTCAGCTTCTTTCTTTGTTCACATCTCAAAGGAAGAATCGAGAGGGGAGACAAGTTAACCTTTATTGAATGCCTTCTACAAGCCAGGAGCTGGCAGACACATGACCTCATTGAATTCCCACAAACACCTTGTGAGGTAGGCATCATTACTCCTAGTTTGCTTGTTTAGGGGATAGAGGACATTTATTCTTTTAGCAGCTGGTAGGAGAATTCCTCTTGGGACAGAACCATCTTTGTGGGAAATGCCTTGATCGTTGGGCATTTGGGCTCTGTTGTTGGTGGGAGTTGGGGAGCTAAGGGGAAATGTGTGGAGAATGGGAGGGGAAGGTACTGTGGCCTCTTCACTCAGAAAGAAGAGACACAGAGGCAAGACATGAGCAGGAGGTTTAGAAACAGGCTGTGTGGGGCCCAATGTGACCCAATCTCAAAAGTGTAACTCTTTCAACTCTCCAATAAATTTACCAAGCTCATTAAATGCTTGCTGAAAGAGAATTTTCTGAATGGTCTTGTTGGCACGGGGTGAAACAGAAGCCCCACGTGTTTCACCAGAGATGGTGACAGGTGGTCCCATAAGGAAATGAATGTTTCCCACGCTTGACATCTGGGTTACATAAGGGATGGGGAGGGAGGACTGAGGCTCAGAGAAGTTAAGTAACTTTACTAAGATCATTCAGCAGTGATGCATACTTATATGACAGAATTGAACCCAGGGCTGTTTATCTCCCATGTTCATTATTTTTTCTCTCTTCAACATACCGCACAAACAAGAACACATTTTCCTCTCGAAGGCCAACTTTTTCCAGGGGTGCACTCAATTCAGTTGTAGTGATAGTAGTGACTATTTATTGAGTGCTGGCATTGTTGTGCCCATTAGTTCATCAGTCCTTCCAACATCCCTATGTATTTGAGAGTATAATTATGTAGATTTTAGAGTATGGGAACTGTATTGTAGAGAAGACACTTCTAGCTCAAGGTCTTACTGCTATAAGCAGTGAAACCAGTGTTTGAACCAGCCTGTTGTGTTTTCTCATCTCATCCTTCCCCACCGTTTTCAGGAATGATTCCTCTAATTAAGCCATTTAATTAACACCTTCTCTCCCTGCAGCACCGTAGACTGCACCCTGAGATGAGTCCTGATGGGGTTTGTGGTGGTCATGCAATGCTAGACATAGAAGATGCTCTGGTGGGCTCCGGTCAAAGTCACTGTCCCAGCTGAGATTAATGGTGTAAGTCGGAGGGTTGGCAAACCTTTTCTCTAAGGGGCCAGACAATAAATGTTTTTAGCTTTATGGCCATATGCTCTCTGATACTCATTCTTAACTCTGCTGTTGTAACATGAAAACAAACATATGAAAATGAATGAGCACAGCTGTGTTCCAATAAGATTTTATTTATGGACACTAAAATTTTAATTTTATATAATTTTTACATGCCACAAAATATCATGATTTTTTTTTTCATTCCTTTCCCTCCCCGCAATTATTTAAAAGGTGAAAGCCAGTCTTGTGTGAGTGGCACCTAAACCAGAAGGCAGGCTGGATTTGGCTCATAGGTCATAGCTTGCTGACCCCTGGTTTTCCTGAACCCTCCTTCCTTTTGGCGTCTGCATCCAGCAGGACCTGTGTTGGGTTGAACAGTCCCTAGGCTAGGCTTTGACACCTCCTTTCTCTTGCCTATAAAACCACATGGGTTCAGTTCTGAGCCTGTTCAGTTCCTCGCTCTCTCACTAGGAGCTCTCTTCCAATCCATACCTTCTACTGGGAAACCAAAGGAAAAGCAGTTGCATGCTGTCTCAGAAAGGCAATTGTAAAATAAGACAAAATTGCGGTCACTTAGATGACCTGGTGAAGCTAGGCCCCAGAACAGGTTAAAGGCTATGACAAGGCTTGAGAATGATATGCTTCAAATACACAGACTGAACACCCTAGAAGGATATCTCCAGGAAGGGTGGAGAATACATTGCTAAGAATCTGAGTCCAAGGAATGAACCCGGAGCTCAAAATATAAGTGCCTTTCTCATCCAGGAGAACAAGGCCAGAGGGCAAGGTATGGTAGGACAGGTAAAGGGCAGGAATACAGCTCAGCCCAGGGCCAGAGGACAGCTTAGGTTCAGACCCAGAGAAAAGGCTGAAATGCGCTAAGGAACAACTGAGGATATTAATAGCTGCCAATGTATTAACCATTCATCGGCTATATTCCAGGCACTGTGGGATGTGTCCTTTGCATGTTATTTTATTTAACCCCTTCAACACTCTGGTAAAGCATGCATTTAAAAAATCTCCTTGCATTTAGTTAAATATAAAGCAAAACAAATATTCAAATACCAGGCTAGATGCTGGAGAAAGGCAAGTAAGCAAAAACACACCTTATACCTGATTTCATAGAGCTCATAATCTACAATAGTACAGGAATTGGTACATTTTTTCCTGTTAAGGGACAAATAGTAAATGTTTTAGGTTTTGTGGGCCACAAAGCCTCTGCTAATATCCACTCAACCTTGATTAACTCTGTACTAACAAAAGTGGCCATTTATAATAATAAAAGCGTAATATGCATTGGGCCTCTAATAGATAATACATAAGTAAGTGGATGTGGCTGTGTTCCCTTAAAACGTAATTTACAAAACAGTTTGCAGGTCAAAGCTGGCGATAGCTTGCTGATTGGTTCCTGGTCTAGTAGAAGAGATAAACATTATGCAAATAATTACACTGATAACCATAAAGTACTACCAAAAAGAGTTCCTCATACTTCAAAAGCATATTATAATAGGAGGGAGTTTACTTATTCAGGGAGATTAGATATTTCTTAGAGGAATTAGCCATAGATATCAATGTAGTAATTACTAAGGTGATAGGAGAGGATTTGACTTTGGGTGGTGGGCCCTCAGTGCAATATACAGATCGTGGAACATAGAAACCCAAACCTGAAACCTATATGTCACCCCAATCAATTTAATAAATATTTTTAAAATAAAAATAAATAAATGTAGTAATTACTAAAGAGGAAGGCAAGACTGTCTTATACAGAGGAATCAATATGTGCAAAGGCCCTGGGGTAGAAGGGAGCATGACAAACACAAGATTGAAAGGTTTATGTAGTTGGAGCAGAAAGAGCGAGAATCATTCAATTTAAGATGAGGCTGAAAAATGCAGGTAGAGGACCAAGCCCTGCCGGAGAAAGTCAACATGACCCTGAAAATTGATGAAACCTAACTTCAAGTATCTGGCTTCATGGAACCATCAGCGGCTCCTACCTGAACTTTTATTAAGTGCTAACAAAGATCTATACACTCCTTAGAGATCCAGCTCCAGTAATTCATGGAGAGGACCTACGCCATGTAATCAGGCAACATTAAGACAGAGCAGTACCCAGCAAGACGGAGTGTTGGGGACTTCTGCTAAAAATCTGGTTGTTACCATTATGGCAAAACACAAGTATATTGGGGAAACCCCACATAAAGAAAACCAGCTACCAGCCATGCCATCTATCAGCACATTTCATCCTCTTTTCATAATCAAAAGGGGAAGAAAGCAGTAAAAGCATATCATGTCCACAGAGAGCTGCCAGGGAAACACACATCAAGAAGTGCATAGAAGAACTCCCAACATGTTTGAGGAAACACACACACTCACCACCACCACCACCACCGTAAAGTAGTAGGGATAATAGAGAAAACTAAATGAAACTTAGAAAATGTATAAATGGAGATAGTTTCTCCAGAGCAAGGTTCAGGAAGATTTTTGTATGCAGCAAAAACTCAAAGAGAGGTCTACAAAATTTAAAAATTGATCATTAATTTAAAAATACTCTAGATTTGGATAAAAAGAAAAATGAACAAAGCTAAGACATATTAGTAAGCTGAAAGATCAAGCTAAGGAATAAAAGGTATCCAACTAAAAAAGAAGATGTACAACTGTCATTATTCGCAGATGACATGATACTGTATATAGAAAACACTAAAGACTCCATCAAAAAATTATTAGACTTAATAAATGAATTCAAAATGTATTAGGATACAAAATTAATGCCCAGAAATCTATGGCATTTTTATACACCAATAGTAAATCCATAGAAAGAGAAATTTAAAAAGCAATCCCATTTACTAATGTACCAAAAAAATTAAGATATCTAGGAATAACTTAATCAAGGGGGTAAGAGACCTGTACTCGGAAAACTACAGGACACTGCCAAAACCAGTTTGGCTCAGTAGAAAGAACATCAGCCTGTGGACTGAAAGATCCCATTGTTCTGGTCAAGGGCATGTACCTTGGTTTTGGGCACATCCCCAGTGGGGGGTGTGCAGGAGGCTGCTGATTGATGTTTCTCTCTCATCAATGTTTCTAACTCTCTATTCCTCTCCCTTCCTCTCTGTAAAAAAATCAATAAAATATATTAAAAAAAAAAAAAAAGACTACAGGACACTAAAAAAAGAAATAGAGGAAGACATAAACAGATGGAAGAACACACATGGATTGGTAGAATCAACATCATTAAAATGTCGATACTACCCAAAGAAATCTACAGATTCAATGCAATCCCCATTAAAATACCAACAGCATGCTTCACAGACCTAGAAGGAACTCTCCAAAAAGTCATCTGGAATAAAAAAAGACCCGGAATAGCTACAGCAATCCTAAGAAAGAATAACAAAGTGGGAGGGATCTCAATACCATATATCAAGCAGTATCACAAAGCCACTGTTCTCAAAACAGCCTGGTACTGGCACAAGAACAGACATATAGACCAATGGAATAGAATAGAGAACTCAGAAATCGACCCAAACCACTATGTTCAATTAATATTTGACAAAGGAGGCAAGATCATACAATGGAGTCAAGACAACCTCTTCAATATATGGAGTTGGGAAAATTCGACAGATACATGCAAATAATAATAATAATAATAATAATAATGATAATAATAATTAACCCAGACCACAAACTCACACCACACACAAAAATAAACTTAAAATGGATAAAGGACTTAAATGTAAGACAGGAGCCGAGACCGGTTTGGCTCAATGGATAGAGCGTCGGCTTGGGGACTGAGGGGTCCCGGGTTCGATTCCGGTCAAGGGCATGTACCTTGGTTGCAGGCATATCCCCAGTAGGGGGTGTGCAAGAGGCAGCTGATTGATGAATCTCTCTCATCAATGTTTCTAATTCTCTATCTTTCTCCCTTCCTCTCTGTACAAAATCAACAAAATATATTTTAAAAAAAGAAAAAAAAGAAAGAAAAGACTCTTTTCTTAAGAAAAAAAAATGTAAGACAGGAAACCATAAAAATCTTAGAGGAATCCAAAGGCAGCAAAATCTCAGACCAATACAGCTACTAGGGCAATGGAAATTAGAGAGGAAATAAACAAAGGGGATTACATAAAAATAAAAAGCTTTTGCAAAGCAAAAGAAATCATCAACAAAACAACAAGAAAGCCCACTGCATGAAAGAACTTATTTGCCAATGTTATCACTGATAAGGGTTTAATCTCCAACATTTACAAGGAACTCATACAACTTAACAAAAGGAAAATAAACAATGCAATAAAAAAAATGGGCAATAGACCTAAATAGATACTTTTTTAAAGAAGATATAAGGAAGGCCAAGAGGCATATGAAAACATGTTCAAAGTCTCTAATTATCCAAGATATGCAAATCAAAATGACAATGAGATACCATCTCATATCTATCAGAATGGCTATCATCAACAAATCAACAATGATAGTGTTGGGGAGGATGTGGAGAAAAAGGAATCCTCCTGCATTGCTGACGGGAATTCAGACTAGTGCAACCAGTATGGAGTTTCCTCAAAAAAACTAAAAATATCCGAAACTGGTTTGGCTCAGTGGATAGTCTTATCAATGCTTCTCTGTCTCTGGACCTGTTTTTGTTCATCGTTTATATTGTTCATTATATTCCACAAATGAGTGAGATCATGTGATATTTATCTTTCTCCAACTGACTTATTTCACTTAGCATAATGCTCTCCAGGTCCATCAATGCTGTTGCAAATGGTAGGAGTTCCTTCCTTTCTACAGCAGTGTAGCATTCCATTGTGTAGGTCCCAGGTTTGATTCCAGTCAAGGGCATGTACTTTGGTTGCGGGCACATCCCTGGTAGGGGGTGTGCAAGAGACAGCTGGTCAATGACCTCCTGGTTCATAGGTCAATGCTCAACCACTGAGCTATACCAGCTGGACTATCTTCCCTTCCTTAAGAATCAACTCAGGAATTACTCAGGCTTCCACTCTGTTCTACAGGAAGCTTCCCAGGTTTCTTTCTGCCTAGCCTGAATACTGCCTTCCTGGTCTATACTCACAAGGTTCCCTGTGTTACAGGCTAATATCTTAAAGTACTGTTTGTCATCAACCTCTCCCACCAGATTCTGACCTCGTGAGCAAAGAACTCATCTGATAGGCATTTAGCATTTTCTATGTAAAGGTTAACTTGACTCCATTTTCCATATGGAGGTTAACTTGTTTAACTTATTGTGAATCCCCTTATTTCTGCATCATAATTACCCTCCTATTTCTCCTTTAGAGTTCCTAGAATCAGTAGTTCTCAAAGTAGGGTTCCTGGCCCAACAGCACCAGCATCCCCAGGAAATCTGCTAGAAATGCAAATTCTCAAGACTTCTCTCACCTCTGTAATCAGAAAAGCCTTGGGGTCGGGTCCAGCAATGTGCTTTCAATAAGCCCCCTAAAAAGCCCCAGGGTGGTTCTCATGGGCACTCAAGTTTGGGAACCACCGCCTTATAGGAGGTTACAGCTCATTCAAGTGTTCATTCCCTGAGGATGGTATTTGGTGATTTTCCAACTGGAGAAGAAAAAGATTGAGGAAATGCTAAATTTATTAGGCTACTTCTTTAGAAAAGGAATTTTCTGACATGACATTTCAAATATGTGGCTGATTCAGAGAACTTTGAAAACAAGACTAATTTTCCTGTCTGGCTCTTGGGTGTGGTCTTGCCGAAGGATAGGGATTAAGACAAGATAACATCATGAGGTGCTGTCCAGTGCTCAGGTCACCTGCTTCTGGGATATTCTATGCATTAGGAAAGAAATGCTTGTGTGGGAGCCGGGCATTATTGCTCAGGGATTTCGAGCTTTCATCCCACAAGGAAGTATATATATATATCTACCCTGCCCCCACTCCCATGAACGGTGAGTCTTTGCCAGACTATATTCATAAAAGAGATAATCAGGAGCTTTTGAGAAGGTAATTGTTTGTTTTTAGGTCATAAAAATGAATCCTTGCTTTGTTTTCAAAGGAACATGTTCTCCATGAAATCTATACAAACTGAATGACAAATAGGTGAGGTCCAAGATTGGAAAGATAAAAATTTCATTTGTTGATTCTTGGCCTAGAGATGAAACAATGGGACAAAGAAGTGGCTTGTTGGGATAAGCTCTATAAAACACAATAATATTAGCCATGTAAACAGAAGAAAATAGGAGAGGCTTAATGAGATAAATTACACCGAGTCACCACACTAGGGATTAAAATTCTCTGATAAAACAAACACTAAAAGGTCCAAAAGAAAGGATAAAGGGAAGGGTGATAACTTCAGATTTAGAAAACAATGGGTCCTTCTATCTAGGGTATTCCTATCTGACAAGAAGAGCTTTCAGAGGCTGCCTAAGCGGACTGTGAGCGCCCATTAAAATCCCACTTTTTATGCACACACACTCACACACAAGTCACCCTATACTCCAACCACTGGCAGACAAAGCCAACACATTCTTTTCTTCCCTATTCTTTCCATCCTCCACCCCCCTTAACATTTGCAAAGCAATTCAGTTTGCCATATAAGTCTGTGAAGGGAATAAAAGCTTTCACAGGTTTCTAACTCTATTTGCACTCCCTAGATTTGTTGGCCAGACTTCCAAAGTGGGAATCCGCCTCTGTTCTCAGGCTCAGAGGAAAACAGTCAATTTATCCGAGTTTAAGATTGCCTATTGTGTTAATGGCAACTTCTTCATAACCATTTTTATAAGAACACTGAACAACTAAAGTATATAGTGTTATTTAAACTAACAAAGCTACCAGGTCTTGAGCGGATAGTATCTTATTTATATAGTTGTCGTTATTAAAGTGTGCATCTGTAACAATGAAGAAAGAAACTTTTTTCAAAACTTAGAGTGGATAAACTTTCACTGGCTCACACTTCCATAAACTTCTTGGCAATGGTAATGAGCACAATGTTGCCAAAAGCCAGGGAGCATTTAAAAAGCAATGTAATAACAACAACAACAACAACAACAACAACCAGGCTATTAATGCCAGAACTGACAATACTACTGCTAGAGGCTTCTACCTGTGTTTTTCAGGAACATTCTGGGAGTTAAAATTGAGCCTGGGTTTTTTCAAAATGTGAATAATAAAATTCAGTGAAGGAACTCTTTAGGCTCTTTTTGCACTGGAAATAAAAATTCTCAACATTGACATCTACCACACAAAACCAATAACACCCCACCACCACCACCTCTCTCCCAAACCATTTTGGCATTTATATTCAGTCCAAAAGGATACTGGTAATGAAAATACTTCATTCCTAGAAAAGCATTTCCTAATTCTAGCCCATGCAATTGTGGACCTTCCAGTCCATGCTGGTTCTGATGTCTGTTAACGTATCATTAGGTGAACACGCTTCTGGAAAAAGTGAGGTGGTGTCAGCATAACAGCCCACAGACTGCAAATTTTAGGGATGCCTTCCCATTTGACATCGAAGGAATTCTTATTGAGTGAAATTAAAGAACAAGAAGTACCACCTTCTCCTCCCTGTTCATTATTCCTTCTTCCCTCCTCCTCCAACCCTGGGAGCTCACTGCACTGTTCACAGCACAAAGATAGGCTTTGTTCTGTCCTCCCAAACAGAACTTTTCCCTAAATGGCTGAAGTGGGGGAGGGAAGTAATCATGATGTAAAAGCTGGTAGAATTGGACTGTGTATACAGCAGCTCAACATACTTCTGCTTTATAATCAAGAGTTTTTGTTTTAACTCTGATCTGATTGTTTACCTGATAATCTTATTTTTCCTTACTGGAAAAGGCCAAATCTAGAGGGGGGAAAAAAAGAATCTCTTCTTTTTTTCCTCACTTCCTCAGATATGAAGGTTTTGTATTTTGATATATATTTTTTGTCTTTCTAAAGTAGAAATGATTTCAAATGAAGGAAGTCACATGGAAGAGGTCTTAAAGAGTCTCTCAGTAGACAGAGAATTGTTGAATTGAAAGATAATTGAGTTTGACTTCTACCACATAACAGCAACCCACAGCCATTAGGATTCTTATTTAGTCAGGCCTCATCAATTCTCACTAAACCTTACTCACAGATTTGAGACCTTGGCCATCGCTAATAAAATAGATGATGTGAAAGAAAAGTCTCTGGGAGGAAAGTGGAAGTTCCAGTTCAGAAATAATCCTGGCCCAGATCACATTTCTAAAAAGAGTTCAGTTAATATCTAATTGACTTTGTAATTTCTATATGCGTTTCTCAAGGTCATTCCAATGCACAACTTCATATTCAATGGGTGAGAAGGCATGACCTTCAAGAAGAGCATATTTGAGACCTAATTCCTTTAACGTCTTGCTGGTTAGTCACATTTTTCTTCTTATTACATTATCTAAATGGGCAACTCTGGGCATTTAGCCACCAAAAATAACTGATGTATGTAACCTTCCCTCCCCAAATCGCATTTTTATTTCCAAAAACGTATGTGTACTAGTATTTTTTCTTGAGTATCAAACAGCATATGAATGGCCTTTAGTTCATAGGTCATTCTAGGTTGGTGACTTGACCTTTCCCTGTGATCCATTTATCCTGCCACAAAGAAACACCATCATGATGCATTTCATGGGTCTGAGTATTGGGTTATGACAGGACACATTTTTGAAATCCTGCTGCAGTCTGGTTTTCCAGGGTGCCTATTAGAAGGGGTGGCATTTTCCCTGCTTCTGGTGACCTGAGACAGTCTTCATCAAGCCCCAGGCAAAAAACATGAAGAGAACCAGTTGTCAGGCCAGCCATTGTGTTAAGTACTATACTATGCAATCTCAGCTAATCTCTTGCAGTCTGGGCAACCATCTTGAGAGAAGTGTGTTATTATCCTGCTTTGATAGGTGAGGAACCTTAGGCCCAGAGATAAGTGTTTGCCTACGGCCATAGGTAAAAGGTAGAGAGGATTCCATTTCAGGACTCCTTCTCTGAGTCTGGTGCTGTTTTTGTTATATCACTCTAAGCTCCAGATGGACCCTGGAGATAGATGAAGGATGCCAGGGGATGTGGAGGATGGGGTAAGAGGCTAAGAGGGGAGAGAGGGAAAGACAGAAATGGGACAGCAGAGGAAAGGATGACAAAATAATGATTTAGGAAATTCTCTGAAGAGCTCTGAATCCTATTGATTTGGAAGTTAGAATATAACTTCATTTAAGGCAGGGATTATGATTTATCATTGCAAAAATGTAAAGGAAAGAACAGTCCGTCCTAATATTATTGAGTAGACTGGTGTTGCCACTTTTTATGAATATAGTTTTAAGGTGAATGACTTTCCTTAGCTGGAGGTGTTAATAATCAAATTGAAAAATTCTATAGCTGTAATAGTTCATTTTACGAGTAAATGTCAACCTGACTGGGCCAAGGGATGCCCAGAGAGCTATTGATAGTAACACATTTCTGGGTGTGTCTGTGAAGGTGTTTATGGAGATTAGCATTTGATGCAATAGACTGAGTAAAGATGGACCTCACCAATGTGGGTGGGAGTCAAATAAAAAGGAGAAAGGGCTAACTCTCTTCTTGAGCTGGAGCATCAAGCGCCTGGTTCTTCTGACTTCACAACACTCTGGGACTTACACAAGCGGCCCCTTGGACTGAATTATACCACTGTCTTTCCTGGTTCTGTAGCTTGCAGATGGCAGATTGTGGGACTTTGTGGCCTCCATAAGCATGTGACCAATTCGTGTGTGTGTGTGTGTGTGTGTGTGTGTGTGTGTGTGTGTGTGTGTATGAAGAGAGAGAGAGAGAGAAGAGAGAGAGAGAGAGAGAGAGAGAGAGAGAGAGAGAGAGAGAGAGAGAGAGAGATCTTATTGGTTCTGTTTCTCTGGAGAATCCTAACTAATACAACAGCATAATTTAAAGCAGTGTTTTTAAATTATGTGTTGCTATCTGTGGATGTGACCTATGTGTGTGTGTATGTTAAAGAGAGAGAATGGACTGAGATTTTAAAAATGTGTTTCTTAGTATGGATCATAGTCAACAATATTTTAAAGCCATTGATTTTAAGAGGGCTTTGAAAGATAGAAACAAATCCATTTACATTTAAAAGGTCAAATTTTTCCAAATGTGTTATCCAGACCCAGAGTACATGTCTACTATTATCAAGCTATCCTAAACCATTATTAATCACGGAACTATGTATGACTCCCCTGGTTTTTGTTGTTGTTTTTAATATTTTCATTGGTTTTAGAGAGGAAAGGAGAGGGAAAGATAGAGCCATCAATGATGAGAGAGAGAATCATTGATTGGCTGCTTCATGTATGCCCTACAAGGGGGATCAAGTCTGAAACCCGGGCATGCACCCAGACCAGGAATTGAACCATCACCTCCTGGTTTATAGTTCGATGCTCAACCACTGAGCCACACTGGCAGGGCATATATTTATATTTTTAATGTTATTACTTAGGTTGTAAATAAGGACATTTGTTTATTATCCTAGATGAAATTAGGACTTGCAGTCTCTCTCATTCTTGTGCTTTAGCGGGTTATTAAGTCTCTCTCTCTCTCTCTCTCTCTCTCTCTCTCTCTCTCTCTCTTTCTCTCTCTCCTGCTGAATTCCAATTTGGGGTATGGATTGGTGCTTTCTGAAAGCACACAACTGAAGGTGGCTGCAATTCTTTGCTGGCAGATACAATTCTAGAGCCCTAAGGCGACTGTTAGCTCTGTTTACAGGGATATAAATTCTTAAAGTAGCAACCTCACCTCAAAAGTACCAAGAGAAATTTTACCAAGCTTGTGGGCAAAACACATATAAATGTTTTCCTGTTAGTGAATCAATGGGGATGTGACCTAGTGAGAGCAGAGTGAGAAATGGCACCGTGTCGGGTAACTAAGACTCAGCTCTGAATAGTGGCTGCCAGTGGGCTCTCTGGAGTGCCAGGGTTCAAGGCCCAGCCAGCACATGTCACCCCAGCCAGCACATGTCACTCTGGGAAAGTACTAGGTCTCAGGTTTCTTATCAGTAAAACAGAGATGACAATAGTGTTAGTGTAGGTAGATTGGTATTAATAAAGGAAGGGAGCAAAGGGAATCAGACATTATTAAGCATAATCAATTAAGAAGCATAGGTTGCTTCCTTGGGAAATAACATCTCACACACTCCCCAGGGAACCACCCTCCATCCCCACAGATCACTGGGGGAAGGGATAGAGCAATAAAGGGGAAGTTAAGCACATGTATAATAAGAGCCAAGATGGCAACCATAGAGTTCTGTCAGCCTAACAATGGATGGGATAGAGGGTAGGTGCATCATAAGCCTGAGAAAGCTTGGGAAGTTGATAGGTTATTTTGAAAAAGTGCATGGTCTTTCCCAATCCTGAGATAATATAACCTGAGACTAACAAAGACAAAGCACAATCTCTCTCTCTCTCTCTCACTTTCTCCCTCTCTCTCTCTCTCTCTCTCTCTCTCTCTCTCTCTCTCTCTCTCTCTCTCTCTGTAACAGACACTCACCCAGGTCATTTGTATGTTCTCTTTCTAATCTCTCTCTCCCTCTCCTACTCCCTCTTCCTCTCTCTCTCCCTCTCCCTCTCTGTAACACACACTCACCCAGGTCATTTGCATGTTCTCTCTCCATAGTAATCATGTGGCTCTAACAGCCATGTGTTAGAACATGGGCCCCAGCCAAAGGGTAGCCAGATGAGGAGAAAGGCTGGGCTGATCTAGCCTTAGCATTGCACAAAATATCTGGACACTGGCTCTATTTCTAGGTCCAATGAAGGCAAGATTGGACTTTTCCCATAGCAGGACAGATGGAGATGGGACATTGGAAACCCAGGGGAACTCCTTTGATTTTACATCTGGCACCACAAATAAATCTTATCACCAGACCTCCTCCTCCCTTATGGGTCTCCTGGAATGCTTTCCTTGGGACACCACAAGAACCCCACTTTCATTGGCAATAATATATTTGCTTGTCAGAAATGATGTGTCAAATGAGATAATACGAACAAGTAAAGCTCTTAGAACAGTGTCTGACACTCTAAGTGCTCAATAAACAAAGGTATGGACAAATACAGGAAATGAATAGGATGAGAACCCACAATAAAACTTGTACAAGATAAAAAAAAAGTATCATATTTTGGTAATATACACATAATATAAAATTCATAATATAATCATCTTAACCATGTTCTAAAAACATTTAAAAACTTTTTATTCATTGATATTAGAGAGAGATAGGGGGAAGAGAGGAAGAGAGGAAGAGAGAGAGAGAGAGAGAGAGAGAGAGAGAGAGAGAGAGAGAGAGAGAAAGAGAGATTTGTTGTTGCACTTGCTTATGCATTCATTGGTTAATTCTTGTATGTGCCCTGACCGGGTATTGAACCTGCAATGGGGATGACACTCTAACCAACTGAACTACCAGGCCATCGCGTGACCATTTTAACCGCACAGTTCAGTGTCATTAAGTACATTCACATTGTTGTGGCACCACCAACACACATCCATAGAACGCATTCCATATTGCAAAACTGGACCTTCACACCTATTGAGCAATAATGTTCATTCCTCCTTCTACCCACCCCCTGGCAACCTCTATTCTTTCCACCTTCTATCTATGCCTACTCTAACTACCTCATATAAGTGGAATCACACTGGATTTACCTTTATGTTTCTGGCTTATTTCACTTAGAATAATGCCCTCCAGGCTTGTCCATGTTGTAGCATGTGTCAGGATTTCCTTTCTTTTTAAGGCACAGTGACTTTTTAACCTGTCAATTATTTTTTAATTTTCAGAAATCAAACATGTAAATATGATAACATCCTCTCTCTCCAGCAAAGGCAAATAACTTCTTGAACTGCTCTCTGGAGTTACCTGAAGATACCTGTCGCCACAGAAATGCTAATTGGAAAACCAGTTTTCTTAAGAAAGGTGTTATTCCTTGAGGCAGGCTGTTTACATTAATCAACATTTCTCTATTACTTGTCAGTGTTTTGTAACAGTTTTTCAAGTGTCAATTGTAGCTTGCCAGTTCTGAAGTGTGGAGACTGCGAATGGGGGAAACCAGAATAACTGTTCCCATGGGGCTTTTCCTGTCAGGGTGAAGCAGTTATTTTTAACGTTTTCATTTTATATAATCATTGCTATGTGCATGGCGGCTGGAAATATTGTATGGACTGATTAGTCACTACGTTTGAAAAGTCCTGATTTCCCTGTATTTTCATATTTGTCTCTAAGGCAAGTTTGACATGGGAGGTTGTAGATTTAATCTTCTCGTATGCAAATGAGAATCTGTTTACCATTGTTACAGAAATTTTTCCTTTCAAATAAACATGATGGTGATAAAAAGTTTTTAAAACATGCTAGTTACCATTAAATAAATAAATGAATGCCACATTCCAACTGTTACCTCTCAGTTTATGCCTTGTGATTTTTCAGGACTTTTCTAGAAAACTATTTTTTTTTTAATATAAATTTTTATTGATTTCAGAGAGGAAGGGAGAGGGAGAGAGAGATAGAAACATCAATGATGAGAGAATCATTCATTGATAGGCTGCCTCCTGCACGACCCCTACTTGGGATCCAGCCCACATACCAGGCATGTGCCCTGACAAGGAACCAATCTGTGACTTTCTGGTTCCTGGGTCCATGCTCAACCACTGAGCAACACTGGCCAGGCTATAAAACAGTTTACTAGCATTTCATAAACATGGGCTTCTATGATTCCAGTTGAGCATAACGTCATTGTTCAACATTTAGTGCTATTTTCATTTCTTTACAAAATTAATATTTAAAGCTTAGTTCACAGCAATAATCCATTTCAGCATTATATTTAAAAATATCAAAGGAACTTCCAAATCAAATTTATAAATTTAACTTCTAGGCTTAAGTGATGAAAAGGTGAGCATAACAATGATCTATAATGGGAATTAAAAAATTAAAATAAAATGTATTTGCTGCTACCTTATTTTTAACATACAGATAGTTTATTTTTTAGTAGATTTCCTGGTGATTCTGAGTTTGATGGCCTACAAAACGATGCATTAAAGGATTGCTAATGTAAAGCTTTAATTTATTTAAAGATTTCCATTTCTATTAATTAATAACTAATGGATAGTTGAGATTACAGAAAAAAAATTAACAAATATAAAATAGCATAAATAACAAGATAAAATTACTCAAAGATCCAGGGTAAAAATACTGGATAATATTTTAGTTATTAATATGACAGGTTTTCCATGATCAGAAAAAAAAAAAAAAGGTCACTTTTTTTTTTGTACTTTTGAAAACTAGAAACATTGCAAGCTAATCTTTTAACTCCAAAAGAAATTTCCATTTAACATATGAAGAAAAAGATGTAGACAATGAACCTAAAATTGTTCCCTAAACTTTTTAAAAATTTATATATTTTATTGATTTTTACAGAGAGGACGGGAGAGAGATAGAGAGTTAGAAACATTAATGAGGGGGAAACATCCATCAGCTGTGTCCTACATACCCCCCACTGGGGATGTGCCTGCAACCAAGGTACATGCCCTTGACCAGAATCGAACCTGGGACCCTTCAGTCCGCAGGCTGATGCTCTATCCACAGTATTTTCAGAAATCAAACTTTTTATCATGAAAATATGCAAGCATACAGAACAGTTGAAAGAATAGTATAATGAATAACTGCAGATTTTATCCCTAAATTCTGTAACTGTATAGGTTTTGCTAAATTTGTTTTCTTTTGCTCCACAACAAGGTAAACATACTTATTTGAAGCTGCCGGCATCATTTGAAGTTGCATGTTTCACCATGCACTTTCTCAGAATAACATCCCCATAGGCAACCACAATATTCTTGCATCAAAAACTTAACCGTAATTCCATATTACTGAGATCCAGTCCACATTAAAATTGTCCAAAAACATCTTTCTTAATTGCTCGATTTTTGTTTGTTTGTTTGTTTTTGAACCAGGAGCCAATAAATATTCACTTACTGCATTTTCATCATGTCTTTGTTTTTAAGGAATTGTCCTCCCACTTTCTCCCCACCTCTCCTCCCCACCTCTCTTGATATTTATTTTTTAAACAGCTCAGGACAGTTGTCTTGTGAAATGTCTCAACATTCTGTATTTGTGTCATTTGACTTGTTCGACGAGGCCTAGACTTGCCATTCTAGAATCCATGGAGGTATATGGAATATTTACTTGCCTTCTAGTCCCATTCCATCCCCAGAGCTCACCTGCCTTCAACCATGAACAAAAAGAGATCACAGGTTAGCTGACCTCTAACTTTAACCCTTCAAAGAAATTGCTAACTCCAGGGAGAAAATTATTTAAATGAAACTGCTTAGGCAAAAGCTTTCAATATAAAAGGGAAAGTTTCTCAGTTTAATGATATTTTCTAGCAAGTCCAGAGCCTGTAGCAAGGTGGGACAAGGCAAGGAGCAGTAAGGGGCTAAGGTCTGCTCTTGTTATGCGAATATGTAGGAAGGAGCATCAAAGGTGCTTCCTTTCACTACTTTTTTCTTTTGTTTACCACATGCCCTTCAGCTTCTTTTGAGCTAAATGATAAAAATGAAAGAATAAAGAAGTATATTATTACATTTTTCAGACTTTAGAGTAGATTAAGGGGGGTTGGGAGTGGGAGTGGGGGTGGGGGTGAGGACAGTAGGTAGCTAACTTTACTGAGACCCATTATTATGGCCTGAGCTCCAGGCAAGTATCTGATTTTGCCCCCAAATACTGTTCTTTCTTTTCAAGCACATCTCCCTAAGTGGACTTGGAAAGCTCAGACGGAAAAGCCCTCTGCTTGAACTATTAAAAAACAACACACTAATGAATCTAATCTATTGGTGTGAAAAACCCAAATTAATCTCTCTGCATTTAACACACAGGAGTGTGCCATACATGTGTACAAGATAGATGTCAATGGGCTTGGAAGGGGCATGGATAACGCAGAACACGCAACCGTAGCATTTGCATCTGCACTTCTATGATGGCTTATAAACACTGGCTATTTTGGCCCAATACCTCTCTATAGAAATACAGACTTAAATAAACAAAAGCTGGGCCCCAGCAGAGGCCGTGTTCTTCTGCAGGCCAAGTGGTTTTTAAAAACATGATTGGCCAGCCAAGATGTTTATCTGCCTGGTGCCTCAAATTCTCAAACAGTTTATTTGAAAGCCTCCTGAATGGGTAATCTCCTACAAGTTTGGGGGCTTTAACAAGGTAAACAAATGGGTGGGCTGCGAAGGTAAACACTGCATTTCCTCCGGGGCTCATCCTCCACCCCCCAAATTCCGCTCCCTCAGCCCCAGCCTTTCCCTTTTCCAGCGAGGTCTCTTGTACCCTGTTAAAAGTACTGAAATTGCAAAAGGAGACATTTTTAATTATAAGTACTACAGTAATGAATTCAAGTACCCTCGTTTATCATAAAGGGCTTTCCCATCTGTCTCTAAAGTATACTTAAAAAGGCTGTGTATTTGATAACATTAGCACCAAGCATCTTCCACATGTTAATGTTCAGCATTTTAGATGTTCACTCCTTCCCCCCCCCCCCCAACCCCCATCCCCAAAGACTACACTTGGTGGCTGTTCCAGAAAGAGTACACTTATCTCTGTGTTTGGGAGTGCCTGTGTGGTCTCTTCCTAATTTATTTGCACTGCAGTTCTCAGGGATAGCATCGCAATCCCCGTGGGCAAAGGGTAGATTAGGGAACGGGGTTGTCTGCTTCTCCCCACCCAGACATAAAAGGGAAAACAACTTCCCCGAGCCCCACAAGTTCTTCTGGCCACTGTACAAATTGTTCTTGAGGATGGAGGGTTTCCAAAAGCCCTAATTAGCAACTCACAGCAAACATTTCTTTGCATTAGCTAATGATCCGGCTACACTTGTAAGCAAACAGAACCAACATATCTAATCAATGCTGAAAAACCAACCAAATGCCTATTAAACATCTGGATGTAATTTTCTAGTTAGAACAAAATGAAAACATATGCAGGTTCCTTTGATCTGCGTCTTAAACAAAAAATTGTTGATAAAAAAGCATACTGGTCAGTCAATGTGTCATTTTCATAAAGTCTGCTCATTTCTCTTCAAATGCTCCCAGTTTAATTTAGTTGGTTTCCTGCAATCTCTAATTTTACCATATTGTGTGAAACCACAAGAGATTCTTTGGATGTGATTTTATTTGAGGTTTTACTGCTCCATGGATCTGCTACTGATTTTTTTTCTTTTCTGCTTTCTCCCCTCCACCCGCCCACCCCTGCCCCCATGCCCATCCTGTGCTTTTCTTTGGTAAAGAGGTGGGAAGGGAAGGCTATAAAGCAATTCTAGGGGAAAAAACATTTCTGTACCCTACATTCTTAGGTTTAAGAAACTACCAGCTTAAAAAAAAAAAAGTCAAATGAAGAAATGTATACACAATAACTCACAGTTAAAAGATGGAGAATAGAGAAAATGTCAAAACATCCTTTAAAATTTGATAATTATTCTTTATTTCAAAAAAAACATAATAAATTTAAAAGAAGATGCATCATTTCTATAACCAGCAGCCATAATTTTTTCCTATTGCTACTATGTGTAGCATCTAGTTTTTGTAATTACACCATTGCTGAGTCAAGCATTTGATAATCAGCAACAAATGAATGTAAATATATACATATATGGGGATAAAATAAACAATCTGATGATCTTGTTTCTTTTTCAGGAACAAAAAAAAGACAACTTTTTTCAGAGACATTTTTTTTTTCCTATGGAATCGGAATGTTTAATATTATTTCATGTAAAACCATCATCAACCCATGAATATGTTAAAGGTAAAGAAGATTATGTTTAACAGACTTTAAATAGAAGATCAAAATTATAGATTTCATGAGTGGGACCATTTTGTTTTAAACAGGCTGTAGGCAATCTGCACATATATTATTTATTTAAATCGTAAGATTAAAGCTACTTGATTATTTAAACACCATCACTTGTAATGCAGTTTGGTGAGAGTTTTACAGTGTAATCATTACATCATAACAATCACAAAGAAAAATATGACCTTGAAAAGAGACCCTTCTCTCAAGGAGAATACGCTGCCCTAAAAGAATCCATCAAAAACACACCATCTTTATGCACACAATTAATGGCCTTCCAATTTAAAAATCATTACTCTTTCTTTTTTCCAATTATTACAGAATAAGGGAATCAGACGGCCCGGTGTTTCATGCTCTACTGGTAACGAAGCATTGGTTAAAAGAGACTTTCAAATTGTGACCCATGGCAAACTGGGAAATACAGTGAGTAGACATGCTTGCTTTGATTAGCTATATTGGAGAACATTTAAAGGCACCGTGTTAGAAATGATTGTGAAGGGGATGGAAAGGTGAGAGTAGAAGAGATGTAGCAACATTTTCATTCCTGTTAAACTTAATCATCAGCCTGTGCCAGGAAATCAAAGTAAAACTTGGGTAAGCCAGGGAGACGTCTCAGTGGCCCCAGTTGTTCCAGCCAAAAACACACAGGCATATTTGTGATAGGTAAGGACTTTCTACAATATCCTGGAGCTGATCATACGTGGCATCTGTGTCCCAATCATTAGATGAAGATTTCAAGGCAGAGAGCTTGCCAAAGGGCAAACTTAATTGCTTATGGATCGTACAACTTTAAGAAGTCCTGTGTGTGGAGCAAGCCTGTTCTGGTCATCACTAAATTTAACCAAGAAAAGAGGGGCAGTGTTCCCTTCCTTCCCATTCTCTATTTTAGCAAAATGAATGATATGACCCCCTTTCTAAACCTCCTTAATAAGAACACTGAAAGCCACAAAGCCAAACTTGTTTAAGAACTTACCATGGTCTTGTAAAGGCTGGGTAAAAATCATTCCTTTAATTTTTTTTTTTACTTATAATTGATATGTGGGATTGATGCAATTATAGACAAATCAATAGCATACATATTTAAAAACAACTCCAACAGTGAAATGTATTATCTACAAGGATGCTTTTAATTCTTTCAAGAAAAAGATCTCTGCAAATTGTACTTGTTTCAATAAATGTCTTTCCATAAGTCTCTTGAAAATAAAATAATAGGACCACGGTGCTGGCTATTAGCACTAAAAAACTTGGTAAGTACAATCCAACATAAGATGAATGCTTGTCAAAGATGTGTCTTTCTAAAGGAAGAATTCACCACCATTAGGCTAAAGCAGCATTATTCACTCACTAATCATGTGGAAATAGCTCCACTGAACTGTTCTTCAAACAAAAGAATAAATGCAGCCACACTCAAGGTTTTCGGCTGTGTGGGATATTTGGGGAAACAGACAAAACTGGAAACTTACACAGTATGTACTTTTATTGAAAATCTCAAAATCCCTTTTAAGTCAATTTCCACTTCATAGTAATTTTAGTCAAGGCATTTACACCAACGCTTCCCATCGAGCTCCTTTAGGACTCAGCCTTGGGGTACCACCCAAAGTAAGGGTGGGAGGTGGGCAGGGCTGGTTTTTCAGGTCTCAATGCACGCTTACCCTATTGTCTCCCTTTGTTTACAGGAATCGCAGACAGACTCAGGATCGGGTTGCTGAGGCCCCTAAAACTCTCAGCAGCCGCTTATCCCCCAACACTGTGAAGTCGGGACTTTTAAGACAAGGACCCTAAATTTCCAGCCGCAGGGCAAAGCATTGCATTTGCGACTGGGACTCCCGTGCCTTACCCTGGCAGCACCTTGGGTATACTTGCTGCCAAACGAAGGCAGACTGACTATATTGCAAAATGGTTTGAAATCGCCAGATAAAAACCAAATCCTGTGATGCTGGGTGCAAAAGGGAGTGTGGGCATGAAAAGCCTAGTCTTAAGCGACAACCAATGCTTTGCCCATTTATGCATTTTCCACGAAGTGCACAGGCCACTCCTTGTGCAATAGCGAAAAGGCAACTCAAGGAAAAACAAACCTCAAATAAATTTTAAAATGTGACCTCACGCCCTAGCAGGTTTGACTCAGTGGATAGAGTGTGAGCCCCTGGACTGTCAAGGGCACATGCCCGGGTTGCAGGCTGTATCTCCATTAGGGGGCGTGCAGGAGGCAGCTAATCAATGATTCTCTGTCATCATTGATGTTTCTCTCTCTCTCGCTCTCGCTCTCCCTCTCTCATTCTCTCTGAAATCAATAAATATATATTCTTTAAAATGTGACATCACTCTCAAAAGAGTAGTGTCAAACAAGAGGCCAGCACCCCAAAAGATGCATTTGGCTTCAACTACAAAAAAGCCTACCTTCCTCTTCCCCTAATCCCCCTCCAATAAACTACGCGGATAGCCTCTGAGTTCCTTTCATCAAACCTCAGGATTTTCATTCCGGGAGTGGGAAAAGTGAACAAGTGGCAGGATTTTTGCAAGCTCGGGCCCCCAGCTTCCGCGGAGACACGCTCGCATGTCCCCCCTGCCCGCGCGCGCCCAGCGCGCTCCCTCGCCGGCCCCACGTTACTTTGATTGACAGCCCGGCTCCGCGGCTCTCCTTCCCACCGACCTTCCCATCCGCGACGCCAATCTCCGCGTCCCGCCGCTTCCCATTGGCTGGCCCCGCGTCCCGCGGTTCCTCCAGGAACAGCTCCTCACCCGGCTCCGCGGGACGCGGCTGGCTGAGGCGGGGTGGGCGGGAGACGGGGGAGACGGCGGAGATGGAAGCCAGTGGGATGGAAGAGGAGGGGGAGTGGGAGCGGGGCGGCCAGTCCAGGGCTGCGCCTCCATTGGCTCCTGGAAGGAATGACGTCTGCACCCCACGTTGGGCACGACGCACGCGATTGGCTGACGCTGGCTGAGCCCGCCCCCTCCCAACCGCCCCGGCCTCTGTCGCCAGCCCGCTCGCCGCTCGCGTCCCCCGCCTGCGCGGAGCTGGGCGGGGCCCGCGTGGGGCTGGGCGGGGTTCGCGCTGGTTAGCTCCGGAGTGTGAAACCGCGTGTTAATGTAACCGGCGCGAGATAGGCGGGAGGCGGCGGCGGCGGCGGCGGCTGGAGCGGCGGCTGCAGGAGCAGCGGCAGCAGCGGCGGTGTCGGCGGGTTCCTTGTGCCCCGCGTCCCCGAGGCAGCCGGCTGCACCCCCTCTTCGTCCCCCCCCCCCAACCCCTAACCCCCACACACTGACTCCAGGCCGGGCGGGCCCCGCGCCGCCAGTCCGGACCACACCGGCCCGCGGGACTTAACCCCCGCGCGCTGCCCCGGTCGCCACTACTCCGGAGTTTGCCGGCCGGGAGGGAGGCCGAGCCGCAGCGCTCACTCCCGCCCTCCTCCTCGCCACCGTCTCCTCGTAGATGGCGTACCCCGGGTCCTAAGAGAACTTTGCCGCGGGCTGGAGCGCCTTGTACGCGGAGGCAGACGAAGGGAAGGAGAGAAGACCGAGGAAGGGGCTCGGAGGAGGAAAGGTCCGGAGCCGGCCGTGCGGGGAGAGCGCTCATCGGGTGCCGCGTCCGGATGCACCCCGGCCCCCAGGAGCGGCGGGCGGCCGGGGGACTGCCTTCCGCGGAGTAGCCCCCATCGGGCCCGGAGCGTGTGTTCGTGCCGCCGGAGGGAACACCCGGTGCCGGGCGCACGGGGTGTGCCGAGCAGCCTCCCGGCGCGTCCCCCGCACTTTCCCCGCCTCGGTGCTCCTCTGCCGGGACTGAGGCTCCGCCTCGGCCCCTGCCTCGCTCCCCTCGGTCTCCCGGGGGCCTGCGATCGCTCGCCCGCCCGCCCGAAGGCGCCGCCTTGGACCCGCGGGGGGAGTCGGCTCCGAACGTCACCTGGTTGGTTTGTTTGTGTGGGTTGAGCCGGGGGCACCGAACCACCTGCACCTCGCCCGCCCGTCGGCGCCACGGGGAGACCCCGGAGAGGAGACGAGCCGGGAGCCCAGCGGAGGGAAGCCACCCGCCTGGATCTGTGTGTCCGGGACGTTCGCCGCGCACGCGGATAGCCTGCGGGAGCGGGCCGAAACCGCCGCGCCCCCACCTCCCCGCCCGGGCGATCGAGGCCCACGGGGTTGGAAAACAGTGAGTCGCCGCGGAGGTTCTGGGTGCAGCCGGGCCCGGGGTGCCCCCCGCGATGATGTGGCCCTGAACGCGGGAGCCCGCGCCGGCGGCGGGAGCAGGAGTCGCGGGGCGCCGAGTGGCCGGTGCGCCCCGGGCGCGGGGTCCCGCTCCTGCCTGAAGCTTCCTCGGCGGCCGGATTAAAGTTGGAAATTGAGCGGAGGATTGAGTTGCCCGGGAACAGAGCCGCGGCCACCGCCAGAGCGATGTTCCCGCAGAGCCGGCACCCGGTGAGGCGCGGCGGGATAGGGATGGGGGGTGGGGGGTGGGGAACAGGGCTGTGGTGGGAGGTGGGGGGTTGCTCTTCCGAGCCGCCTTGGGGAGGTGGGTGACTGCTGCTACATGTTGGCGGAACCTCCGGGCTCTGGAAGTTGCAAGGCTGGGAGGTCCCGGCTTCTGGCCTCTCCTGGAGTGCGTTATGGGCTGAAACTCCCTCCAATTTCCCTCAATTCCTTCGGGCCCACTCCTACTTGACGTCTAGACAGGGAGGGCGGGGGCGCCCGGAGAGGCTGGCTGGGGTTTGGCTCCCGCAGCCACATCCTCTCTCCCCACCCCCCTCCCCCGGGGCGGTAGGGCGCCCCCCTTTGTTTCTGGTCTCGCCTATTTGCATATCAATGAGGCCCCCGTTCTGGCGCGCCCGGAGGTGGCCCCGGCGACTCTGGGAACCGGGAGCGATCGGGAGTTGTTTTTCTCCTTCAGTCCCCCTGGGCCATTTTTCCGCCCCCGTCGGGGACGGGGCGGCGGTCTCCACACTCAGGCCCGGTTCTCAGAGGCGGCTGGGGAACCCCTTTCCGTCCAGCCGGGCGACCCGCCCCGCCCTGGAGGTTGAAAGAGGCTCCGAGCCTTTCCAGAAGCTCTGGGTTGGAGGAGGGTTCGTTTTCTTCCTCCCCAAAGGAAAGCGCAAACTCGAATTCAAGACTCCCGTCTTCTACCACTTCTAACTTAATTTTTGTTTGTTTGTTTGTATCCCACCCACTTTCCTATCCTCTGACTGACTGCTTTATCCATCCGCCCACATCCCCGACCTGGGTCGCCCCAGACGCCGCACCAGGCTGCAGGCCAGCCCTTCAAGTTCACTATTCCAGAGTCCCTGGACCGCATTAAGGAGGAATTCCAGTTCCTGCAGGCGCAGTATCACAGGTGCGTGTCCGGCCGGGCCGGGCCAATAGTCTCCAGGACAGCCCGGCGCTCCTGGTCGCCCGACCGGGTGGAGGGGGTGGCGACGGCTGTACTTAATCCAGGCGTCCAGGCGGTGGCGTGTGGAGTCGCAGTTAAGATCTGTCACTCACGTTACCCTCTTTCCTGGCTCTTCCTGGGCAGCCCCTTCTCTTGTCTCCTCCTACTCCCATTGTTTCCCTTCTACCGGTGTGCTGCTGTTCCAGGGAGTCTATTTTCGCGTATTTAGGAGTTGCATGAGAACCATCAATATTTGCACTACATTTATTTGTTTTGCAACAGACTGAGCTAAAACC
Source organism: Pipistrellus kuhlii (assembly GCF_014108245.1). NCBI lineage: Eukaryota > Metazoa > Chordata > Mammalia > Chiroptera > Vespertilionidae > Pipistrellus > Pipistrellus kuhlii. The sequence continues at coordinate 22,671,838 of NW_023425427.1, forward strand.
TTGGTTCAGCCGATGGCCCAGCCCTGGAGTGCGGGTTGAGGGAGGCAAAGCCAGTGTTGAAATCACTTGTTTGCCATGCTAGAGGATTGGGTGGTCTGAGGCAAAGTCCATTATGGAGAGTTAGATGCTCTTAGCCTGGTCTAGTATTGGTGGTGACGAGGGGTTGATGTGTGTAAGGGAAATTCACCAGCTTTGGTGTCATTCTGGGTTGGTTTGGGAAGGTCAGGGGATTGGAGTTACATTTATATCCATCTCAGCTTTAGTCTCATTTAGTGAGATCTACTTAAAAAGATTTATAAGTGAAAACTGTAAAGCAACCAATTCATAATGGACTTTCAAAAAATGTTAAATTTTTTTTCTCGTTTCTATGAAGTTTTAACTGATCAGAGCTAAGAAATAACGGCAATTGACAATTTTATTTTTAAAAATATTTTTATTGATTTCAGAAAGGAAGAGTGAGGGGGAGAGAGAGAGAAACTTCAATGATGACAGAATCATTGATGCACTGCCTCCTGCGCACCCCTTGCTGGCTGATTGAGTCTACAACCCGGGTGTGTGCCCTTGACCGGAATCAAACCCGGGACTCTTCACTTTGCAGGTTGACATTCTAATCACTGAGTCAAACCAGCTAGCGCTGTAATTGATTTAATTTTTGTCATGGTTGAGAAAAAGCATACATAGGCTTTAGTGTGAATTTTCTTTTTTTTGTTGTTAATCCTCACCTGAGGATGTTTTTTACCATTGATTTTTAGACAGAGAGGAAGGGAAGGGGAGAGAGAGATACATTCTTGTGAGAGAAACCTGTTGATTGGCTGCCTCCTCATGCGCCCTATACCTGGGTGGGGATTGAGCCCGCAATAGAGGTATGTTCCCTTGACCCTGAATCAAGCCCCAGAGTCTGCGGGTCAGGGCTTTAACCACTTAGCAAACCAACTAGGGCTGAATTTTCTTATTTTGTAAGAGGCTTTCTGATTATTGACCTTTTGTCTACTTGAAGATAGTAATCTCTAGAGCTTGAGGCATACCTGCCCACACCGTGTTTACCAATCAGGAAGGACTTCAACCCACTATCACAATAGCTGCTTGACATATTTTGGCAGGGATTTAAAAACCAAAGTTTTTAAAAGGGTCCAACAGTTGTAGAAGTAACTTGACAACCTAGAGACTGAGTTGGCAAAGATAGTACAACCTATGCCTGAGATTGAAGATTAAGCCAAGGTCTGATTTTGGTGGAGTCCCTCTAGAGAAGCAAACCTTGATGCAGGGAAGTAGGAACGAACAGATGACAACCAGGAGACAACAGTTTTAAGGGTAGCTCAGAGGTTTTGACAGATTTTTTTCTTCTTGGTGCATCTGACCAGCTGTTGAGTGGGTACACTGTAATGCTCACTTAATTTCTTTTCTTTGTTAAATGAAGGGACAAAGTTTTTGGGTGTTTACCTAGATAGTTTATGGCTTTTCCCAATTGGTCTGTGTTTTTACTTGAAGTGCAAATATGTGAGGCAGATGTTAAAACAAGTGACATAATGTTTACATTAAGTTGCCTGTTTTGTTTTCGTAGCCTTAAATTGGAATGTGAGAAACTGGCAAGTGAAAAGACAGAAATGCAGAGGCACTATGTGATGGTAGGTATCCAAGATTAGATTTTTTTTCCTTTTCACTTAATATGAGCAAATATGTGTTTTTAGCGTTATAAAAATGTGAGTTAATGAAATGCTTGATTCCTTTTTTTTTTTACAGTATTATGAAATGTCATATGGATTAAACATAGAAATGCATAAACAGGTAAGCTTTAGTTCAATCTCAAGCTAAAACAACAAATGAGTCATGGTTTTTTAATAATAGCTTTATCCTGTAGTAGGGGGGTTGTATGCCGTTTTTCTGCCTTGGTTTCCCTGCTAACTGGTGGTAGTATTCTGCAGCAAGGGTTGCTTCTTGACAGTTACACAAGTTTTAAATGACTGAGTGAGAGGTTCTTGGAAATGTAAACCAGCTTGTTCATATAAGCAGATGGGAATTGAGATTCCGAGTTTCCTTTTCTACCTGGATAGATATATTCTCCCTGAAAGATTTTGGCATTCTGTAGAGTTGCCAAAGTTGCTGATGTTTTTGTTCTGGTTTGGAAAGAAGTGTGGACCTGTGAGACACTCCCATCTTTAAGATTAAACAAGATATAAGACTAACTATGGAATTTTCTTTATGCTTTGGGACTGCATAAAATGATACTCAGAATTAGTGGCTTATTTGCATACATCTTTTTGGAAAATATTTCTCAGTTGGGGCAGGTTTGGAGGTGAAAAAAAAGAAAAGAAAAAAAGCATTCCTTTATGGCCACAGCATATGTTGGGAGTTGCTTCAGTCCTAGTGGTTTTAAAAGCATGAAAAGATTAGTGACTGGAAAGCTCTAGCTATGACTATGAGTTTGCAAGTTCCCATAAAATTCACACTTATGGCTACTATAATGGTGTATAAAAAGAGTATTGAGCTGGAACAAGGCACTAAGGACCTCATAAGAGAAGAAAAGCTAAATGATTGCTCAGCCCAAAGGACCCTCGATTGAGTAGTCATTGTCTGCCAAAGAAAGCATTAATGGCAAGGCGTAAGTATTCTGGAGATATGCTGACATTCACTTTTTCATCAAGATGCTGGTACAATAAGTCTTTTAGAAATCGATTGCCTCTTAAAAAATTATCATCAGATGAAGTTGCACAGTTGGACACATTTCAAAGTGCAACAATACAATTCTTACTTGATGTATATGTGCTATTTCATCTCAAACCCTTGTTTCATTAAATTAAAGAGCATGGCTGACCGGCTGGGGCACAGTGGAGAAATTGATTAGTTCAGGCTTCAGATCTTCCTTATATTCAAAGACTTTCATTAAGCAAGTGTGTTTCGGAGTTGAATTCTGCTTTTGTAACTCTGCACTCTTTTGATTTTTAATTCATCATAGGTTTCATAATGTTAAGTTATCATCCTGTACATTAGATCTGTTCTCAGATATGTGTTTGGAAAGAGATAGTGACATTCAGGGCCTTTCATTAATAATACCATTGGGACTTTCACAGTGCTGATTTTATTCTGATTTACAGAGATGGTAGCTTCGTTTATGTTGGGTTTGTGCCTTTGTTTTTGTGTGTTTAAATGGCTAGTGCCTGATTGGAACACTTGTAACTTGTTGATCATAATTGGACTAAAAGATCTATGGTCATTTAAGTAAGTTTTGCAAATAAACTTGGTCAAGAAGTTCTATCCTGTCATTGTTTAGAATAAGTTAACCCTAAAGCTTCCTATTCCCATCTTCTGAACCCCCCCCCCCCCAACAAATATTCTGGAAGATTAAGAGAAGATCAAATTTTTTTTCTTAAACTCATAAATTCAAAGAATTTAATAACCTCCCTGACTCTTTTACAAGGAAATGCCATTTTTGTGTGATGTATGCTGGTGCTGGATTTATTGGGGGGGAGTTAAGGAGGTGTGTAATTCTTCTGGGTTCCTACAGGTTATGTGGCAGAGTGACCTCTTCTTTATCACATAGGAAAAAGGAAGAAGGGGAGAAGAGGGTCAGGAACCTCCATGGTGTGAAAATAGTTTTCTAATAACCTGTGCTCCATGAGGCATTTGTCCACCTAGGAGCCACTATGCCTTAATAATATGCTGCATGTAATTGGCTCAGTAATTTGAAAAATATGAAAAGCTCAGAGATGCCATATTCTTGATAGTAGGGAATCCAGCTTTCTGAAATTTAGTTTATATTGTAAATGCTGACAGACCTTACCCAGAGTGGTATGCAAAGCAGTGCTATAATTCAGTTTAAAGTGGCCTTACATTTGAAAAACATCCTCCTGAATGTCACACATTAATAATAAGTTCTGAGGAGACATTCGATGCAGCTAGTAATCATAATTCTTATTAAAACTGGTGACGTCTGGCCCCCAGGGTGTAGCCAGGCTCAAATTGATGCTTTTTGCCGCCTGATCACCAGCATGGCCTAAGTGCTCATTATATTGTAGAGAGGGCCTTTGGAGCTCTCATTAGATTTGACAGGAATTCTCTCTAGGGGGAAACTGGGCATTAGCGAGACTCCTGACAGGCTGAAATTAGTCCTGCTTTATGGCTTATAACCAAATGCTAGCAAGGCATCATCTGGGGACACAAAAAAATTGTCATTTCTGACAACATCTTTGTTACTGAAAAAAAAAAAAAAAATGCAGTAATGGGGAAACTTTCCATGGAGAGAGCTTTAATGTTAAGATTTATCTCCAGTGTGACTGCGGCTCTCCCTGCCCACCTTTCAGCGGGTTTGTTGAAGGAGTGAGCTTTAGAGATTTCACTGTCAAGTCACACCAGACTTTTCCGTCTGGGGAAAAAAAAAAAAAAAAAAAGTGGAAGTGCGTCCAAATCAAGAGTGGTATAATTGTGGTTTCCTTACTTGGTTTGCTGCCCACAGTCCATGTTTATGTTGTGTCAACACTTCCTGATAAGCCTTCCCCTTACTTTCTCTGCTCCCATTTGTGGCTGGTTACTGAGAAGTCAACGGCTTAGTGGTGGTAATGGATACTTAAATCTTTTATCACAGCATTAGACAAATGTTTTTTCTTTTGAGTCTTTTCCTGGTATTATAGATCTCTGCCTCTCCATTTCTCTCTAGGTAGATTTTAAACTCTAGCTATCTCTTTACAAGAAAGGTGGAGACTTCTCATTAAAAATTAAAGCAATTCTGTTACCACCAAAGTGTTAGGGTACAATAAAAACCAGCAGGTTACTGTGAGTCTAGTTACTTTGAGGTTTCTGCCCAGTGTGTTGAGCTGTGTAAATTTAAAAAATACATATATATATAATTTTTTATTGATTTCAGAGAGGCTAGGAGAGGGAGAGGGAGATAGAAACATCAGTGATGAGAGAATTACTGATTGCCTGCTCCTGCACACTTCCCCACTGGGGATCCAGCCCACAACCCAGGCATGTGCTCCTGATGGGGAATCAAACTGTGAGGTCAGTGCTCAACCATTGAGCCACACTGGCCCAGCTAGCCATGTGAAATTTAAAGGCTTTTTTTTCCTTTGTCATGTGGTATGGTATTACCTCATTTGATATTTTTTGGGAACAATGTGTTCTGTAAATTGATAGGTAAGCCTTATTTGTTCCACTTGTGTATCTTTTCAGCAGGCTGGTAAAGCCATGCCATGAGTTGTCATTAGTGGCTGGAATTTATACAGCACTTCCCAGTTGTCAAAAGTGATTTGCTGCCTCGTGCTGTGAAGTAGATTGGGGGTAGGTGCTTTGCTCTGGCAGCTGTGAGCCAAGTGTTCAGAGTCTGGGCCTTGTCAAGGTCGAGCACCTGTTGATGCTTGAGTTTGTGTCACCTGGTCCTCAATTCGGTGTTTCTTCCCTGAGGATGAGGCCAGTGGGGGAAACACCCTTGGGCCTCTGTGTAGTGACTCAGGTCTTCCTAGCTGCCTGTTTCTCTCCTCTTCTCACTCTTGGTCTGTGCTGACCAACTTCACAATTTACAAGATACTTTGGGGCTTGGCTTGTGTCCTAAAAGTTACGAAAATTAGCAATGCTGATTGCACTTGAAACCAACCAAGCAACACTGTGTGCAGGTTAAAATAACTTGTAAGAATCAAAGGAAATTTGAAACATGGCCAGGACTCCTGGTTGAGGCCTAGTGGTTCTGTGAGCTTGGTCAGTCACTTTGTCTCACTGCTTAGGGGCTGGGGAACGAGAGGAGCAAAAGGAAAAACCAGATGAGAGCTTAACATTTCCAAGCTCCACGCAATATTCCAGCAAGCACGGTCTCTCAGACCATGCCAATATTGGATTAGACCTGCTTTCACAGTTTTGATGTGTGCTTTTAAAGACTCTCTTAAAAAATAAGTTGTTCTTAAGTAGTTTTAAAAAAGTGTTTAAGTGGAACGGTTAGGGATTTACCTGTTGGTTGATTCCATTGATGTGACTGTCTTGCTATTTGTCTGCAAGTTTTACCTTCCTCCCTATTTTTAACCAATTTCGTTCTCTGTCTACACTTTTTCACTTAGATTTTTTTTAATTCTTAGTCAGTGTCTCCGAATGGGAAATGACTAGCTGGAGTGCAGCCCCACCAGGTGTTAATCTTGTAATACAAAGAGGGTAGCTGTCATCAGGACTGGAGTGGCCCCCAACTTTATTTTCATTAGTCAGGCCTGTCCATTACAAGCATAAGTTAAAAGAGATAAAGCTCCCTGTGTTTTGAGAGCCAGATTCTGAGGTGCAAGATTAGCTTTGTGGGTTTTGTTTTTGTTTTTTTGTTTGTTTGTTTGTTTTTTATCAGCCTGCAGGGCTGAGTCCTTACTATGAAACCTGCACCTACCCAACCCCTTCCTGGGCTTGTTGCTGGTTTCTGTCCGGGCTGACTGACTAAGGTGAGGGGATTGAGGCACTTGTCTTGGGAGAAGTTAAGGGAGGTGTCAAAAAACTTGGTACTCAGGATAAACGAGGTTGCTTTTAAAATTCAAAATTGATATAAAAAAACTCCAATAGGAACAAAATATATAAAGGCAGCACCAGCCAGGGTTGGAGTTAAGTCAAAGACAGCAGAGAAAAGGTGGCATGGATGGCCCATTGGGAGCTGTTGTGATCTGCCTTGGTGTAAATATCAATACTTCAGTGAGGTCTCTCATTTTGGGACTTTTAAGTTGTTAACAAGTTGTCTGGGCCTCAGTTTTCCTCTCTGAAAAATAAAGGTTTAGATTAGGCAGGTTCTAAGATTTGGTTCATCTCTCTGTGGGGGAGTCATATTGCATCCCTACTGGAACCTGCCACCTCACCTCCCGTGTGTCAGTTGAGTGTTTTTGGTCAGAGGGTTTAAGATGTTCCTCCAAACAGTGTTTATTAAGAAACACAGAGGCGGGGGAAATAAGTTCCCTTAGCAAATATTTAAATAAATCATCTTGTGTGGTGGTTAAGCTAAAGATATATTTAGTTACTATTAGGTCTAGTAATAATTAATGTCGTTTTCTAATACCTTTTTAAAATGGAATTTATTTAAACAATACAACAAAATTTAATCAACAATATAGTTGCCGTTGTTTTCTACTACTTGTGCCCAATGCTCAGGAAGCATTTTAATCCCTCTGTTGTAAAATTCTTGTGATTTTGATGCAAAAAATTTGGTCAATGCATTTTTGAGGCATTCTTCATTATTAAATTTTTTTCCAAGAAGAAAGTTTTGCAAAGAACGAAACAAATGGTAATCGGAAGGGGCAATATCAGGAGAATATGCAGGTTGAGGGAGAACTTCCCATTCCAACTGGCGCAGTTTTTCAGCAGTGATTCTTGCAGTATGCGGTCGTGCGTTATCGTGGTGAAGAATTACGCCCTTCCAATTAATCAGCGCAGGTTCTTGGGCTAACCTTTCCAATTGGGCACTATACTTTGCAGTTGTAATGGTTTGGTTAGATGGTCAAAGTTCATAATGAAGAATTCCTTTAAAATTCCACCAAACACACAACATCACTTTTTTCGCATGCAAGTCAGGTTTTGGCGTGGGCTGCGGAGCCTCATTTTTGTCCAACCATTGAGGCCGCCTTTTCAAATTAACATACAGCACCCATTTGTCATCTCCGGTATCAATTTGCTCTAAAAACAGCAAACGGTTTTGACGAGAGAGGAGCGAACTGCAAATTGTGACTCTTTGATTACGGTTGTTGTCGGTCAACTCATGAGGAACCCATTTTCCAAACTTTTGGACTTTCCCAAGTGCACGCAATTGATTGGAAATTGTTTTTTGTGAACAATTTAAAGTTGTCGCAAGCTCTTGTTGGGTAATTTGAGGATTTTGCACCAAAAGAGCTTGAAGAGCTTCTTGATCAAAATTGGACACACGGCCTCGACCACTCTTGTCATCTAACGAAAAATTTCCCTTGCGAAATTTCTCAAACCAACGCTGGCATTTTCTGGCGCTAACTGCATCTTGACCAAGAGCACTACAGATGTTTTTTGCAGCCTCACTTGCTTTTCTTCCTAATTGGAACTCGTAAAGCATGCAGTGCCGAATATGCTCTTTATCCGCCATCTTCTTAGCCCTAGTTTTGCAACAAAAACCAAACCAAACACAAACTTTTTCAAGCAAAACTTGTTAATTGCACTTCACACGTTCTGTAGATACCACGTGTTTGAGGGTTATGACAATACAAGTCAACGCCAAGCAAGATTTTAAACGAATGTTTAAAAACGACATTAATTATTACTAGACCCGATAGCTTATGGAACCACTTTAAGTTTCCATAGATCTGAGTCTTTGCTCTTCAGTTATTAAACTTTTGATTGACTCAGTCATCTCATCCCCTCCATCCCTGTTGCTTACTGTTGGCTTCAGATTATCTTAAAATTGAAATGCTCAGAACTATAAGATGTCATGAGGGTCAAACCCCCTTTAATGTGGAATGTTAGATATATGGTTTTTAATTAAATTGTAGATAGCTATTTTGGTCTGTCAGTTTATATGACAAGATTGGACATTTATACCTTCAAAATAGTCCTCACTAAGGGTGGGTGAGTTCCACAGTAAAAATGTGCCCTAAGATTGTTCCATGTGGTGTATGTGGTGTTTTACATGAGTAGAGAGAGAGTAGGTGTAGGCACTTATGTGTGGGAGAGATTTTCTAATTTTCCAAGGATGGTTTGATCTAAAAAAGTGAAGAAGATTTATATTGAAATTTTAAAATAAATTAAGATATTCATGTATTGCTGTTCACTTTTTTAAAGAAAAATTAGTTCCTAAAATTGTTTGCAAAACTGATGATTATAGAATTGCTCAATTGATAGACTATCCAATCACCATAACACTTTTTATGACACTCCAAGAAATATTGACACAAATAACTAGTTTATCACATAACTTGTGATTTTGCACAAAATCTTTATGTCATTATTTTACAATTCAGATTTTTAAAAATATATTTTATTGATTTTTTACAGAGAGGAAAGGAGAGAGATAGCTAGAAACGTCGATGAGAGAGAAACATCGACCAGCTGCCTCCTGCACACCCCCAACTGGGGATGTGCCCGCAACCAAAGTACATGCCCTTGACCAGAATCGAACCTGGGACCTTTCAGTCCGCAGACTGACACTCTACCACTGAGCCAAACCGATTTCGGCCAATTCAGATTTTTAATTATTTTTAAGTTTGATTAATTTGCCTGCCTTAAAACAACGTCAAGTCATAATTGTGAACACATAGTTCACACCCTTTTCCCACATGTTCTTATACTAGGTATAAAAAGCATTTTTTTTTTTTTTTTAGTTGTTGTAGTAGTATTTCCTTCTTGACAACAAAATATGTTAGCTGAAAAGGATAAAATAAGGTTCATTTTGAATAGAAGGAAAAAAACAATGAAAATTCTATCCATCAGATATATATATTTTTAAATCTGCCATATAGAGAAAAACTATTAAAGGTGGTGAGTTATATCACTGTGCCTACTGGAGGGAGTAGAGTTGTGTACATAACAATTTTCAGTGTGTTAGTAGATATTCTTTATTCACTTGATAAAGTGGAATCGGTTGTTTCTGGCAATGTAGTAGGTGTATTTTAACTTGTGTGTCCAAATCATGCGATTTGTTAAACTACTGAAATATGTGGAACTAGGTTGGGTTTGTTACTAGTACCATACTTATCTAACCAGATTATTTGTCTGGTGTTTTGTGCAACCTGTCAGTAAAAAGTTTGAAAACATATCTTCAGACGGTTTACTTATAAATTTATAAGCTATGTAAATACATTCTCATGTTAATATATTGTATATTTTTATTATACATAAATGAAAAATTTCAAAGGAGGGGTTGAAATAAAAGTCCCCCTATTCTCAGTACACCACAATGGTGTGTTCTGTGTGGCCCAAGGGCTTGCTGTCTCTACAGACCACTGGCCCTACATTTCAAACACTCTTGGAACTCTAGCCCTGGAAAGGTGGTCATTACTGCAAAACACCTTTAGGAACTTGCTTGTGTTTTTTTTTTTTTTTACTTACTCGGTTATGTCCGTTCTTTCTAATTTTGACTTCCTACATGAATAATTGCCTTTGCCCATCACTCACAATCTTTGTGTCTGCTCGTTAGTGTCCTGGCCATCTTAACTTGGCCACCTCCTTTCCTTCCTCCAGGTCCTTCAATCCAGCCCAATGGGCCTCTTCTTCATGCCTAAAATGTGTTTTGTGTTTTTCTTTTCTCTGTATAAAAAGTCCAAGCCTTTTTGTCAAACTTCAAATGGCCTTCCTTGATATCCTTCAAGGTCCAGTTCCAGAAACAACACTGCCTGTTTGTCAAGGCTTTCATGAACGACTGCTCCAACAGGAGCTATCATACCACTGCTTCTGCTCTGATTTCTGTAATTATGTTTTCTCATGTGCCTCTTGTTACTCCAGCTAGCTTGCAGGCTGCTTGAAGCTTGAGTTTGAGACTTACATCTATCTACCCTTGTCAACGAGTCCGGCAGAGTAGGCACTTGTTTAGTAGCATCTAAAATGCTATGTAGAGTTGTAGTTGGATCCTTGAATCTATACGAGAATGAGTTGAAAGCTGTCTGTACAAAAAAATTGTAAACAATAGCTTTGCCTAGCAATTTTGGCTCTTTGTGGACATGTCAGGATTCTTCAGCAAGTCTATGGAACCCAGATTAAAAACTTGAATTGAGAGTATGGGTCCTTATGCTAAAATTCAGAATGAACTGTTTTATAGGACTTTAATTCTAGTAACCTTATCTAACCATGGTTGCTCAAGTTGTATTTTTCTTTTGGAAAAGTGATTTATAGTCAATATCCACTGAGGCTTCTTAATGGGGAGTTTAGTTATAGTAATAGATTTGGGTTTGTAAAAAAAAAAAAAAAAAAAAAAAAAAAAAGAAAGAAAGAAAACAGAAGTAGCATGCTGCTAGGGTCTGGGCTTCCATGTAAATTGAGTGTGGGTATCAGTTACTATCCCTGGAACCACTGTTTATCTCCTAAGGTTGACAACAGGCCTGATAGAATTGTAGTTTAGATAAATTGAATGATAAGTTTTGTCCAAGGCATTAAACTTGATTTAGTTGCCAGGTTTCTTAATAGTAATGATTATACCCATTAGTTATTTACTTTCAGTCTTTACATAGTCCCTTCGCCCTCCAAACATTTTCTTAAGAATTTAAAATCTATAGAAAAGAAGAAAGACATACTATACCGTGAACATTCATATGTACCCATCTATATGATACCAAGTCAATAAGTAAACATTTTGTACTATCTGTTTGTCAGATATCTTACATAGAGCTTTTGCACCCCCACTCCAGCCCTCCCCTATATGGATGAGTAATTTTAGAAAACTTTAACTGTGGAAAACTTTAAAATGGTTTGTTAGAGGGCTGAGCATTCCTCTAGTTATCAACTCTGTTTTAAACTGATAACATGGAGGAGGAATTTTCTCCCAAGTACATTTTAAGAATTCCATTTTAATAGTTGTTTATAATATTTTATAACATTTTCCTCCTAGACTTGCCCTTTGTGCGTTTGGCATGGTTGTATTAGGTGTTCCACAATTTTGTATGGTGTTACAGTACTTCCTTTTTCAGCTGCTGCCTGAAAGTGAGATTTGTACTTAAGACAGGAAAGGCAATTTCCCTCCCCAAGCCTTCCTGCCTTTTGGCCCTGTGTAATGCACCTTTGAGATGCAATCATTATATTTGTTGGGGGAAATAGCTTTAGTGTTAATAGAAAACTGGGAAATAATTGTGCAAAAGGACTCTGACCTTGGACTGTGTGGCTGGAAACTGTCCTAATAAAGAAGTTAAGTTGGCCTCAGAAGCCGTGGGTGGTAGAGGAGTGTGAAATACCAGAAAACAAAACCTCTTTGAGTACCCCTCTCTGTGGAGGAGCCTCTCCAAGGCAGGGGGCCTCCTGGAGTGCAGCCTCAGTCCCCTCTTGATGTCTTGAGCAAACAGCCTGTCAGAGCCTCTTACAAGTAAGGTGACCAGCCAGTGTATTGACACGCACGGACACAATAGAAAACTGCATTAGGAGGCGAGCCTTTGGGATTTGCAGTAAATATATTACAGAACACAAGTGACTTGCCAATACTGCTTGTTTAGCAGTTTGCAAGGGCAATGACAGTATGGATTTTTGAATTAGAAGGGAAGGGCTGTTCTTTCTCTGTGCGGGAACATCTACTTGATGGCTGGGGAGAAAATTGATTTTAGAGAACAAAATGCAGCCGCCTCTATATGTGTCATTTGAAAGGCTTCTATGGTTTAGTGAGTGAAAATAAAAAAGGTTGCTTTAGGCTTAGGAAACGGGGTCTTAATGGTGATCTGCATCTAGGTCTAGTATGCAGAGAATAAAGAATGGATGGGCCACCAGGATGGAGAAAGGGCAGCTGGTCCTGTGCAGCCTGCAGCTACAGGTATCCATTTGGGTCTCTAGCATTGTCTTTTTCAGCTTTGGCTTTCAAAAGTCAGCTTTGGGGGTTTATGATTGACGAGTAAGCTTATTTGGTGCATTAGAGTGAGTATTCATAGTCCTCATCCATTGAGTTCCCACATGCCCTAGGAATTGTGCTGGAGGAGTACTCTGTAAAATCCTTCTAGCCCCCTGTTCCCTCCTGTGTAGATATTAAGTATTCCTCCTTACAAAAGAGTTAATAGGCTATTAGGTTAGGAATGAAGACAGCATCTACCCTACAGGATTGAATGTGTTTCTTTACGCAGACACCAGGGTGCCTGGCACTTGAGCATTCTGAGGATAGCACTTCTGGAAATCTGTTATTGATCCATTTAAAACTCTATCCTGCTGTTGAATTCCAGGCCACACCCCCATCCTGCCTTTTCTTTCCTCCCTCCATCTAAATTATTCACTGTTTATTATTTTCCCTCAATGACTAAATGTTTTATTTGTTTCCTTCTAGGATCAGAAGTATTTATCTTAAGGCTCAAAAGGAACCTTTTTTTTTTTTTTTTAATGCAGATCCCATTGACAACCTGTTGTCTAAGGAATCTAGAGGAATAAAATGCCCTACTTAGGCCAAACAGTAAAATAAGCCCTTGGAAGGCAGCAGCCTTAAGCAGTTAATTCAGCTACCAGTGAAAATAGAGTTGTGTTGAGTTTTTTCATTTACAGGAATAGACGAACAACAAAGAGGATTTGGTTCATTTTACTGAAGTGAATTTTGGCAGAATAAAGGATGGGAAGTGCATTTCTGATTTTTTTTTTCTTTTTAATGTAATGTAGAAAATCCAACTCTTAATTTGTCACCCTGAAAAAAAAAAGGGGGGGGTGGGGAAGGGTATGTGTGTAGGAGGATGCGAATGAATTACAAGGCCAAGTTGTTGCTTGGTTAGAGTAAGATGTTTTTCAGCCTTGATGATGTCTACCTTTTGCTGAGGTGTATCTTTTGCTATGAAAACTTGTAAGGTGCTTTGCAAAAATTTGAGCGGTTATGTTCTTCATGTATATCATGGGCTTGAGATTTTTGTGTCCTGTCACATTCACAGCTTCTGCTCTGTGCTAATTATTTGGGAAAGCGGGTGTGTGTGGGGGGGTGGAGGTGGGGGATATGCACAGGGGAGGAAAGCAGGGCCATTGGAATTGGACATACTGGAATTTTGTGCCAGTACCTATTCTCACACTGCCTGACACCTGTGTGCTGAGAAGCTCCAGGTTTCTGCCTCTCTGTGTTTAGCCTGAGGAGGTCCTGAAGTCCCCAGTGTCTGTAGGGAAAGCTCGAGGTTCTTGACAACCCCTTCAGCCTGGGTTCCGGAGCCTTTTTTGCTTGTAAGCTGACTGGCTCTTTTAGTGTTTGGACTGTCTCCTTGCACAGCTTCCAAGAGATTGGACTTGGACCACTGAAGTGTATGCAACATCTGTACTTTTTAAAGACCAAAATCATACCAGCAACTCGGGAGGGGATCTGCTGCTGACTTTTGAATTTTATAGGAAATCTGTAATTGACTATCCTGAATGCTGTGATGTTTGTGAGTTAAATTAAGTATAAAGAGGTGTCATATTTTGGCTACTTGGATTCCTCTAAGGGTATAGAGATTTTTTGAACTGATTGCTAAATCTGTATTTTTATTTCTTGACTAATGGATCCAATATGACTTATCTCTCTAACGAACCTTAGAAACATCAATGTCAGCATACACTATAATCTTCTGCAGCCATTGTTTTGGTCATTATTTTATCACAAGGTCAAATTTCCCTGCAAAACTGTGATTTCTTTTTTATTTTATTTTTTTCTGATTAGCTACTGGAATTACTCTGGTCAGTTTCCCTCAAAATACTGAAAATGCTCAAGGTTTATATGGAATGAGTAACAATTGTTGCTTCTCAAAACAATACAAAAGGGAAGAGGCTTTTGAGTAGACTTTGCACTGTGAGAATATTGGTATTGACACCATTTATAATTTGGAGTATAGTTTGAAGACCAGATTCTACTGTTTGTCGAATACTGGTTAATATGGCTGTAAAGAGGAGATGAATGTGGCTACTTTTCCAAGTCTATTACTCAGGAGGACTGTAAATTTGATTGGCTGTTACAATTCTAGCAGAATCATTCGATTTGAGAGCAATAGAAAGATAAGATATCCAATTACCCAAATGATTTGCAGGGTTAGCCAACGTTGTCATGGAGACACGAGTTGGAACAAATTAAATTTTAAGCAATAAAATAATCTTAAAGCCCGTCTGGGAACAAGAAAATTTGGCAGTGGCACTTACCTGAATTGAATCGTAGCTTGACACGATGTTGTTTGACATTGATATACTGTGGGGGCCTAAACTTATATATGGCACAACATTCCCTTAAAAAAGTAACTCGGCCAGACCAGTAAAGGGGAGTGGGGAGTATTAGTATAAAATTGGGATATTAACATTGATTCCATGGCTTAAATGATAATTAGGCTCTGGGTTCCCATTTTGTATTTAAGGATTGAAGTGCCTTAATAATGATTAAATAGCATTAATTGGGCACTTGAAAAAGATTGATTTCTCAGCAGCATGCAGTGTTTGGAACTACTGCTCCCTTTGTGAGTGTGTTAGCAGACATAATAGAATGTGGAGGTGTAAGTATACATGCATTTGCATGTACGAATAAGGAGATTTTGACATGTTCCTGCTCTGCAGATGATTCTCTGTATTCGTTACAATTTTGAGCAAGCTGCAGGACTGCTTGCAGATTAGAGAAATTGCCTTCCAAACTTTAGCCAATGACCCCAAACCTGAGTAAGCGCCACTCTGGACTTAGAAGGTTATTTCCCCCTATTAATGCATTGTTTAACTGGCTCCTGGCTTGTGCCGCAGATCTGAAAACAGCCCAGCAGCCCAGAAGGAGGGAGGGCTCTTTATCCACATGTCTATTAGACAGATGGAGACGAAAATTGGTCTGAGGTCAAGCCATTTGCAGTGTTCTCACAGCCTTCGATTTTCCTCTCATCCTCACCACAGATCATCTCAAATGATTCAGTAATGACCAAAAGTGCAACCTTGACCTTTATTCCCTGGTGAATTACTGTGTTTCACAGTCCAAATGGCAGGAAGTCTATGCTGTTCTTCCAGAAGGAGCTCCGCATTATTGAACCAAGCCAGCCCTGTGGGAACCCTGTGAGGGCAGACCAGCGTAACACAATCTGTGGGTTAAATTTGATTTCTGGTGCTCTGGGAAACGAGAATTGACATGTCCTGAACCCACATAATTAATGGAAGGATATCTAGGATGCTTTCTAAAAACACGAGCACAGAAATTGATTTGTCTACTTGTAAAATAACTGGTGCATTACAGGAATGGTAACTTTGGGTGGCCCCTCCTTTATAAATCATTCTCACTTTCATGATTTAGTTGTTCTCCCTTCTCACTTAATATCTCCCCAGTATATCTTAGACTCACACTACAATAATTTAAAATTGTAAATTGTCATGACCGGGCATACGACGACACAGGGCTTTTCTTTGGCATTCTTTTAATTATATATATTTTTGGACAATCCATGCAACCCTGAATAAATTCTTATTCATACAATACACATCCCCCTGAAAAGTAGCGTGGCTGTTATCTTGGAGAAATGATAAATATTTTTCTCTTGCTTAGATTCCTCTATGGATTGTATTATGATGTGTTGATTAGTTTTTTAAAAATAATAATTTAACTTGTATTTAAAATGATATTCCTATTTGCCTCCACCTGCATAGTTGAGTTAGTATTCTGTGAATCTTTAATATACTAGTGAAGTTTGTCATGTAGGATCCTTGTACTTAGCATCTCCTTAAATACTTAAAAGCTTTTCCAAAAGGTTATGCTTTGAAAATTTTCACCAGCATTTCAGATTTCATTTTAATCATGAGCTAAGATGCTTTGAGAAAACAGTTTTTTCTTTGCTACTGACTTCATTGTGCACAAGTTTTTTTCTACCTCAGTGGCTCCCAACCTGTGATGCCCATGCTTTCTGGGCCCAGCTGTGCACACTTTTCCTAAAGCCGAGGCAGGCTCCCAACTTGTAATGGAGTCCCCTCCCTTAAACAGTCTTCTGGCCACTCGGAAAGTAAATTGCATTCTGGAGCTTTTCAGGTGTCTTGGTGCATGATGTTGATTGAAAAGTAAATTACAGGTTCCAATTGTTAAGGCCCAAGAACCTTGTCTTCCTTCTCAAGATGCCACCTCTCCAGTGACTCAGATTGTGGGGGAGTGATGGTTGGGGTGGGGCTTCCAGACTGAGACTGAGTTGGGGGCTCAATGGCTTTGCCCAGGAGCCTCATCATTACTAATGTCTCTAACCTGTGGCCATTCTGCTCTTTGCTACATGGCATGGATGGCTCAGTGGCTTTGCCCTGGGGCTTCACCATCGCTGATGTCTCTGACTTGTGGCCATTCTGCTTTGTGCCACATGGTGTCCTGGTGGAATAGTTGCTTTTCCTAAGAAGTCGCTCTGGGAGTAGAGTGGCCGTGTCATTCATGTGTAGCAAAAAAATTACGGAGCACTGTCCACGGTCACCTCAGGCAGGAAATTTCTTTCCCAATATCTGGATTGGCTAGAGATTCCAACCTACCAACCTGCTAGGGAACTATTCATGCCAAACCTCTGAGCCAGTTTTCTCCAAAGAAGATGTGGGGAGCCGGGAAATGGAAATGCTCAAGCCAGTGATCAATAGTGCGCTAGTGGCCTGCTTTGTCTTGCTGGAAGGTATGGAGATAGTGATCGCAGAACGTTGGAAGTCAGTACCAACTAAAGACAGGCCTACGAGGTAGTTACAGCGAAGAAGCATTTTTAATTTTATTGCAAAGAAAATAGTATCACAAAATTTGAGGAAAGAACCTTCTCAGAAACCCAGTTTTCAGAGGTAACTTGATTTTTGTGCACTCCTGGGCAGCCTTTGTCTCTACATATTTTATTTTCGTAATTGTAATTTTAGCCTTCCTGCAATGATGATGAGGTAGTCAGCTTTTTCCTCCCACTGATTCTGCTATTGTATGATATTATCTAATTTCTTAAGAACTCCCTCCTGACTAAGACCTGTGAAGAGGGTGAAAGGTGTGTGTTTGAGGGGAGGCTTGTTCCGCTTTCCCTTCTGAGAACAATAGGTGATGACTTCACAGAGCTGCTCTGTGATTCACCCTAAGGAGTTTGTCTTAAAAACCTTCTGAGGCGTTACAGAGTGCATTTTCCTTTGAGGCTGCCAAATGCTGTCTTTTTCTATCATGGGACAAGTCAATATGATTTCATGTGAACAACACTGTCTGAACCCCGTAACAAGGGCTTCTGAATAATGGAAATGTGCTGTTTAGGCACCAAAACAGCTGCCATGCTTTTGTCAAGGATGCATCTTTACCAAAGTGACAAATTAAACCCCAAATGCTCTGCTTGGCAACAGTTGGGTCAAAACATTTAAGTCATTAATTAGAAGGAACTGAAGGGGGGAGGTGGAATTTACACAAATACACAGTGTTGCCGACTCAACTTCATCTTGGAAATGCAACTGAATTCTTTAAAAAAAAAAAAAAAAAAAAAAAGCGCAGCCCTCAAGTGGGGCCAGCCAAGCTTGTCATTTGCAAATAAATCAAAAGACCATCATTGCTGGAAGGGAGAACCAATGAATAGAGTTGCTTTATCATTCTTTGATAGTCCCCATATTCAAGCCTGCTATTAAAAATGAATGCATTCAAGAGACTCTGCATTAAGAACATAAACAATTAAGGGCACTTGAGTTGCTCTGCTGAGAGCTGCCACGAAGGAGATACAAGAGCAAGAGCTTTCTCTGGAGATGCAGGCCCTGCAATCTGTCTCAGGAGGAGCCAGAGAATGGGAGCAATTAGTGTTGCTATCTGCGCCCCGGCAGCCTTCAGCAGGTTTCCCCCCTTTCTCTCAACCCCCTCCTTGTTTCCAAAGAAGCCACGGTGAAGGATGAGCAGTGAAAGGATAGAGCTCGCGCCCAGTTGGAAAAAGCTCAGATTTAGAGTGCAGTAGGAGCTGCCAAGTGAGGGGGAGATGGAACACAAAAGTTATTATCTGCCAGTAATTGGTGACTTATGTTCTGATTAATTGAGCCACTAAAGGGTTTCTGTCATCTGGTACCCTTTGTTTTGTTTTAATCATAGGGTTTAAGGAGGGGGCGAGATTACATTGCCATGGGTGGAATCATTTAAATGAATATTGTTTGAGGTTGTTTCCCACAGTAGGCAAATGTGTTCCGACACCCACGGTTTGTGTTCTTGCCTTGGCCTTGTTTTGTAAAAAATGCGAAGGCTGCCATGGCATTGTGGCAGGGCTCTGGGGAGAGGCAGGCCTGGCTTCCCGGCCCACTTGTTTAAACCCCAGTTTCAGGGCACCTGCACAGATGGAGGATTTGAGAGTAGGTGTAAGAGGACCTGCAGTGTGCAAAGCAATAGGCTCGGCCGCTGTGGTGATGAAGGGATGACAGCGGTTCTCGGGCTGTGTGGTCTTAGTCCAATAATCACACATCACCTGGAAACTTGAGAGCAGTGCTGATGCTGGGGCCCCAGACCTTCTGACTCAGAATCTGGGAGTGTGACCCAGCTGCTCATGTTTTAGCAAGTCTCTCGGGTGATTCCAAAGCATTCTTAAGTTTGAGAATGCCTCATAACCTCATTACAACCTCAACTTGATGACACCACAGTTCTTTTCATTTGGATTTCCCCAAAATGTGATTAGTCGGTTTACTGACACAATTGTATTTTAAAAGAAAGCTACTCTGATGCATTAAATTTAAGGTAAAATTAGCCCTTTCATGAGGGATTTAAAAGGGTATGGTGGGAGATAGTAGTAAATCCGGTGAATATTGGGTACTCTAAAGCAGGTCTCTAGGCAAAGGTTCCCCTATCCCACCCCATCTAAAGTAGACCGGGGTGTTTTAGGAGATTATTTGCAGTGTTTTGCATCTGTCATTTTGGGTATGTGGTTTTTATTCAAACATCTTGACTTTTCTCCAGGTATATAAATGTCATCTGCAGGAAATAGAGATGTATTTGTAGATGTGATTTTGTGGATTTTGCTCTATTGGTGGGCCAGATTGCTGTTAGTGCTGACACACTAACACTCTCTGCCTGAGGAGAGAACTGAAGTGCAGTTTGGCCGTGACTTGCTTATCTAAGGTTCACAATTGATAGCTGAGGTCCCTTGTAAAATGCCTACTTAGCTTTGCAGGGTACTTATATCAGGGCAGTAAGGAAGCAGTGCCCCTATTGTTGACAGATAGGGACTGCTTCTTGTGATACCATTGTTGGTTGGCTGAGAGAGGGCATGGCCTTGGCCTTGTGCTGTTGCAGTCCAGTCTGGGTAGTATTGCTTTGCAAAACAAAGTTGAATTTATCAGCTATATCTCTGATCTTGAGTTTGTCCCAATTTTCTATTTCCGCTTCCTGGAGTAAGGACTAGGCAAAGAATGTGGCCTCTGATGTTGCTTTATGATCCTGTGCAAGTCATTTCCTTTAGACGTTGGTTTCTCCATCTGTGACGTGAGGATTGTCAGAGGGCCTAGCACCCACATGGTGTCATGGTTTGCCAGCATTGTTGTGACTCTGTGCTACTGTCAATCACAGAGGTGGTGGGCCCGACCATCCTTTTCTCTCTCTCCAGTTTAATAATAGAGTTGGACAGTAAATCAAAGGTGGTGTTCACAAGGTCACTGGAAGAAAATAAAAAGTCACCTGTAACCCTACCCCACAGCATAATCACCGTTTTTATTTTGGATATCAACAGTCCTTGGCCACATGCATATGTTGTAAAAAACACAGAGGCACACTAACATCACGTCTTTGTTCTCGTCCTGCTTCATCTGGTAATGTGTTGGCTATTTAAACATCATTATCATACATGTGACGTTAATGGTTAGTTGCCTTGCCTTTGGGTCTAATACTGTTCTCCTAGTATTAGACAACTGATTTCTCAGGAGGGCAAATGTTAAGATTTTCAGAAATTCTGCAAATGTTTGTGATGTGTTGAACTGCTGTTACATCTTTACCTGTTTTTTCTCTTTTGCTTTGAAACCAGTGCTGCAGTGAACAGCTTCATGCATGGCATGCTTTTCATTTGAACTGTTTCCTTAAGATAAATGCTTAGCAGTGGGAAGTCTTACCAAAGAGTTTGAATAATTTCATGCTGTTAGAACACATTGCCCAGTTGCTTTCTAAGACGACTACCAATTTACTCTGTCATCAGTAATGTCATGATGGTTTTTGTTTCCCAGAGGACTCATCAATGTTGGATTTCATTAATTTTTTTTGATAAACTAACTTAACTGGTGCAGAATGACCCACCTTCCAACAAAGTTTACATTTTGTTTGGTTGCTGGTGAGGTGGAACATTTTTCTGTATTTAACATTGTCCTTTCACAGATTCAGAAACTTCTAGTCAGAAGGTATTTAGACGTTATCTATTTTCCTTTGTGTGCGTTATTTTCATATTCTTTTTAAAAAATTCATTTCAGGGAGAAAGAGATAGAAACATCAACGATGAGAGAGAATCATCTATCAGCTGCCTTCTGCATGCCCCCTACTGGATTGAGGTCAAACTCCAAACCTGAAACCCAGGCATATTCCCTGACTGGGAATTGAACCTGTGAGTTGATACTCAACCATTGACCCACACTGGCTGGGCTTGTTTTCATATTCTAGTTCGTCTATCTGTTGCCAGACACAGGAGGAGGAGACAGGTAGGATAAAGGTCCTCCTCTGTTCTTGTTTCCATTTCTTCTACAGGTCATTTATTTAGAATTCCCAGGAAAGATGGTATGGCTTTTGATGTTTCTTTGGGCTTCCTGCTTGATTCAAACCAAAAAATCAGTTTGCCAGCCCTCAGCATAAACAGCCTTTTTAATGATCCATCAATTTGCAATTTAATGGTGATGGAGTTTCTCCTCCCATAGCTGACTTTGGGAAAGGTGCCATTGGATTGCTTTGAAACCATGGACAATTACTCTTAAGCAGTCCTCACCTTGTTTTGAGCTTCAAATAACATTCATTATACATGACTCTGTAGTGGAGAAGTGAGCAGACATTGGGGAGCGGCCTCTTCTGTTTGTAATTAGAGTATAAGGAGGCGGAGAGTCTAGCTTTTAGGAATCATAAAATCCTAAAATGCACATAACATGTCTTCAGTTTAAGAGTCCTGCAAAATACACCGGGTTTGGTTCAAAAGCTAGCCTTCGAGGTATTTGATCATATTTAGTTTAGTTAAAATATGTTAATCTAAGTGTTAATAAGAAACAACAGGCTCAAAATGGAGTCACTTGTGTTAAGGCTCACATTGGCAAACCAAGACTTAATAGGTTTTATCCTCTCCCAGGATCATAGCCATTAACCAGTCAATAGCAAAAATGAGGTAATCCAACTGATAGGCCCCCTCCATTCCCCTTGGGTGGGCGACCTTGCCTGAGAACAGTACATTCTTCCCTAATAATTTTCTTTTTCCACCCCCTTTCTCTGCCTTTAAAAACCTTTCCTTTTGGTTAGCTCTTTGGAGCTTCCTTCTGTTTGCTAGATCAGATGCTGTCTGCTTTATGACTCATTGAGTAAAGCCAATTAGATCTTCAAATTTATTCAGTTGAATTTTGCTTTTTAACATAAGATGTGATTTGTTACTGTAAACAGAACCTTATTCGAACACTGTTTAGTAATAGTTTGTCTGGTTGCCTCTTGATCATTGGGTGCAAGGGGACTCCGTTTTAGACAGTGAACCATTCCTTAAAAATGCATGGACTGTGCCCTTTGGGCAGTGTTCCTGGCAGAGAAGTGCAGAGGGGAGCTGTGCCAAATATTTAGTGGGAGTCTTGTTCTCATGCCTCCTACCTTGTCGTGTGGAGAAGACATGGGTGCTGAAAGCTATTAAGAATCTGTATGGTAGCTTTATGTTAGATGTGATTTTAAATGTATGGACTTACTGGTAGTGTATCAAAGGGCAGCAAAAGCTGTGGAGGATCTTGAAGAGCCAAGAGAAGAAGAGTTTGTTTTCTGGTATTACTGGGGGGAAAGGTAGCTTTCAGGTTGATGTGAGCTTGGCCTTGAATGATTGGGTTAATGCTCTTTGCTGTAGTTCAGCTGTAGTTCACATGTTAACTTACTTGACTTCGATGAACACTGAAGTAGATTGGTGATAAGAACTGTGGCCAAGCGGTTGAAGTGATTTAAGGACATCTACTAGTAGTATTGGTTTACTGAGATGCAAATCCAAGTTTTTAGATTATGAGGGCCAACTCGATTATAAGCAAGTCATTAGGGGAGCTGGAGCTGGCTTTGGCAAGGGAGAATAAAAGATAGTTCTGAACAGATAATTTGGATACCTGCTTCCTGTTGTCTCAGTGGATGGAGGCTAGCCATGATGATAAGGCTTGATGTTGTGGGGCCTTTACCCAGCTGGTTAAGTTTCTGGGCACAAAGCTTTCATGCATATCTGGTTTGGGCATAGCTCTGGAACCTGACCTAATGTTGTTGCCTTATATGATGTCAGAAATACAGGCACAAGAAAAATTTATAAGTATTTATAAGTGTTAGTAGGAACCAAATATAGCTTCAGCTTTCATCAGGAAAATGATTTCCAGGTGGAAAATACAGGTAGCCTACAGTGTTGTTTTTTGTTGTTGTTGTTGTTGTTGGTTTTTGTTGGAGTTGTCTAACCTTTTCAAGAGGTAGAAAGCTGTCTGAAAAGCTTACAGAACTTTCTTGAAACCTGCTTTAGCAGGGCCAGATACACAGTTAGTCTGCTTGCAAACTCTGTGGTCAGGAATGGAAGCATGGGTGGAAAACACTACTTGTTAATTTGTGTTCAGTTATAGGTTTTTCATTGAAACAGATAATATTATTGACAGTTTTTATGCTGCTTTTCAGACTTTTTTAAGGGCTGGGAAAAACATTTATGAAATCCTCCAGGGGTGGTGGTAATGGTTTAGAACTCACAAAGAAAGCACTATCAGGGAAACAAGTGGATCCACCCGTCCTCATACTGCCCGGAGGTGAGAACTTTCCTTATGGAGAAGCCACTGCAGCTTCAGAGAATTGTTCCTTCCGAGAATTTCTGGGTGAGCCAGAGGTGACTTGAATTTAGGCTTCTTTGCTCAAAATGAAGCTCACTTGTCAGAGGACAGTTTAAGATTAGGGTTTACAGACCTGGCAGGAGGAGGAGATAGGTGGGATAAAGGTCCTCCTCTGTTCTTGTTTCCATCTCTTCTCCAGGCCATTTATTTATTAGGTGTATTGGTTAATAATGGCGGATTTTGTAATCAAAGAAAACATGATAATTTCAAGAGAAGCAGCAAAAGTGCTTTATACAAAGTAATGTCCATTGCTGGCTACACATTTCCCCGTCTTTCAGGTAATTTGTGGGTGCCGTCCCAACAGAACTTTCCTTGTTTTGAGTCAAATTATTCAGAGACCCAATTTTCCACTTCTTTGTATGTTTTGAAGTGCTGGTTAGAAAGTGTGTGTGCCATTGATCGGAACAAGTGGTAATCTGATAATCTGAAGGAGCAAAGTCTGGTGAATACGGAGGGTGGGTTAATACTTCCCAGGCAAAATCTTTTAAATGTGTTTTGTCTTTAACTGGTTTTGAAGTGTGTGATGGTGCGTCATCATAAAGCAAAATTACTTTTCTGTGTCTTCTGGAATATTCTGGTGGTTTCACGATCAAAGCGTGGTTCAAATTGATTTGTTGTTGGTAGCAATCAGTATTAACGGTTTTACTGGTTTTAGAAGTTCATAATACACCACACCTTCTTGATCCCACCAATGCAGTTGATGTTGATGGTTGACCTGGATCAACCCATGATTTTGTGCATTTGGGATTCTCAAAGTAAGTCCTCTTTTCATCGCCAGTCACAATTCAATGCAAAAAAGACTTTCGTGCTGTTGAAGCAACATTTTACTGACGACTTTTTGGTTTTCCTTTTGTCTTTTGTTCAGTTGATGTGGCACCCATTTTCCTTCCTTTAAATCTTTCCCATTGCTTAAACAATCAGAAATTATTTGCTGAGCAACATTTAATCTTTCTCCAAGTTGTTTTTGAGTTTGACATGCATCTTCATCCAATAATCCTTGTAATTGTTGGTCTTCAAACTTTTTCGATTGACCTGAACATTCTTTGTCTTTCACATTGAAATAATCACTTTTAAAGCTTTTAAACCAGCATTCACAGGTATCTTGAGAATGGAGCATGTTCAACCATAAGCTGCCTGAAGTATTCAGTAGCACTTCGAAATAATGAATTAAAATTTCCCACAAATGCTCTTTTTTTTGGCATGAAATTTGACATTTTAAAGTGTAAAAATATCTATGATCTTAACACCTCTAGAAACTTTGACAGATGAAGTTTTGAAGCTTGTCAATATAACAAAATGGCATACATATCAAATCACATATAAATATATGTGTAACTCCATCTATTGAAAAAAAATCCAGATTATTAACTGGTACAGCTAGTAGAACTAATGGCCTGGTGCACAGATTCATGCGCATTGAAAGGAAATTAATTAGAAGAACGATTCATGTGGTAATTACGTTACTGGAAAAATTTACATGTCAAAATAGTATATATAATTAATATAGTATTATAAAATTAAAACACAACGTGCAATTGGTGTCAGCAAGAGCTTTATATGTATTGTGCTTGTGTGAGTCATTGTTTATTTTTAAATTGCCAGTGCATGTCATATGTCCCAGCCTGTTGGATGGATGGACAGTCAGTCACTTAGCCTTTTATATATATAAATTCCCAGGAAAGATGGTGTGGCTTTTGATGTTTCTTCATCAATTTGATCTTCAACCTTCCTCCTGTTTCTGTCTTACCTACTCTAACTCAATTTATATGACCTATGCTTTAATCTGTACTTCTTTTTTTAATAACTAATATTATTAAAGGTTTACAAGTTCATTTCATTCAGACCAGGTTTTAAGTGGCCCCTGACAGTTAAAATGAGTTCTATCTTAAAGCCACCCCCATGTAATAGCACATATTATTAATTAAAGATATTATTTTTTTCTTACACCAAAATAAATTCCATCAAGGTCAAGTACTTAAGTATAGAAAGTACAACCATAGCAGCACTAGAAGAAAATTAGAAAACGGCTTCTATAATTTTTGAATGTTATAATTCTAATCCAAAAGCCAGAACATAAAAACAGTATTCTTTAGCTTGACCATATAAAATCTTAGTTATGCACAGCAAACAGCTATAGCAAATAAGGTTGAAAGACAAATGGCAAGCTGGGAAAACGAAGAAAAAAGGTCAATATTTGTCATATGGGAAGAACTACTACAAAAAGACAGTGATGAATAAATACCAAAGGAAAAACAGCCAAGTCCGGTTTGGCTCAATGGATAGAGCGTCGGCTTGGGGACTGAGAGGTCCCGGGTTCGATTCCGGTCAGGGGCATGTACCTTGGTTGCGGGCATATCCCCAGCGTGGGGTGTGCAAGAGGCAGCTGATCGATGACTCTCTCTCATCGATGTTTATAGCTCTCTATCTCTCTCCCTTCCTCTCTGTACAAAAACAATAAAATATATTTTAAAAAAAAAAATACCAAAGGAAAAACAGAGAAAGGAAAAAAAAAATTCAATGGGTCAATAGATAAGTGAAAATATGTTTAATTTCAGGAAGAATCTGAGTGATGCAAATAAAAGTGAGGTCACTTTTTACTCTATTAGATGAATAAATATTTTTAAAAAGGTTAACAAAACCCAGTATTGACATTGTGAGAGAGCATATGCCCTTATAGACTGGCGATAATATAAATTGGTAAGCTTTTCTATTGGGCAGTTTATCAGCATGCCTTCCAATTTAAAATATGCATACACTTGGACTTAACAGGTTCATTTCTAGGGGTTTCTTTTAGAGATATATGTAGAGGGTTATCTGACACAATTTATTAATATAAATGTGGCAAATTAGATGAAATATAAGTATCCACTATATTGGGTGCTTAAACACAGTATTTATTGAGTGGGAGAGTGCCCATGAGACAAATTTTTGTAGAAATAACCAATTAGAGAAAAGCAGTGTACATAGTGGGGGCCCTTGATATAAAAGTCTCTCCACTCTGGGCTTGTGAGTGCCTTGAATGATGCTTCCCAGAATCACCACAGTGTTACCTCAAGGTTATTCCTGAATGAGAGACCTAACATTATTTTATTTTTCTACATACACATACACATCTGTGTGTACTTCAAGTGAGCATTAAGCATTTTTTTTTTTTTTTTTTTTAAAGATTGGGAAACCTTAAGTGTGAATTTTGGAGAAGGGGAAAGTATGAAATGCTGTTTGGATATATTGTAGCTAGGGAATAGGGGGCAAGGACTAAGAGTCCACCAAGGGCATTCAGCCTCCTTTACACACACATACACACACACACACCCTAACCCTGTGGTACTGGTGCTTTCCAGGAGAGCTATGACCTTGAGTTAGCTTAATCGGGTGAATTGGGTGTGGCTGCCCTGTCCTATTTTTACACCTGGTGCAGCTGCACCCTTTTCCCATATATCTGTTTGCCCTGCTGGTTAAAGCAAGGTCTACACCAGTCATTTCCTCTTCTAGTGCCACCTTTCTAACAAGGCCCCGGCTGGAACCCTATCTCATTGGTAGTCAGGGAGAATGGAGTTGGGTTGACCCCAATCCATTCCCATCCAACTGAAGGCCTTGTTACTCAGTATTAACTAGAATCATCTTAGAGGACAAAAGGCAGCTCTTGTTTGATATACTTCATTATACGGTTTCTGCTTTATCTTTATCTTATTCCATTCTCTGTTTCTCAAGGGCATGACTATGTGCTTCATAATTTGTCTGCTCATGATCCTTTTCATTACCTAATTCACTATCGGGCGGCATTAGTAAGTAAGCATTGATGAAAAGTGATGGAATAAATAAGGTCAAATCTGGGACTTATTTTAGATGCTTTTTTTTTTTTTTTTCTCCCCCCCTTTTAAAGGCAGAACTGGATCTTTAAAGTTAGAGGAAAGGAAGGCAGGGTTGCTTTGCGTTTTGCTGGAGGGTGTTGGCGGTGAGGCAGGCAGGTGGATCCTTCCCTATGCTGGAAGCGGAAGCACCCTTTGTTCCCTCTCTTGTCAGTCTGTCCCTATAGCAGAAGGATCCTGTGGATTTGGAGCTGGGCAGAGACTTTTCCTCCTTTCTTTACAGCAGCCTGGGCCACAGACACTCAGGACATGCTTCGTTGTGAACTGTGGGCCCTGTACTGAGGTCTTCACATTTGGTACTGAATTGTGTTGAAACTTTATAGATACTGATGTGACTATCCTTCTGGACTTGAGTTCTGTTTTAATATTCTTGGCTTGTTTGCAATTTTGAGACTTAATGAAGGCTACTAACATTCAAATACTGTTCCAATTGTACAAGAGTTGGGATGAGTGGAAAGGGGCTGCTCTCACTCTAGACTTGTATTGAAAGCTAGATTGCGTTGATGGTGCTTCTGCTTGCCTGTTTCTGACGCTAGTTTGAATGAACTTGCTGTAACTACATAAATGTGCCCAGTACACCATAATTGAATAAGTATTCGAAGAGTTTGCAATCACCAGGTTAAATGATTATATAGCCTTAAACCACGTAGATTTTCCAATTCAATTACAGTGCTCATTATCTCTTATTTAAGTGACCAATAAAGCATGCAGTTAGTCTTACTTTGCAAGTGGGATTAATATCTACTGTTTATCTCAAGATAAATATTGGTAAAGTAACTGGGAAAAGCAATTTTATGTCCTCAAGAGTGAGGTAGTGCAGGGCTAAAGTGTTGGGTGTGAAGTTTTATCTTTCTGAACTGATTATGAAGTATACTAAACATTTATGTGGTTTTGTCTTTATAGACTGAAATCGCCAAGAGATTGAATACGATTTGTGCACAAGTCATCCCATTTCTGTCTCAGGAAGTAAGTAAAACTGTTCAGCTGTTAAAGTGCAATTATGTTGCTTCTCTGTTTGCAAATTAGCTAGTTTTAAGATGTTAATTTTATCACAAGGAACAAGTGTGAAGAACATCTGTTACAGCTGTGGTGTGTGTACCCCTGCTATTCCATCTAACAGATCCGAGGGCACACTACAAGTAATGGCAATAGCTCAACCTCAAATTAAATTTTTTCCTTTGGAAGACTGCAAAATGACTATCAAACATAAAGCTTTTCTAATTTTAAATTAAGTTAATTTATAAGCTTAAATGCTACTGATGATTCCAAGTGTCCTTTTTCTAGAGAGCTTTTCTTATTCTAAATTTTAAAAATGAGCCCATCAGACTTGACCATGGGAGCAGGTATTTCATTTGTACTTGCATAATGGTTGACTTAATGCTGTCCATGGAGGGAGAGGGTGCCAGTACTTTTAAGGATGAAAGAAGTGTTCATGTTACCTTAACTTACGGAGTTGTGCGTGCGTGTGTGTGTTTGTGTGTGTGTGTGTGTGTGTATGCCATTTTTATTAAGATTCAAAGCCACAGAGGTTTAACTGTAATATTTTGAGAGGGAAAAACTCTGTATATGACTAATCTATGAGATTGACTCAAAACCAGTATGTTTTAGTTTGACCTTAAGTTTACCTTACTTTTTGGATACAAACTTACAAATGCTAAACAAGGACTCATATATCTTGAGATAAAGCTTGTTGGGCTGGGAGCTGAAATACGGGCTGTTCGTTTAGTTGTCATCAGCTGCTTCATATCGCAGCCATCTCTGCTCTTCCAGCAGCCTCTTCCAGCGTAACGTGTACTCCCTGCTCAGTAATCCTGGTCTCTGTGTGGTCTGTCCCATGCCTCTCGAAGCACAGGTGTGGCTTTGCTTTTACTTGTGGGCAGAAGCCGGGAGGTCGTAGAGTGTTTCCGGACCGTGAACTAAGAGTGGGGTCTTCCCTTTCCTTGTGTAAGGTGAACTGTCTAAAGGAGAGGAATTACCAGAGTTTCCAAAAACTACCTGAGGGTTGAGATGTGTTGACCAGAGAACTAATAGAAGATTTGATGTTAACCCTTTGCACTCCGCTGTCCCCTCTCAGGGGCATCGGAATTCTAGCATATCACTCGGATGTCCCTTCTCAGGGGATATTGCAGTTTATTAGTGATTACGGGGAATTGAGTTAATTCAACGCACGTTTCCGCCGTTAGCATCGAGTAACTGGTAGCCAATGTCCAGAATGATTTGGAGTGCAAAGGGTTAAATGATCCCATACAATTTATTTTCTGAAGCCCCAGGTTAACCATTTTTGGTGTCCTTTTTGACTTTGTACCATTCGGAGCCTTAGCTTTCCACCTTAAGTGGTGTTAAGTGGTGACTGGAGTGAGTTAGAAACAAGGAAAGCACTGCTCTGTTTTCTTTCCCCTTTTCTACATATGTTCTGTGAAATAACGGGTGCTGACAAACTTTTCATATACTAGCAAATCCAAACTTTGCCTTGTACTTCAGTCTGCATCCCATGTGGTATTTGCCTTTTTGTTGTTATCGTTGGAAGGTACGTGAAGTTCTTGGCTGCCTTGCTTACCCTTTCTTCTCGTTGTTTTCAAAGCATCAACAACAGGTGGCGCAGGCTGTCGAACGTGCCAAACAGGTGACCATGGCAGAGTTGAATGCCATCATCGGGGTACGTGGCCTACCAGGTCTACCTCCTACAGTGTGTATAACCAGCTTTCATTCTTATTAATTTGATGGCTTAATATCTCTATACATAAAATATTTGTGTAGCTAAACATTGACCTATTTGATAAGGGTGGGAGGGGGGATTCAGCTGAGCTCTGCTGGGGAAAAGAGATTAGCATAAGGGAGATGATAAGAGAAACCGTTTTAGGGGGAGAAGAAAAATCAGTCTACCTTTTAATGGGAAAATAAATATCCTTGAGCCTGTGACACTTAAGCTACTTTTGATTCAGTAGCCAGGTAAAAAAAAACCTTTAGGTTAGAGTTTTAAACTATTCCTTTCTCTGTCCTATAACTTTAGATCACAGTGAAGTCAAGACATATCTCATAATGACCATTTCATTTAGTTTCTTTGCTTTTGCCTTTGTTTTCCTAGGGTATTGGGACCTTTCTTACTGCTTGGTCTTCCTCTTTCTTGTACCTCTTCCATGAAGTTTTAAGTGGCACCCCAATGAAAAGAACTGTTTCTTGCTGTTGAAGAAGTGATAATTGTCTGCCCTTCTGCCCTCTAGCCTTTCACCAGGTTTCTACTTTCCTGTTTTGAGTTCAGTTAGTGCTCGCTGGCAACTGGTTGTCAATCACAAGTTATTTGCTCTGCATTAATGAGCCTGGGGGACCCTGCGGTCCATCCCCTGCGTGAGTTTATCTGCCCCCAACTCCCTTCAGGGTCCAGGATGGCTCTCAGATTTTCTGCCCTGCTAGACCAAGTGAAAGAAGTAGCTGAAACAAGGGACCATCCTTTCTGGTTTTATTCATAAGTGAGTGCCTTGAGCAGATTCAAATCACTCATTTATCAATTTATGTTAATTGCTTGTGAGAAGATGCCCTGCTGGTCTTTATAGTTCCCTGAGACACTTTGTAATGATAATTAGACATGCTGCTGTACGGATTAAGAGTGCCATAGTCCAATGACGGCCACAGACAATGGAACCAGTTAATCCATCAGGGTTTAAAATTACATCCCAACTGGAGATGGGAAAAAAACATAAGAGCCAAGGAGGATTAAAGAATGAGCCTCAGCTTGAAAACTCTCCTTTCATCAGTTTCTCAATTGCAGATCTGCAGTCGGGTTGCCTGTGGTAAGCTATTGGCAGTCAATTAGGTGAAATAAACTGGGAGGGTGACCTTCATTTCCTTTTAATAGCTTTTTCCTCCCTGAAATGGGGAGCTTCAGTGGATTTTCAGCTTAAATTTTATTCAAGCTGCTTTATTACACTTGACAGCTTAGCTCTGCATAAACAATTCTTCCCTTCTCTTCCCCCCAAGTCCAGGCTCTGCATTTCTCTCCCTCTAGTATCACATTTTTGACTGTTACTTAGTGGGCTCTCTAATCACATTCAACAAAAAACACAATTACATCTGCATTTGTCTGCTGCCTTCTGTACCCTTTTCTTGTGTAATGAATTGCTTTATTTCAGAGATCAAATCAAATATTCACCGGTACTTTTGCATGTACCGTGTTTGATTAGCAAAGACTAATAGCAAATTGTACTTGTAGCTTAAGCACAGAATTTTTTAACCCTAATGAATGAGGATGGAAAAGCCTGTTTTGATTAAAAGAAAACATATGCAAAGCAGGTCTCAAGTACCCAGTTAAACTTTGTGGAACACATTTGTTTTCTGATAGGCTCTAAATTTTTACATATCATTTCTTGATGGTAAAACTTGCATTTCTGAATTCTCAAAGGCACTGCCCAGTACAACACCCAGAAAGGGGAAAATTGTATCAGCCAGATGTTTATAGGTAATACTCATTTTGAGCCGAATCAGAAAATAAAAATAGGTTGTATTAGAAGGGCAGATGATTCGCTAATTTTATGAATGGCTTTCGTCCAGGAAACATGTTGTTGAGATTAGAAAGGCAGATGAGCTCTGCTAGCTAGCAACAATAACGCAAATCAGCGCTTTGGGCCCAGCTCAGGACTAAACGCCAATTGCATGTCTTCGGCCTGTGTGGTTTTATCATTGTAATTTTTGAATCAGTGTATTATAATTGTAATTTTTGAATCAGTATATTAATTTATGTCAGCAGGCTCTTTTAAAGTTTGTAGTGATCAATAATTACCTCCGAACCATAAGTTTCATGCTCTGGCATATGCTTGATTTTTGCTTGAAAGGAATTGCGTGCGTCCTGGAAAATCGAAGTAGCATAAAATTGGGTTGACAATTCAGCGGACCTTTGACCCCCTTCATTGAACATGCAGTGTGTCAACCTGTCTCCCCGGAGGGGAGGAGGCTCCAGGAGGCTGTCTGTTCCTACAAGCAGCAGCTGCGCACAGAGTAAATGCAGCCCAGTTTGATAGCAGCTGTCAGTATTGTTCAGGGACCGACTTAGGGGAAAGAACAATGGGAGAGGCCACGCTCTTCGTCTGCATCGACTTTCAGGCTAAGAAAAGAAATAGTAATTTAACGGTTTAGACATCTATTACAAGTGTGAAAGATCATGAAAGAGTACCCTTTAAAATGCAAATGAGCCGAAACATTCTCATTCCCTTTAAGGTACAATCAAGGAGCTCCCTGCTTGCTTGACAGGGCTAACGATATTTCTCTTTAGCAAACCAGGAGAACGTTAAATATTCTCAAGGACACCACACTTCTAGGCAAACTCAGCTTGTGTCCCAGGACTATGGATGCTCTTTTAGGAGAGGGAGGATATATTTTTTTCCATTCTTGTTGAGTGAACTAATGGTGCCCATTTCTCACCAGCATAGAAAACGTGTTTCTGCTATCTGATAGAAAAATTGAATTTTAAACACGGCATCTACCTTCAACTTTAAATTACTGGCATGTAAGATTCTTGGATAGTTTAAATTTGGAGAAATTATTGAAATGGTTTTGTTAAACATCTTTAATAGTTTTCACTGATAGCAAAATTGATAATTGGCAGAATAATAATTGCTGATTTACTTTTTGAATTTTGCTTTTCATAAGCTCTTTTGCTATTAAACATGTTACATTCTTACAACAATAGGAAGATTATTTAATAATATAGAGCTCTTAAAAGGTACAGGGCTTATTTGTTTTGACACACAGCTCACTTGTGCTTTAGAAACAGGTTCATTGTGCAAAAGAAACTTAACTCGTTTGAGACCTTGATTTTTTTTTTTTACTTTTTTATTTTTTACATCAGGATTGTCTATACAATTTCAGCAGCATCCCTCAAAGATTTTCTTTAAAACTTTGGAATTGTGTTAAAAATGCATAAAAAAACATACCAGATTTGTAAAATGCTGAAACACTTATTTGTGGGATAGTTAATGGCTACCTGAAGGCAGAGAAAAACCAAGGACTCTTCAAGATTATTCCCCACTGTATTGGGGAGTTTGGAACAAAGAGCTCTCTTCTTCCTGCTCTGACACTAAATAATTAATTTTAGTTTTATTTGGGATTCCAAATAACTAGAGTTACTTTTAAGCTAGGTTATATGACATAAATCAATATCATATAGATTTTGGTGAGTACATATCTGCTCATATAATTCTTTTTAACTGAGGTGTAACTTACATGCAGTGAAATGCAGAGATCTTGCATGTATTCTTTAATCTCTTGGGGGCACACACACAGCTCTGTAACCACTCTTCTCACGGTGCAGCGTGTTTCCATCCCCTCTGGAGGTTCCTTGTCCTTCTCGGCCGTTCCACCCATCCTTTCAAAGAAGATTAGGTTTTGATTAGAAAGTAAGCAGTAGTGGAGTGAAGTGTGGTTTTCTTTTTTTAAAGACATTGAGTAGGACACTTGGTGCTTCCACTTCTTAGCTTTGTGACCTCATACGATCCATTCGCCTCGATCAATGTTCCAACTGTAGATAGTGCCATCTTGCTTGCATGGCTTTTGTGGGGATAAGACCCTGGCTGGCACTCCTCACCCAGTATTGGTCCTGGCTCCTTGAACTGCACTTTCGTCTGCCTGGTTTCTCTAAGTGTCTGGAGCAGATTTGTGGTCCAGTTGGCCAAGCCCCCTGTGAGGGGTGGCTGTTCTTTGTCTTTTCTAGTGGTTACCTGGATGTTGGTGTCTTGAGCTTAGACCCAGCCAGATGCTCTGCTCATCACACACACACACACACACACACATTGTCATGCATGCATGACTTTTAATGAAGACACAACAGTGCAAAAGTGCTGCCATTTAACATATATATATATATATATATATATATATATATATATATATATGTTGATTTCAGAGGAATCGAGTAGGAGAGATAGAACCATCAGTGATAAGAAAGAATCATTGATTGGCTGCTTCCTGCACACCTCCTACTAGGGATCCAGTCTGCAATCTGGGCATGTGCCCTGTCTGGGAATTGAACCCTGACCTCCAGGTTCATAGGCCTATGCTCAACCATTGAGCCACACTGGCTGAGTTGCCATTTTAACTTTTGATGAACAAACTTAAAGTTCAAAACCAAGGGGTTAAAGTCAAGTTTTGGGAACAGATATAAAGAGAATTGAGAAGCAAAAATGTGAGTAAGGGAACTGTTGGCACTGGGAGGTGCCAAGGATCACTGTGAAAGAGTTGGAAGGTGAGATGTCCAGGTGACCCGTGAGGGTTTTCCTTCCCATACCACTATATGCCAGATTTCTGATAACTGCTTCCGTGCTAACTGTAGATAAAGACAATTTGAGCAGTTTCTTATAGCAATTGCTCGTGAACTTCAGGAACTCAAGAAATTTGGGGTTAATGTAGGCAACTTTGTTTTTTCTTTCTCATCCATTTGGACACAGTCTGACTTATTTTCCATGAATAAGTGGAACTTATTTTCCATGAATAAGTGGAACTTCTGTCAAAGCCTATGGGAGCCTCAGGTTTGGGGCTCCATTTATTGGTTAGATTTGTATATTTCTCCTTCATAGGCAAATGTGTAATGCTCTTCACTTTAAAACAACTTAGTATGAACTAAGTGTAGGGTATTTCGTGATGCCGGCTGGGTTTGTTTGTGTAGGGGATGCTATGAGTACTAACTCCTGATGTGTCTGGAGCTGGAGCCTTTCTGTCCTTAAGAGATTGAGTTGTAGACCTAAAGGGCTCCCTTTGTTGCAAGAGATGATTGGTTTAAGGATTAGCAAAATGTTGGATTATTTTTCTCCTAGGGCTGTAGCTGTTAGCTATCTATAGGATTGTAGTGTGTGATATTTAAGAGGATGAGGTTAGCCTCTTATTCTTAGGAGTATGCAGTTAATCCCTGGAAAGCCCGTCAATAACACAGCTGTAAGTTTCTTTATAAAACAAACTCGCCCTAGGACACATGTGTCAAACACAAGGCCCGCGGGCCAAATCCGTCCCGCCAGGCCCTGCAATGTGGCCCGCACCGCGCTGTCATCACTGCACTCCGCTGCGTTTCCATCACAATGACAGTTTATGACTGTTCAGTAAACCATTCGGCCCGCGATTTAGGCTGGATTTTAGATTTTGGCCCCTTCTCTGATTGAGTTCGACACCCCTACCCTAGGAGGATAATGCCTAGCCTGCTACCAATAAGAGGAAATGAAATGGCCACAACAAGCATGGGTCTTCCAGCTCTGCAAACTTGTATTTGGTGACATACCCTCCACTTAAAATCCTGCAGTTTAGTTCTTTTTCTTGTTTGTTAATCCTCACCTGAGGATTATTTTTCCATTGGTTTTTAGAGAGAGAAGAAGGGAGAGGGAGAGACACACAGAGAGAAACATCAAGGTGTGGGAGACACATCAATTGGTTGCCGCACACACCTGCCCTGACCAGGGCCGGGGATTGAGCCTGCAACCGAGATACGTGCCCTTGACTGTAATTGAACCCAGAACCCTTCAGTCTACAGACCGACGCTTTATCCACTGAGCAAAAACAGTCAGTTCTTTTATTAATTTTCCAAAGGGAGCGAAGCGAGCAGTATTGCAAAGAAGACTTTTATGCACCTTCTCTTTTGGTTCAAGTTAGTTTTTTACTGAGCACAGCTAGGTCTCTCTGACAAACTTGGCTTCAATGTCTGGGTTCCCGAGCAGTCAGAGTGCTTTTCAGTTATTAGGAAACTTGTTGAAGCTTTACTTACTTTTTAATGTCCCCATGTGTGGTTTGTTTTTGTCTCTCCCCCCACTCCCCCCCATGTGACTTGTACCTGATTCCTTGGAAAAAAAGCCTCCCATTTTATGAGTTATATCTATGTGTTAAAAAAAAAAAATCACATATAATTTACATACCATAAAATTTACCCATTTAAAGCATGTAATTCTGTGGATTTTAGTATATTCACAGACTTGTGCAAACCATCACCACTACCTAATTCTAGAACAGCTGTAACACTCCAAAAAGAAATCCCATTCCCCATTAGCAGTCAGTCCTCTTGCCCTGCCTCCCGTCTCTGAATTTGTCTATTCTGAACATTTTATATAAATGCAGTTATATAGTATGTAGTCTTTTGTGGATGGCTTCTTTCACATGCTATAATGTTCTCAGAGTTTATTCATGTTGTGGCATGTACTTCAGTACTTTTATAGAGGAATGATATTTCATTGCATCAGTAAACCACTTTTAAAAATACATATTTTTATTGATTTTAGAGAAAGAGGCAGGGAGATAGAGAGAGAGAAACATCAATGATAAGAATCATTGATTGGCTGCCTTCTGTAAGCCCCCTACTGGGAACTGAGCCCAAAACCTGGGCATGTGCCCTGACCGGGAACTAAAACCTGACCTCCTGGTTCATAGGTCGACCATATTTTTTGATCCACTCATCAGTCGATAGACATTTAAGTTGTTCCACCTTTTGACTATCATATATATATATATGAAAGACTAATATGCAAAGTGTCCTCTTGGGAGTTTGATAGCTCGCTGTTATGTGCGTTGACTACCAGGGAGCAGCGTGGAACGAAGGGAGGTCCCAGCCGGCAGCTGCTAGAGACACTATCCAGGCACGAATTTTGTGCACTGGTCCTCTGGTTATTTATGAATAATGCTGCTTATGAGCATTTGTATATAAGTTTTTGAGTGAAATCACTGGGTCATATGGTAATGTAGTTTAACTTTTTGAACAATGGCCAGACTGTTTTCCAAAAGTAGTGGATGAGAATTCCAATTTCTCTACATCTTCATCAACACTTGTTATTGTCCATCTTTTGATTTCTAGTCATCCTAGTGGGTATGAAGTGGTGTATTTCATTTGTGGTTTTGGTTGGTGTGTCCCTAGTGGCTAATGATGGTGAGCATTCCCCCCACACCCCACTCCCATTAAAACCTTATGTGGTTTTAGGAGTGAATCTTCCTAAATAAACATGACTTTTAAAAATTTACTGTAATTCAGGCCTCTAAGTCCCAGGGTCTTGGTCCCTGTCACAACTGTAACAGTCATGTAGGGCAGGTTGGACAAGCAAGTCGGTGATGTTGCAGACTGAGTTTGCCTGTGGATTAGCTGAAATGTAGAAAGGATGAGTTCAGATCCTTCAGAATTTTAGGCCTGCATCCTGGTGTCTGTCTGCATACAGGCCATCATTCTTTCCCTCTCTCTGTCATTCTCTGTGTGCTGCTGCATTGAGATCAGGTTTTTGGATTGTTGTTGATGCTTTATTTTCATTTTCTTCCAGTGTCTTGAGCATTCTTGGCCCCAGAAAGCAGTTTTTTTTGTCTGTTTATCATCTTTACCCCTTTTTATGCAAGAAGCCGTTCACGTAATGGGAGGTTTTCAGATAACTTCTGTAGTGCTGTCTTTTATTTTCGCACTTGTTTGCTGTAGCATACCACTGTTCTTTTTCTACCCATTAGATGCCAGTGCAGAAAAAGAAGTGAGTGTTTTAAAGAACAGGGAAATAGCAGAAATCAAGTAAGAGTGATTGGAGAGAACTGTCAATAAATGCTACTTTCCACATCATTTTCACTTTAAAAACGTTTAAATACCAAGCGCTATAAATGCCACTTACTGTCATGCTTTCAGCATTAGAGATGCTATTTTAAAACCATGCGGCGTGGTTTTAGTTTGGGTTGGGTTCATTTTGTGATCTATGTGACATCGTTTTTCCTGAGGTTATACCGGGTTAAATTCAAGTTGATTTTGTGGTTGGTGATGAAGAATTTAGCATCTAGTGAGGGTGAGGTGAGCAGCGGCCTTCCCGTGTGTTCTGGTTGTCTTTCCTGTTGTATAGGCAGCTCTGTGGTGATAAAGCACCACGCTGCACCTGGCTGAGAAACAAAAATGTGGAAACACGGGACCGATACGTTGAAGCTCTGAATGTAAACAGCTAAGTCAGGTTCATTATAGTAGCGGGAATTACAAGTCAGAATGTGTGGCTGTTGTTTGACATGGATGAGGTTACTTTATTCCTTGTGGGTTTTTAGTATCATTAACTCAGGGTTTGGTGTTTGTTTTACATGGCTCACTCTCCGCCTATTCAGATTGTTTGGGAGAGAGCAAGTGCATTCATTGCCTTACCACATTACCCTTTTGTAATCGCCTTTGAGCAGCAGAACACTGATATGTAAAAGTTACCTGTGTAGCCCTTTTCCAAGTTGTTTTGTAGAACAGAAAGTTTTTGTTTGTTTTTATTTGTAATTGTTGGTTGCGCCAAGTCAAGGAAGTAGGTGCTCTTTTTTTTTTTTTTTTTTTTTTTTTTGAATTGTGACAAGGTAGTGATGACAGGAAAATGAAAAGTTGAATGTTGAGAGGTATTTTTATTTTTTTAAAACAACAATTTGGATGTTTTAAGAACCTGAATCCTAATGTAATGGGACAGAATTCCAGCTTACATCTAGACCAGAATTTCTTAACCTCAGCTCTATTGACATTTTGGGCTTTATAATCAATCCTTTGTGGTGGGGACGGTCCTGTGGATTGTGGGATGTTTAACTGTATCCTTGGCCTCTACCCATTAAATGCCAGTAACATTTTATCCCCAGTGTGACAACCATAAATGTCTTTAGACTTTGCCAAGTGTCCCTGGGTTGGAGCAAAGGAATGTCAAAATTGCTCCTTGTGGGAGCCCACCTGTCTAGCTTGATAACTTAAACAACCAGCTGTATTGCTAAAAACCACCATTGTTCATCATCCAGAATGCCTTTTCTGATAGCTTGTTAACTGTTTTGTGTTCTGTGCTGTATAGATCTATAAGCATTAATTTAGGACAAAAGTTTACTTATTAGTATAAACTAATAAATGGATAGATGGTTGCATTTTTTCCACTCTAGCTGTCATGGTGAGAAACATTTTATAGTCTACAGAGGACTGATGCATATAAATTCCCCCAATTGGGAGAGCCATTAGTTGGTGGTGGTTGCTTTTTTTGTTTTGTTTTGTTTTTTGAGGTTTTTCTGGCTGGATAGCAATGTCAGTAGTTCCTTTATTTTAAAACATATGTTTAAGTAGCATAAATGGTTTTTCTTTTAGTGAAGGTGATGGGTGCTAGATTGCCAGTCTCAGG
Organism: Pipistrellus kuhlii; assembly: GCF_014108245.1. NCBI lineage: Eukaryota > Metazoa > Chordata > Mammalia > Chiroptera > Vespertilionidae > Pipistrellus > Pipistrellus kuhlii. The sequence goes on from NW_023425427.1 coordinate 22,711,340, forward strand.
TAAGCCTTGTTGAGAAAAAATGTTTTTCCAAAGACACATGGGGCAGGTGGGCTGCCTTTTTCGAGTTAATTGTTTCACTCTCTAGGATGAGGGCCCTCTATTCCTTTCAATAAATGTTTTATCTTACAAAACACTTCTTATCTGTTAAGCATCTTGTTCTGAGAGAAGCCAGAGCACTCTGTGTTTAGGCTTGATTCTTCTTTATAAACTTCCTTACAAGAGAGCTGGAGCCAAACAGAGCCTCCTTTTTCAAATGTAGGGACAGGGTGTTAGAGAATGGGGACAGGGGAGTGGACACTCTAGAGCCACAAACCTCAGATCAAATGCCCATCCATCTCTGCTAGTCTCCATGGTGCGGGTGGGTCTGTCTCCAGGTAAAGGTCCATTGGTAAGTTTGCAGTATTGCGTGCCCTTGAGCCTCTCAGTACCTGGGAAAGGAGAGAAATGTGAGGGCTTTTGTGAATGTGATCATGCTGCTGTGGTCCCAGGAGAAATGCTGTTCTGGGGAACAAAAGCTTTGCAGTCATCCTTCTGCCTATGAGCCCCAAGTCAAGCAACCATTTGTCGTCTGCTAAATGGGAGCCATGATGCCCACCCTCCCTGCCCCCGGTGTGTTCTGAGCACAGGCCAGATACTGAAGATGAAAATATTATCTGGGAGCTCTTCTGGCCGGATAAAGAAGTAAACATGAGACAGTGATATCCCTGTTTCCTGGGTCTGCCGTATCTTCAATAGCTGCTCCTTCCTGTTGCTTCCTAGTAAGCCTTCCATTTTGATAGGATTTGCTTAAAAAACAGCAGCACACAAAACAAACTCTAAAGATGGCCACGTTAAGGATGGAAAAACCTAATTGCCTCTAATAATGGACAGAGAGCTGTTCTTCAAGGGGGAAGCTCAAAGCAGAGGTGGGTAGAGGTACAGTTGCCTATGGCCAGTTAGGCTCTAGGATATCCCCACTGAGTTATTAGCCTAAATGTTGGGTTTAACCACGGGATCTACTTCACAGCTGTGGCAAAGCCCCTTTATCGTATAAGCTAACCTTTCTTTTCAACGGCCTATCAGAGAATACTTTCCAGATCATTTTTCTGAAAACTGACTTAGATTTGGCAGAAAATAGGCTTCCCCCAAATGCGGCCTTTGCTCTGACATCAAATCCCTTCTCTGAAGTTGACTTTTGGTGACTGGATTCTGGAGTTTTTGGGGAGGAGGGTTGTTCAGGGGGTGGTGGTAGGGTGACGTCCTCAACCCTGTACTTAACTGCCTTCCCTCTGCTTAGCCTCTCTCATCTTCTTTTGATCGGTGCTGTGCTTAATTACCCTGCCGCTCTTGCTTCTTGTGTATGCATCACTGCATTTCCCTCCCAGAAGCCGGACATAGCTCTTATTCTCCAAGTAATGATAGTAATTGCTGGTAGGGCAGACCTGGTCCTCATCCTTCTGCAAGCCCATTTCTTATGGCAGGTGTCTAGTTCCTAATTAAGTGCTAATGAGCATGCCTAGTGGACCATGACGCACTGCCAGCTTCTTCAGTTTTATGTCTTGCTATTGCCAAGCTCTTAAAAGGTGACAGAGCAAGAATTAGTGTCTCTGGGATGACAGGAAGGTGATTTTATGCATAAAGAAATTGTTATTATGATCTCAAATGTCGAATGAGTAGTTTATAAATACTTTTCAAGAATACTGTTAAAGCTATCCTCTTGGAATCCTCTCTCCCTTTTCCAACTTCCCTCTAATTAGAATTGTGCTCTCTTTGGGAGGAATAGAAGTTGAAAGGGAACTAAAGATTTTTTTAAAAGATGCTGGTAGGAGTTGAAGATTTACTGTGAAATGATTGTAAGACACTGATTTCTGCTTTTCAGATGCTGTTTTCTCCCGCTCTTGGAGGGGGAACATGCTCAGAATTCAATTAAAGATCAGTAGTCTGGGTGGGAATTACTGAAGGTCTGGTGTGAGGTTTAATATATTCAGTACACGCCAGAGCATAATAAATAAAACGAGTAATTGAGTCCCAGGGAAGTGCGCACAAATCAGAATCTTAAGAATTTCCCAACATTACACCTTAGAAATTGAGCTTTAATCGTTTTTACTGTCTCATCAAAAACGAGTTTTTGGTTGGACAGCTGAAATGTGGCCAGATTTATGGTACAAGGGCCATTTCTACATACTTTTTCATTTCTATAACATGCTTTTAAATATAATATATGAGAGCAGTGATACTTTTTAATGTGAGAAGATTTATGGCCTCTGGAATGGGTTAAGCTATAGAGGCAGTGGCATTTGGGACTGGGGACTTGGGTGTCTGTGGTTGGTGTCCCATAGGACAGTGCGAGTGATTTCCCGGCAAGGTCTTTGGACTCTTTGTTTTCCTTGTGATGTTGAAGGACTGGGTTCGTGGCATGGAGCTCAGAGGAAGTACGGGACAAACAACACTTCACCTCACAAGCTTCTTCCACCTGTCACATGCCTGGCTCCCTGAGACCTCCCTCTGCATGTGGAGTCTCAGTGATTAGTGAGTCCTAAGGGTCATTCCTACATGGACTCCACTCCCCTCCCACCTGCCAGGAGAGCCTCTGCAATTCTCTCAGTGCTCTGGGTGTGGCCCCTTCTGGGGAATGGGAACATCGAAACCTACTCACAGTGAGGGCTTAGTGAAATAAGGTCACATGCCTGTAGGATGCATAAGAGACGCACAGCTTCTCCTGCTCTCTGAGTTCTGTTACAGGTAATAGGTTGGTTTTCTTTCATAATACCATTGTGGTGAGTTAATGCAAGAAGGCGGGGTGAAATGGAGTCACTTAATACTGATGACTATTCAGTTACTATATTGTAGGGTGCATATCTGCACTTCCCCAGCTTTAGCCTTTCTGAAATCAGAATGAGTCTTGAATGTGTGGCATCTTAGATTCAATGACATACTGGATCTCATCCCTCCAGGCACTTAGAGATTGAACTAGCAAACATGTGAGGGGCTACTAATTTAGGATTGCTGATGATAATAAACAGCTACATTCTCAGGGGGTAACTTAATGTCAGAAAGTGACAGTGTAGATCAGAGGATTATATTTTGGGAAGATTGTATCTTATCAGGTAAAAGCTTTTAATGAACTGAAAGTACTAATCACCTTTTTCCCCTCTTTTCCTCCCTCTGTCTCTCTCTTTGACCCCTTTATGTGTATGTTACCCTCCTGTTCTGTTCTCCATCCTCATGTCACGTCTACTTTCCCCTGGATGTTGCTACCGCCATCGCCAACTCCAACAACAACTCCTTCTCTTCTTCCTCCTCCACCTTCTCCTCCTCCTCCTCCTCCTCCTCCTCCTCCCCTTCCCTCACCACCACCAACAGCAGCAGCAATTGCAAGCTCAGCATCTCTCTCATGGCCACGGACCCCCAGTGCCCCTTACGCCTCACCCTTCAGGACTCCCGCCGCCTGGGATCCCGCCCCTGGGCGGCAGTGCCGGCCTTCTGGCGCTGTCTAGTGCCCTTAGTGGGCAGTCTCACTTGGCAATAAAAGATGACAAGAAGCACCATGATGCAGACCACCACAGAGGTGAGCGGCCGGGCAAGCCAGATTAGGACTTTGTCCTCACCCCCATACAGTGCTGCAGAGTTGTGTGCACCGCTAAAGAAAGCCCCACCCCATTCAGAGAGCAAACCATGAGCTAAGAGGAACTGCCGCAAAGCTTGGCCACTGACATACAGCTCACCCGGGAAATTCTCAGGGTTTAGTGTGGGCATCTGTAGATTTCCCGATCTCTTTAGATTGCAGGCATCTTGACATCTTGGCAACTGCCTAGTTAATGCCAGTGGCCTGTACCATATTATGGAAAACTGTTAACTGCTCAATTGGGTAATTTGCAAAGAAAGTAATGTTGTTAAATGGGGCGAAATAAGAAGTTAAATCTGAAAGTGAATGTGTTCAAATGAGAGGTTTGATAATTGCATCTGTTACTACTTAGCTTCATAGGCTTTAATTCTAGTATGCGTTAAATATGGGCAAAATTGCACTTGACTAATTTTTTGAAGAAAAGTAATTTATTCTGTCAAGAAATAAAAAAAATAGGCTTTGTGTATGGTTAAACTGTAAATCTTATGTTTACAAAATACTGTAATTTTCAGGAAATCACTGTATTAGGAATGTGCAATGACTTATATAAATAAAAGCCATTTTTGAAACTGTTTGGGGCTTGTGTTCTAATTATTCCCCCCTTTTTTTTATTTCTGTTCTTGCCTCTGTGTCTGAACGGGCATGTCTGTGCGTTTCTTGGTAACCTCGGGAGCAGACAGAGAACCTGGCACAGTAAGTACTCTAACGCCTGCTGTACACAAACATACCCCCTTCCCGTAGTGCACCCCACGCTGCCTTTCCTTAGACAGCAAGCACAGACGTGCACATCTTCCCTGCCTCCCTCATGACCAGGTTTTTGCTTTAAAAAAAAAAATAAGACTATTCCCCACCCCAGCCCTGTATTTTTATAAAACTTGCGTAAGATGAGAGCAATATGATTTTGGAGCAGAGCTATTTGCTATTATCTGTATGTGCCCCAGGCCCACTTAAAAATATATTTCCCATTGCATTTTGAGGTTAGGTTGCCTATAGTTTAAGAGTATTCATTTTTTATCTTAAATCAGTTTTGCAGGCAAGAGATCACAATCCACATGTGAAATTGGTTAGTAATGTGTTATTTCTTTTTTTTTTTTTTTTTTTAAATATATTTTATTGATTTTGTACAGAGAGGAAGGGAGAGAGATAGAGAGTTAGAAACATCAATGAGAGAGAGTCATCGATCAGCTGCCTCTTGCACTCCCCCTACTGGGGATGTGCCCGCAACCAAGGTACATGCCCTTGTCCAGAATCGAATCCGGGACCCTTCAGTCCCCAAGCTGACGCTCCATCCACTGAGCCAAACCGGTCTCGGCAGTAATGTGTTATTTCTACCTGAACCATTTATTATCCTCTACAAATGCCTCTTAGTTGCTAGGTTTCCATATCTAGTTTTCTTTTTTCATAATTGTCCTTGGAGTGTGAACTTGAAGTTAAATTTATTTTAGACCAAAGAATCGAGCATCTTAAGTTCTTAAAAACAAAGAAATTCAGCTGCCGGGGATTCTGTGCTTGGAGAGCTCATCTTTCCACCCGCCTGCCTCTCACGCATTTCACACAACGCATGTCAGGCCTGCACACGTATCCGCCAGTAGCTGTGGGGAGATCTGTATCTAAAATGTATTTTGCAAATGTCATGATGAGATAGAGTGAGAATTGGTCTCTTTTCAGCAATGATAATCTACAGTTTTTGCCTCCTTCCCTCCCTCCTTTATTTTTGAACATAGCAGTATTTTGACCATCTTAAATCTAACTGGTTAAAAAAAAAAGGGGGGGGGAGGAAATACTGAACTTATAAGTCATTCTAATAACTTTTTTGTTATGAGTTTGGGAGAAAGATAGGCAGTTCTTTTCATTCTGAAAAATTTGTTCTCCCCCCCCTTTCCTGTGTGTGTATGTGAACGTGTGATTTATCTTTTTTTTTTTTTTTTTTTTTTTAATTAAGGTTTTTAGTTGATTTTTAGAGAGAGGGGAAGAGAGAGAAATATTTATGTGAGAGTGAAACATGGGTGGGCAGCTCCCACACACCCCTACTGGGATTGAGCCTACAAGCCAGGCATGTGCCCTGACTAATAATCAAACAGGCATCCATCCTTTTGGTGGGCGGGACAACACCCAGCCAACTGAGCCACATCCACAAACCAGAAGGAATTAGTAGGGACTTTAAAAATTCTCTTTGAGATAGATCTTGGAATATTTTATGTATCGGGATGTGTTGGGGGCAGTGGATAATGGTGAAAGTATGGAGTAGCTAGTTTTTAAATTCTGGTTCTGTAAATTTTCTCTAGAAAATATTGGGGAGAGAAAAAAATTACAGCTAAGGAATAAAGTATCCTCACAAAGTACACACCTAAGTAAACTGACTGATTTGTGGAGGTGACCTGTTTTGCAGTTTTGCTGTCTCTAGATTATCATTTTTTCTGTCATGTTCATCCTATAGTGTGTCAAATTAAAATACCTAATCCTGGACTAGAGAACAGAAGGCAAAAGATGCTGAGAGAGCCATGTCCTTTAGCGTGCTGCATGTTGTCATTTATTTAACTTCTAGGGTTGGGACTTTAACTTTTTATTCTCAGTATTATGGTTTCGCCTTTAAATCACTGTATATTTCTTGTTTACTGTATATAAGGTAATAGGAAACACATCTGTAGTTTGGGATACATAGGCACATACATCACAAGGCCTTTCGCCACTTGATCTTAGCCAAAAGGTCAAGAAGCAATACACACAAGGCCTTTTTCAAGGAACCAAGGAAAGGAGACCAAAACCCTAAAATATAGTCTAGAAAGTTTCAGCAGAAATTCTAGGCAGTTGTAGAAGAGATACTATGATATGTACCTCTGGGAAATGCCAGTGTGGGACAGGAATGAGGAGAGATTTGCATGCTGAAGGTAGTAGGGGCATTTTTCAGACCTCTTTGTTTATTTCTGAATGTGTCTGATAACCTTCTACATGTATTTTTGGCTGAAAAATGTAAGCAAGAACCTCATTCATTGTGGAAGTGATGGTGAGATGGAGGACGGATGATAAATTATGTCCTTAAAGAAGGACAAAGTGGTTCTTGAATTTTATGCAGCTGTGGCTTGTTTTTAAGTCCACATGTTGCGTTAGCAATCAGTGGGCAGCATACAAGTCAAAATGTTGGATACATTGCATAAAGCTAAGGTGACCAGACGTCCCGCTTTTGAACAATGTGTCCCGCATCTCGAGGTGTTTTAAAAAAGTCCTGATTTTTCAAAAATTGTTAAAAATCGGGACGTCTGGTCACCTTACATAAAGCAGTCTTTAAGAATATAAAATAATGTGTTATTTGTATGTTTCCTTTTTCACATTAAATTTTTGACAAGTAGTAATAATTTCAAAATATTTTCAGAATACATACTGTGTTTCCTGCTTGCTAAGTTAACAAAAAACTGTAGGTGATGGTATAAAATGTGAAACCACTAATTTGTAGCATACACATTTACTTAAACTTCATTCTCTAGAGAGGAATTAAACTGTTCACTGTCCACATAAGAGGGATTTTGCTGCAGCTATATAAAATTAAGTAGCTCTTCAAACTTTGTGTAAAATTGAGTTTGAGAAGCAATGAGTAATAGGATGATGTGTACCATTAGTGCCTAAAATATTGTAGTACTTATTTCTTTAATAAAGTGGTTTGAATTATCAAGTTGAATTTCACTTGATTGCCCTATAATGCCCTTGTATTTTTTCACCCAATAAAGGGTCAAGGGTAGTTGCTGCAGGGCAGAAGTTTTCAAACCTTATGGTCTCGGAATCTTTTTATACCCTTAAGTTAGAATTGTTGATAATGCCAAAGAACTTTTGTTTCTGTGGGTTTTATATTTTGAAATGGATTAGAAAGAAAATAAATTTTAAAATCACTTAAGCAGATAAAGAGGAACATAATTTGTGGTAACATTATTAATGAAAAAGAACTATTTTCAAAAAACATGTTGTAGTAGGTACAGTGGCTTTGCCTTACACATTTGCAAATGTCTTTCATGCCTGGTTTTAAAAGGATAGCTGGATTTTCATCAACTTCTGCATTTTTTCTGTTGTGAAACACTGTTTGGAAGAATAGGAAGAAAGTCTGCCCTCAAAGAGGTAGGTAAGGGTCCCTGGGAGCATCAGGGGTTCTTGGACCAAACCCTGAGGACTTCGGCCATGAGACTAAGGAGTTCTGAAAAATTTCAGACCCGTCTATAGGCTTATGTCTTCCTGCTCTTCTTCTTCTTACATTGAGTACACATTATTTATATTAAATGCAAAACCCAGGAACTTAAATAGATCCAGAGGGGATGTGAGTATGTATAAATTTGTATCTGTAAATCTAAAACTGTTTTAAAGGTCATGTTTGCTTATTTTTTAGTGACAAAATTAATCCATTTGCTAGTTTAAGGTTTTATGGTAGGAAAACACACGAGCCTTAATTCAACCCAATGTAAAACTTAGGAAATGAAAGCATTAAGAACGGTGAAAACATGGACACTATGTGTAAGTGGCTTGTTTCTGAAAGGGATGAATGATAAAACCAGTTACTTTTAAGAGGTTTATGTTGCTGTCTGGCTGTTTATAAATTAAGATTTGACTAGAGCTTTCCTAATTTGCAAAACTTGGTGGTGGTTTTTAATATGAGGGTACTATCAGAAGGCTACTTAGTATTGAACAAAGAAATATTAAATGACCTAACAAAGGCCTTTATTTCTTCAGTAGTAACAAAAATGTTAGATATTTCAATTAGAGATAAATTATATTAAATTTTGGCAGAAGGGAATATCATTTAAATAAATCTTGAAAGACTTGGAATAAGAGAGTTGACTAAGAGTCATATGGCTTTTAAGAAAATAGCATAGGCCTGGCCAGTGTGGCTCAGTGGTTGAGCATTGACCTATGAACCAGGAGGTGATGGTTCAATTTCTGATCAGGGCACATGCTCAGGTTGCAGCTCTATCCCCAGGGTGGGGTGTGCAGGAGGCAGTCGATCAATTATTCTCTCTCATCATTGATGTTTCTATTACTCTTCCTTTCTAAAATTGATGAAATATATTTTTTAAAAGAAAGTAGCATAAGTATTTGCTTAAATTCTCATTACTTTAGCAAATATTTATTGAGTAGCTACTATGTGCCCAGTACTGTTTGAGGCACTGCATATATTTGTTGCCATTTTGCAGTGGTGCCTTTTAATGTCATAGACAGATGTTTTTTTAAATGAAAATACTGAAATTCCTGACACCAGTAATCACTCTTTGGAACATTTGGAAAAAGGAGGAACCTTGGGGGTGGGGATTTGGGAGAGACTCCAGAGAATAGAGGGTCTGTGGACATAAGCAGGTTTCATAGATGGGTCTCAGAAGGTTCTTGAACCTTCTAAAAACTAAGCAGAGTGTTCTGAGGAGAGAACTTGCATCAACTTCTCAAAAGGGGTTCCTGGTCCATAGAAGTCTGAAGTAGTGTTCATCCACATTAGAGATCATAACGGTAATTTTATCAGTAGGATACCATCCTCAGGGAGGTTGGGTGCCGCTGGTCAAACATTTATTGGGTCGGCAGCTAAGTAATTGCGGATTTTTTAAAGAAAATCAAAGACAATTTTTTCATGGAAATAAATAACTTTATTCTGTAATGTATTGCCCATTTTGATCAATGACCTTTTGCCATCTTTCAGGCAGCATCATAATCCCACGTTCAAAAAACTTCTGGTTTTTATTAGCAAAAAACTGAATCAGGTACGATTTGACATCATCATCATTATTGAAATTTTTACCATTCAAGGAGTTTTGTAAAGATCGAAACAAAAAGTAATCAGATGGTGCAAGGTCAGGACTATATGGTGGATGTGGCAAAACATCCCCACCAAGCTCCATTAATTTTTGCCGAGTGACCAAAGATGTGTGTGGCCTTGCATTGTCATGATGGAATACAACACCTTTTCGATTTGTCAATTCGGGCCGCTTTTCTTCAACTGCATTGTTTAATTTCGTTAGTTGTTCAATGTAGACATCAGAATTGATCGTTCGGTTGGGTGGTAAGAGTTCAAAGTAGACAATTCCTTTGTAATCCCACCAAACTGATAACAAAACCTTCTTTTGATGAATATCAGCTTTTGATGTTGTTTGAGTTGGTTCACCTGGCCTGCTCCACGATCTTTTCCGCTTGATATTGTTGTAAACAACCCATTTTTCATCAACAGTTATCAGTCGTTTTAAAAATGGATCATTTTCATTACGTTTCTTTAGCAAATCGCAGCTGCTAATGCGTTGCGTTAACTGTGATTCTTTCAGTTCGTGAGGAACCCATGTATCGAGTTTTTGAACATAGCCAAGTTGTTTTAAGTGATTTTCAATGCATGTATGTGATACATGAAGCTTCTCTGCATTCTCACGTGTTGTACTGTGACAGTCCGAATTGATTATTGCTTTGATTAGGGCGTCATCAACTTCAACTGGACGACCAGAGCGTTTTTCATCTTTGAGTGAAAAATCACCAGAACGAAATTTGGCAAACCAATTTTGACACTGCCGTTCTTTTAAGGCTTCGTCACCATAAACAGCACATAACTTTTTATGAGCTTGCGATGCATTTTTCCCTTTGCGGAAATAAAAAAGCAAAATATGACGAAAATGTTCCTTTTGATTTTCCATTTTTCAACGAATGCCAAACGAAAACTACAAAACAGATCAAAAAACTTTTTTCACTGATTAACAGCTGAATAGCCAACTATCAAATAACAAAATGTGTTTTACATTTGTACTACGTCTGCAAACCTAAAAATTCAACTGAAGCCATATATGTGTGAAACCCGCAATTACTTAATTGCCGACCCAATAGTTAATTAATGGCCATTGAGAATTAGATCATATCTCTCAAAGAGACTGTTTGTCACTCCCATAACTGGCTTCTAAAATTTTGGGTTCATACTTAGGACTTCCTTAATATTGGGTAGTAGTTATGACAGCCATCACTGTATTTACTATAAGGTGGTGTCTTTATCTTGTTTTTTTTCCTCTAGTTATCTTGCTTGCTAGTTAATTGGCCAAGGTAGGGCAGGACCAGTTCCTAGTTCACTTCACTTTTTCTCAAAATGACAGCACTGGGGAGCACAGGGGGTAGTAGGACGTGAGGCTTTCTCTGGAAAAACGGCATTGTTGGTCTTTCTCTGAAATTTAAATTTTGAGTTTCACGTCATCTCCATGGCTCCTCCGGACCCTGGCATTATGGGGGTGGTGGGATAGAAGGAACCCTTGTGGTGAACAAAGGGAGTCTGGCTGCACAGGCAGGTCATCTGAAACATGGTGATGGGGCTGCCTCGCAGGTGAGGACTCAGGAGGAACCAGAACAGCAAGGCCTCAGACACAGCAGAACGAGCCTTTAGGCATGACTCCCCTCAGTACCTGCTAGCAAGACAGTAAATGCATTGTTAGTCATGCCCAACCAGGTTACTGTGGTGCCCTTTCCTTTTTAAAATACAGTGGGTGAGACAGTTGTGGAGATTAGGCCCATGTGACAGGGTGGCAGCTAATGGTGTTTCTTAGGATGTTGGGACCATGAACTGATCTCAGCTTTTTGTGACCTTGATCCATCTCATGATACTCAAATTCACCAAACATAGGGGGCACTTGGAGAAGGTATTTTCATCTAAATGTTCATGACTTTATCTTGACCTGGTGCATGTCAAGGAATTACCAGAAATGAAGGATAGAACCGAGATGCGTCACCTACAATTGCAGTATTTAGGCACAGTGAAGGATAGTGACGTTTTCTCAGGCAGTTAGTTGTCTCAGCAGATTTTCTCTTTTGACAGAATTTAAAACCACGTGCTTAAAAAATGGATCTTCTGGGAAAATTGGCATCACTGTCGTGAGAAGGGTGAGCCCCTGAAGAAAGGAAAGCCCAGGCTGTTTCCAGGTTGTTAGGAGTGGGCAGGCAGAGGGGGCAGAGTAGTGGTGGTGTCTGTTTATTGTGGATGCCGTATCTCATCGGGTGGGTATCGGGGCCTGTGTATGACCCAGGACAAATATTCAGATGGTTGTGGTAGCCTGTGTGTGACTAGAGAAATGTTTAGGTTTTATCTCACTGTGGTCACAGTGAATATAGGGCATCTCGACTCCTCCTCTTCCCCCAAAACAACAAAGAATAGGTAGAGAGTATTTTCTCCTTCCAAAACCTTTTTAAAGACAATTTGTGTTCTGTAATTAGATAACTTGTTGCCTACCATTTGGAGCAGGTTTTCCTAAATGTTGGCCCCATAATCTTTTCATTCCCTCTGGAATGTAGTAGGCAGCAAGCTCTGCATCTGCTGACTTTCAGATAAGGAAGGGTGGATGGAAGCTGTCAGATACCCAAATAACTCACAGCCAGGTCCTGACCCACTGCTTTCTAGTTTCAGGGCCTTGTCTTGCAATAGAAGGTATCTCCTCAGGGGCTGGAAAAAGAAGAGGAACAGTAACCCCTATGTAGTTCCCGAAAACATGTTTTTTTTTTTTGTTTGTTTGTTTTTTTAATATATTTTATTGATTTTTAACAGAGAGAAAGGGAGAGAGATAGAGAGCTAGAAATGTCGATGAGAGAGAAACATCGACCAGCTGCCTCTTGCACACCCCCTACCCGGGGGATGTGCCCACAACCAAGGTACATGCCCTTGACCGGAATCGAACCTGGGACCTTTCAATCCACAGACCGACGCTCTACCACTGAGCCAAACCGTCTTCGGCCCGAAAACATGCTTTTAAAAAAGATTTGAAATAAGCCGAGACCGGTTTGGCTCAATGGATAGAGCGTCGGCTTGGGGACTGAAGGGCCCCGGGTTCGATTCCGGTCAAGGGCATGTACCTTGGTTGCAGGCATATCCCCAGTAGGGGGTGTGCAAGAGGCAGCTGATCGATGACTCTCTCTCATCGATGTTTCTAACTCTATCTCTCTCCCTTCCTCTCTGTACAAAATCAATAAAATATATTTAAAAAAAAAAAAAAGGTTTGAAATAACTGATTTGATTTTTTTTTTCTTCTTTTTTTTCTGTGACCAAGGTCCTGATTAGGGCAATGGAGGTATCCTGAGTTCATTTAAAAATTATTTTTAAGTGATTATATTTATTGTCAGCTCAAGAGTTTTTTATTTTATTTTGCTTTACTAGGAGAAGGTGGGTGGAAGAGCAAGCTGGGGGGTGGAGCGTGGAGGATGATGCCTAAGACATTGTGTGGTTTAATACCTCTTCTAGCCCAAATATCGACAGGGTTTGTATGCCTCCTACCTGGCTGTGTTCTCTCCTGGGAGTCCTGACTGAGTCCCCTTTTCTGCATCCGACAGTGCTGAGTCCCCAGATCAAGATGCAAGAACACACTAGTTCTTTCTGTATTTTGCATTTTAACTATGAAAAATAGATGTGTACCCTTCAGCAGACCCGCTTCACCACCAGGGCTTCCGAGGTGGGACGTGGTTGCCAAGTGGACACGTTTCCACACTTCTCTACTCTCCCACTTTCCACCATTGATAAGTGGGGATCTTATTAGTTCTATGAGCAAAAAAATATATTTGTTGAAATGTCAGGTGCAGAAGATGAGACTGACCAATTGGACTGGAGCAAAAAGTACAGCGTGGAGTGATGACTTAATTGGTATCAGGTGTCGGTGAAGAAAGCACACAGATGTGATGGGGTGTGTCGTCACCTAATTGTTTTAATGTTCACCGAGAAGTTAATTGTCAGTGTAGAGCGTGCTAGCAAATTAGGTTCCCACTGCCTCAGTGTAACTGAGGATAAATGAGGTGTCATGCGTTTCCAATCTGTACCTCTGACACAAACACGTTTCCTGCGGGGAGGAGAAAGTTCCCTAGGGGAATCAGCATGGCAGCTAAAGAAATCCATTTGAATAATATACATTATTTTCACATTAGGGAAACCTGTCTAGCTCTTGCTGTATCCATGAGAGGTTTTTCCTTTCAGATTTGCTGCTGGTGGCTTCCAGGTTGATATTGGAGAGTTGCTTTGAGATCTTACATTAGATGAGGGTTTCGGAACAAGTGTTCCGGTAGCACTGTCAGCGTAACGTTTCATTAAACTTGCCTTCTTTCATATCTTCTGGAGTTTGCCTTCCAAAATATCTCCACATACATGAACAACTATTATTGTTAAATTGCTAAAAGAAAAGTAAAATTTATTGGAATCAGACTCTAAAGACTGGTTTTATGCATCCCGAAGTAGCTGGGTCTCTCCCTCAGTCTTGAGTGGGTAATCAGAGCGTGAAATAGAGACAACATTGTCCGGAACAGTCAGAATAAAGGAAACAAACACAAAGTCTGAATCTTGATGTTTTCTTTTGATTCAACCCCATGCTCTCTGAGGTTCAACAGACTCTTCTACTTATGTGCTAAGTTCTTCCATGAACAAATGGTTTAATAATTTCATTAAATATGTTCTCTTAAAATAAACCTTTGCTTTATTTTAAGAGAACACATTGTCTGCTTCCACCCATTTAGATTCAAACCCTCTACCAACTGTCTAGTCAACATGACTCCACTGTGCTATAGCAGAGAATGTTCCTGGTGTTGCTTTTACAAAACATGGTTCACCCCGTTAGGAAGCTCCTCTGGATTTGACCACTAAAGGAGTGCACACTGGTGTAATATTGGAAGATCTGCTACTCTTGCTTTTCTCTCTGAGGAGCTCCTAACCATCATATCACTGTTAGTTCAAGAAATGGCCCTCAGGTTGCATATTATTGGTCATAGCGAACAATTTCCCTATTGTCAAGGAAGAGGCCCATTATGATTTTATATTCTAGAGATTTACCTTAAGAGGGACAGGTCATAACTGCTTGTGGAGCATGTTTTCTCTGAATTGCACTTCATCAAGTCATTTCATATGTGGTTTCCATGTGAAAAGGAGAGGAAGTCATGCCAGTTGGGTGAATAGGTCTTCTGGACCTACTTTCATATAGAAGACATAAGGAAAATAAGGTGCTTTTGTTTTGTTCTTAACAAAATTTTAAAACAAAACAGCCGAGACCGGTTTGGCTCAGTGGTAGAGCGTTGGCCTGCGGACTGAAAGGTCTCAGGTTCGATTCTGGTCAGGGGCATGTACCTTGGTTGCAGGCACATCCCCAGTAGGGGATGTGCAAGAAGCAGCTGGTCGATGATTCTCTCTCATCGATGTTTCTAACTCTCTATCCCTCTCTCTTCCTCTCTGTAAAAAATCAATATATTTAAAAACAAAACAAAAAAACAAACAAACAAAAAACACAAAAGAAAATGTATACTGTCTGGAGATCCCAGCCGGGACATTTGTAGCCAAAGTTTGCCCCGTAATTACAGTTTGAAAAATTCTGGCAGGTATTTAAGCTTTGCTAACTGCAAAGTGAAATAAAACATTGAGTTTCTTGGCTAGAATTAGAGTGTATCAGTCAATGTGGCAACTAGTTCTCGTGCTGATAAAAAAAAATCCCTGATTCACAATTGAATTTTTATTTGACAAGTAAATATTGGACAAATGAATTGTACTTGATAAGTGCTGTTTGGTAGATTAAAATCTTTAGAAGTAGGGACTCTGGGAAGGGAGGTCTGTGGTGGTAAACAGGTCTGTGGGATCACTCTTTACCACGATTGCCATCCCATCGAACTGGTGCTGTGAGTCCCGCGACTACTTTGTTCTCTGCTGAGCTCTTTTCTTGTGTGAATCTTGGTTATAAATGGCAGGACTCATGAATATAAATGTTGGAATTCGGGACTACTTTTAGGCTGCTTTAAAGTAGGCTGTGAAATGTTCATTTTTTAATTTTATATTCACATTTTTTGTTTTGTGAATAAACAACCAAGTGAATCAGGGTGTGTGTGTGTGTGTGTGTGTGTGTGTGAGAGTGTGTGAGAGAGAGAGAGAGAGAGAGAGAGAGAGAGAGAGAGAGAGAGAGAGAGAGAGAGAGAGAGAGACAGTCAGTCTGTGGTTAGGAAGGGGAAACAAAGTACACAACATATATTAGGCATTATTCTGACCATTAGAAAGTCATGAAGCTAAAGAGCCAGTGTGACTTATAAGTGATAACTATTGGGGGCCAAGTAATGCAGGAACATAAATTGAGTTTAGAAATCCCTTTTCTGGGTGTGGTGGTACTTTGACTTAGTGGGAAGAGCTCCTTGCCTTCAGGCACATTGCCTCCCCTTGCTGGGCATCCTCCAGGTAAAATGAGGGGGTGAGGGGGATGAACAGTATGTCTTTAAGGTTGCTCTAGCCTCTTTAAAGGTTGGATTCTAATTTTCCTCTGTGTTTAGAATGCATGAGTTTTTAAATAATAAAGCCAAGTAGCCTCAGTTTCATTCTTGTGCCACGGCCTCTTAAATGTTGATAAATCCTAGTATGAAAGGTGATTCTGACTTGTCCTAGTCAAACTCTAACAGATCAAGATAGAACCCTAAATTTTGAAGGATCCAAAGGATATTAAGTTAGTACCCAGGTATAATCTCTTCATTCTAAAAATATATATGAAACTGCTCATAATGACCATCAAAATGGCTGTGTTCCACCTCTGAGCCATTGGATGGTGCATGGGGGAAACACAGCGTGAGAGGAAGACTCATGGTCTCATGAGACATCCGGAAATACCTGTGAAATCTTTTGGTTGGGCTCCTGGGGAGCAAAATCAAGGAACCATGAAGCTTGGGGTCTCTCAGGCAGTAGTTAACCAAGAAGTTATTGTTGCTGACGTGAAGTTCATTAGACGGGAACTATTTGCCTACATGGGGAACAACAATGAAGGCAGCGCCAGAGCAGGGAGGTTGTCAGGGCCAATTACACACAGAAAGCTGGGTTCCTAGGGACGAGGGTATAAGGAGGTGGTCTGTTTTTGGTGGGGCTACAGCGGGAGCCAGGGACCCGCTGGCTCCTTTCCGTGGCTCTCGGCCTTTCCAGCCCACACTCCTCGCCACCTGTTTCGAATCAGTTTTACAGCCTCAGAGGTACGAAGAGATGTTTTGTTTCATAACTCGTCTAAGCCTGCCATTTGAATGGGGCCAATTTTCAGATAAGCAGGGGTGCTAATTACTAGCCCTGTCCAAGTGTAGAGGAACTTCTGAGAGCTTTTTCAAAACCGCATTCAGGGTATAGGCCTCATGTAAGCTGCTCAAGCGGGGAATTCCAGCAGTAACTTCTAAGACTTAGTCGGGAGGCCTCAACACTTGACATGCTTATAGGTCCAGCTGTAGGAGTGCTATTATTTCTAACAAAAATCCTCTTGATCCTAATAAGTGTTGTTTACTTTTGTGCTCGCAATACCACTTAACATCGTTAAAAAAAAATAAGACATTCAGAGCTGTCTCTGAATGACTGAATGGTTTGGATGCCCAGTGCTAGATTCAGCAGAAGGGCTACAAAGGTGACATTGATCAGAGACTTTAAAATTACCAGTGGGCACCAACTCTAGGGTTCTGGGCACATGGGCAGAAGTTAAGTAGTTCAGCCCTGCCCTTCCACTGTACTTTTCAGAGTCTGGAGAGGAGACTTTGGGCTGCTGTATAATTCTATTTGGATACTGTTTATACTGAAGTGCAAGGTGCTGTTCCCCTCGGAGGCTCAGCTTTTCTGAGTGCATGTTTACTCTTTGCACTTTTAGGCTCTGCATTTTGTCACGCATCTTGTGTGGCTCTGTGTTGGAGGGGTTAATTTTTAGCAGACATTTACCAAGGTAATGAGTTCAGGGATCCAGCCAGCTCACCTTTCAGTCCCCCACCCTGTGCTAAAGACATTACTCTGAGCTTCTTTATATTGAATTGCAGTGGTCCCTCCCCTGTTTTTCTATAAGCCTCGTGGCTTTTGTGTAGCTTGAACAGACATGAATGAAAAGCTCAGCTCAAGGGAGAACAGAATCAGCCCTGGAAGTAAGCAGAGAGGCATCAGACTGCCTTCTGGTTCCTAGTTTTTATTTTTTCCTGCATGTGGTTAAGCTGTTGAGGCCCCTGTGGTGGGGTCCACAGTTGTCATGGGAGAGCTCTGAGAGCCAGCCACATGGCTGATTACTGCAGGCTAGTCAGGTAGCCTCGGTGGTTAAAAATATATGTAAATGATTTGCTTCCTGGTACATGCAGTGGTGTTAGAGGGTTCTAACACAGAGGTTCTCAGCAGACCCTTCTCTTCTGAATTGTGGCAGAGGAAGGTAACATAATTGTCTGTTGGCCCTGGACACCCTCCTCTTAGTTCGCCAGCATCTTTCAGAAATTGGGGTTATCTAGCTTTGTGAAAGGAGGTTTTTGCACAGCTCACTGAGCATTGTTCCAGGCTGTGACACATCACTGAACAAATTGCCCCCTTGCATATGCTAATCCCACCCTTAAAATAACTCATTGTAACATGTTCTGATACATTAGCCCAGAGGAGATGGGAATTGACCAGCTGTCAGATCATGTCATGTGACCCCCAAATATCTAAAATGCCTCTTTTCTTTGGGTCAACAGTTTGTACTCAGCACATGCAAATGAAAGTATCCTGTGTGGTTTGTGGAAAAGATTAGTCCTTGTTCTGCTTTTATGTGTGGGAACTGGCCTGGCCCTTGAAGATTCACTGGCTGAAATTCCCTCTGTGGGACTTAAATTTAGTGCTTTTTTTTTTGAGGCGCATCAAATCTTATGTATTAAAAAAACTTAAAGAAGTTTCTTCATTGTTGCTTCAGGAAGTGCTGATTTGTCTTAGTAAACTGTGCTGTTAACCTCACCTATTCTCCTTGCATTTTTTTAGGAGTGACACATTCTGACTTGTAGTCACAGAATAAGTCGAATAGAATAACCTTAGGATTTACTCAAAGGCCATTAATGTTCTTGACCAGGAAGTTGCAGTGGGAAAGAATACAAAAACATCCCCATATAAACAGCAAGTTCCCATTTCTCTAACAGTTAACAGAACATTTTAAGTGAGTAGTAGGGCCTGGAAAGTGGTTTGATTGCATAGTCAGGCTCTCCCTTTTAAGTACTTGAAGTTGTATAAGTGTTTGCCATCCAGTCATCAGATGAGACGAATTAAATGGAATGAAAGGCGATGTAGGTATCACCTTTCTAAAATATCTATCACGTTCAGGTTGGGTTTTCATGTGTACAAAGAGACCTGGGAAGAAATCCTTGATTAATTTTTTTTTTTTTTGTCTTGCAGAGTAATTCCCTCTTGGTCCCAGACAGTATACGGGGCACCGATAAACGCAGAAATGGACCTGACTTTTCCAATGACATCAAAAAAAGAAAGGTGGATGATAAGGATTCCAGCCACTATGTAAGTAAATAAAGGACTTGAAATAATATTTGTTGCTTACTTGCTTATTTTCCAAGTGAGTATACAAAGGCACTCTAAAGATTTTAGTGATAATCCACAGCCCTTAAAATAATACCATAAAGAGGATAGAGTCTTGCACTGCAGGATTTTATTTCCTCCTAGAACTGTAAATTATCCTTCTGCCAGGCTTAGTATTAAATTTTAGGCTTTCTGCTTTAGTTACCCTTAAGCGAGGACACAGGAATGCAGGGCTGGCCTCATGGGCATACAGGTGCACAGGGCCCTGCTTGTGAAAGGACCCTGCCTCACCCTTGGTTCTAATGCTCTGCTCTCAGCCATCTTCACATTCTCAATTTTTGAACAAGGACTTGCATTTTCATTTTGTTCTGGACCTATGCTGCTAAAGTGATCAGGGTAAGATCTGTGGTGCCACAAAAATACCTTTTTGAATGTTATTCTGATCACTTCTGTCTTATTAAGAGACTGAAGTACAGACCTAGCAAGTGGTTTGCCCAAGGTCAAAACTAGTGGATGAGCCTGGAGGCCATCTGACTCCAGAATCCATCTCTTAACAACTGTGTTAGGATTTCCAAACCGAGGTCTTAGAGTGGATATTTTGTCAGAGGACCTTTGAATTAGTCTACACTTTGCATAATAATAATAATAATAATAATAATAATAATAAAGAACCCAGGTTTTTGGTTCTTTCCAGCCTAAGCCTTTCAGTACATAATGTTTGCGCCTATCTTTTGCCCAGAGCCAGTGTTCCATGCAGGTATTTTTATATATATGGCATCAACTATTAATTAGCTAGTGAGAAGGTCCATGATATGCAGAAATTTGGAAATTAGCTGATACAATTTCAAGTTGTTCTACTCATGTATGCTGAGTTATTTAATAGTGAGTGAACTACAATCCATAGCTCTGCATGACTGTTTTGTAACATTCGTGTTTGACTAATTGTATAGGTGGTTGAGGGTGTATTGAAGCAATTGGGTCAAAGGCCTCAGGACCCATTACAGGAATATTGTACTGTGAAGGTTTATATTGGCAGAAGGGTTGATACAAAGCTAAGATTTAAAATACAGAAAACTTAAGGACTCACTTCAAAGATCCGTTATAATAAGTTAATTATTGGCTATTTTGCCAGTTCAGTTATATTAACCATTTCTATAAGTTTTTGTTTTTTTTGTTTTTTTCTAAAAGGGAAATACTTCCAGCTTCTATTTTATCACCACTCTAGCTTTGGGTTCGGTACACCTGGAAATATTTAAACTTTTCTGTGGGCTTTACTAAGTAAATGCTAGTTTTCTTTAGTATTAATTTTTTTCTTTTATTACATGAAAGTATTTCTTTCAGTGGACCATTTTGAATTGTCTAGGTAATTTTATGTTTTGGTGGTAATTTTACGTTGTTATTGGTGAATTTCATGGTGCTTTTATAACAGTGTCTCAAGTAACACATTATTGAAGAAAGTAAACGAGGTCTCCCTCACGTAATGCTCTAGGTAAGGTTAGAGAAAACATTTAAGACCTGACTTTAAAGCTGAGGGTAACTTTCCAGCCTGGACTTGTGTTTCACAGAGGGCTAATGTGGGTAGTATTTGTACTGTACTGATATTTCCCAAACATTATTTGTGAATTCTCAATTGACAGTGACTTCAGGAAAAGGACTGTTTAGGTCATAAACTATGGATCTACTTCTTTTTGGGAATTAGGGCCTCTTGTGATAGCCCGCTTTCTCTGTATGCTCGCTGTATTACTTTGTACCAAAGGACGTCAAGCCTTTTGGCTAGGAAAATAAGCTGCCTTTTTCAGCCTGCCTCAGACTTGAAGAGTGATCATGTCCTTACATTGAACAGCTTTTCTGAAGCCTTTTCAAACTCAGTGCAACCTTGGAGTTTCCTCTGATTATCAGACTATGGCTTTACGAAGAGACGATGAAAGCCCTACTACAGGATGCTGGTGCCCTCCACTATTGCCATCCTGCCTGCCTTCTATCTCTCCAAAAATATTTTATGCTGGTTGCTAAAGAGGATTATTCTTCACATGAGGTCATTTCATGTTCATATTCTTAAGATTAGTATGTTATTCCAGCCAATAACAACCTTTACTGTTTTTAGTTTTTTGTTTGCTGTATATTTTTTGTAGTAATGAGTCACCCCATGGGAACATGGTTTAAGTTTGTCTTTATGATCAATTATTTGTGAACTTTAGATTGGTTGGCTGTCTTCAAGGTGATGCACATTAAAGCAGTGACATGAATTGTGTTCATAATTTAAAATTCAATGAGAAAAGACCTGATATAATGCGGATTTCAGATTATAAGGGCAGTTCAGGTTGAAAACATTTATCGAGCCCATACCTGTGCCACACCTCGTATGCAGGCTGTGATTATATAACTGGCAGCTACTGCAACAGAAATCCCGCCTGGGGCTTGGTGTAGCCTCAGGTCAGGTAAGAAGGGGAGAAGGCGGATTCATTACTAGGGCTGGCGATGGCTAAGGGAGCACATAGGCACATTCCCGGTGGTTTTTTGTTTTTGTTTTTGTTTTTTGTTTTTCTTTAGTCTGCCTGATATCAGGGCTTCAAACCTTTAATAAATGGAATTAAAACTTTTTTTTTTTTCCAGGACAGTGATGGTGACAAAAGCGATGACAATTTAGTTGTGGATGTGTCTAATGAGGTAACTACACTCTTTATCAAACTTTATGTTCAGAGTGACTTGTGAGGAAAAGAAGTGGAGCCACAGTGTTTTGGTTTCTTGCACCTTTATCCATTGTTCATGGATGGAGCAGTCAGGCTCGATCTGACCCCAACTTCTGTTTCCTTTAAAATAAACATTTCCCTAATCATTCTGAATCCCTAAGCTGGGTCCCTGGTGCTCATTTTCTTCCTGTGCCTTCTGGGCAAAGTATTTGAGCATGAGGAGGAATATGGTTGTTCCCAGGTTTTTTTCTTCTTTATGGTGTCTAATTGGGTATACTTGCAAACACCATCCTTTTAAGGAGAACGTGTTGATGCGCATATCCTCAAGTCCCCTAAATCTAGACTTTCAGCATTTCCTTTACTTTAGAGGAATCGTGTGGGAATAAGAGTGTGTAAGGGAAAGATCTGTCCATTGTAAGCAAAATCATGGAAGCTTTGCTTATGCTTGTTAAGGACCCTGCTTCTCCGAGAGCAAGCCCCACCCACTCACCCCGGGAAAACGGGATCGACAAAAACCGCCTGCTAAAGAAAGATGCGTCCAGCAGCCCAGCATCCACGGCCTCTTCGGGAAGTTCTACTTCTTTGAAATCCAAAGAAATGAGCTTGGTAGGTAATAAGAACTCTCACTTGCCTCTTTAGCAGTTTCCTTTTCTTTGTGAACCGGGGGACCCTAAAGTATTTGAAATGCGAGGGTTTTACTGATTGAGAATTGTATTTTTAAGTGTTTAAAAGTGACACTCCCTCTTCTGTTTTTTGTTCCCATACAGTGTGGCTCTTGCCCTCTCAGTTGTCTCTTTTGGGCCATAATTAGAGAGAAATACAAGTCTATGTTCCTTGCCTTCTTACTTGGGGGATATGCTCCTCGCACAGACTCTGAAACTTCCCAGTTAGCAAATAATTCAGACCTCCTAGGTCCTGAGAAGCCCTCATTTTCTTCAGCTGTCCATTTTTACCTGGTTTCAGACGGAACCATGCGGTTGGGCATGCTGTGATTGGGCTGCTGGTCAGTTTGGTGGTTCACACAGGGGGAAGCTGGCCCTGGCGGGGGAGGGGACTGCAGCAGAGCCCATTCTTGCTTCCAGTCGACAGCAAACACTGTAGAGTGTGTCATCTCTTTAACTCACCCTAGCTGAGCCATAATCAACTACAGTAAATCCTTACAGCGTCATTTCTCATGCCATTTCTCTGATGAGGAGAGAAGCCTGAGGCACTTGCCAATTTACAAAGCCCCTCAGATCCAAAGCCAGACAGAGCTGGGGTCTCTCTCTAGCACATGTTCTTTGCTATTGTGCCACATAGATGCTCAGATGAATTTAAAGGACATGAAAGATTGAGAAGCAAAAGAAGACCCTCTGTCACCCTGTAACTGCCTTGGTCCACAGGGGTACATAGGCAAGCAGGCCACGATCCTTAACTCCAGAGTCCATCTCTTCATTTTAGGCACATCTCTCAAACACGGCAATGGGACTAGTTTGGGGCTTTTGCCTCTGATATGCTGGTTTGCACCTCATAAAATCAATGGCCCTGCTGTGTCTCACCATTAGTTTCACTCCCACTGCCACGAAAGGCAAGATTAGAAGGGGGGTCTTCCCGCTGGCATTCTTGGTGACCTGGCATTTTTTTATTTTTATTTTATTTTTTCTGAGTGACCAGAAGCTTTCCTCTGAATGGTCATCCTTCTGACTTGGCCTCGATCCAAAGTCCACAAGCCTGCTGGAAAAATACTTTGTAAGATAAAAAACCTGCGGAGGAAGAAGTGTGATCATGCTCTGTGTCTCTCGCTAGGGTTTTAATTCTGGCAGGAAGAGGAAAGGTCAACATTTCTCGCTCACAAGTTAATGCTGTCAACATTGTGTGGATTTATGAAAATTGGCTGAGGGAATAGCTAGAAGGTGCCCAGAGTTCCAGCTGCTGTTGTGATAAATTGTGTAATAGGGCTTGGATTAAAAATAATACTCATTTAATTTGTTTAATGATACTAGCATGAAAAAGCCAGCACGCCCGTTCTGAAATCCAGCACACCGACGCCTCGGAGCGACATGCCCACGCCGGGCACCAGCGCCACTCCAGGCCTCCGTCCCGGCCTCGGCAAGCCTCCAGCCATGGACCCCCTCGTTAACCAGGCGGGTAGGGCATCACCTCTTCTCGTGCTTTGTTTGGTTTGTCCTCCCCCAGCTTGATTCGTCATCTGTTCCTGTTGTGACGCAGTTTCCCCAGGAACAAAATGTAGCTGCTGCCTACATCCCTCCTTCCTATCTCAGAAAAGCCATGATAAGAAGCAGATGTTCATCCTTGGGTTTCAGCAGCTTCATCCTTCCTATTTCTAGCTGTTTACGTTGGACTTTTATTTCCAAATAGTCCAAGTCCTAGGGACTTCAGTAAAGTTTCTGATAATTGTTCCAAATGTAAGCTCCTTCCCGAACTATCATTGTGTGTCTTGAGTTTGCTAATATTGACCAAAATGGCCCGTTGGGCCAGCCTGAGTGTACTCCTTGCTTGCTTCAATTGGCCGGTGGGTCCATCAGGAATCCGGTATCTCTCTGTCAGTAGAAATCTGGAGGATTTCAGTGAGACTCCAGCCTATGAATAAACTAATAATCTTCAAGTTGATCTTCCTCCCTGGGAAAGGCTCAAAGGACAAGAGGCCCCAGAATATTTCTTATAAATCCCTGCTTTGGTTTACATGAATCCAGGACCAGGTTTTCATTTGCCTCAGTTTGCCTTGTGTGAATTGGGTGCGGGGATGCTGGTTTCCCAGTGCTGCTCAGGAGGAAATGTGTGGGCAGTGCTTCCCTTGGGGACTGTTCTTTCCCGATGAATTCAGCTCTGGGGAGGAAGGGGGCCTGTGTACGAATTGGAGTTGATTCACCATCCCACAGTCCACCTTCTTTACCTCCCCCCTAATGAATAACACTAAAAACTCTCCCTGAATGGCCAGCCAGACTGGACCTGAGCTGCCAGTTGAGTCACGTGTGGCTTGTGCTTCCTTGCAGCGGCTGGCCTGAGGACGCCCTTGGCAGTGCCCGGCCCATACCCCGGTCCCTTCGGGATGGTGCCCCACGCGGGCATGAACGGCGAGCTGACCAGCCCCGGTGCCGCCTACGCCAGCCTCCACAACATGTCTCCGCAGATGAGTGCGGCCGCCGCTGCCGCCGCTGTGGTGGCCTATGGGCGCTCTCCCATGGTAGGTGACCTGGGGAGCATGGTGGGTCCAGGTGGCAGCTCCCACCAAGCAGAACAAAGACCCAGTGTCCTCGCCGTGCCTGTCTTTGCCTTGTTTGCTTTCATCCACATGCTGCCCCATTTAGTGACGGCCAGACGTCTTTTGCTTTCCTTACTCTCTTTGTGGATGAAAAAGGCAGTGTGTAGGAGCTCCTTTAGCGGTTCAGGGGACATCTGGTTTTCTCCCATCTAAGTGGTTTTTTTTTGTGTGTGTTTTTTTTTTTTTTTGGAAGGCGATGAAATGACTTAAGTAGCTCACAGAAGCCTTTTCATTCATTTTCTTGAGTATTTTTTTTCCCCCTCTTTAATTCTTAGGAAAAAATATTTGAGAAGCCATAACTTTCTCTTTCCATGCCTATATTATTCTTTAAACCAAATAGAATGGCTTCGGTGTAAGGAGTGACCCCAGTGCAACAGGCAGAAATAACACAAACCGGGATGGATGGAAACCACGGGGTGCTGTGTCTCTGGCCTCATTTTTGACCAGGGAGATACAAAACTGCACAGGAAGGGAAAATCGAATGTGGAGCCCTTGACTGCTTCAGGACACGGGGATAGTTTATAATCCATAGCAAATAGAAAATATTTCTTCTTGGTTGTTTGCAGTATGTCACGTGCATTTCTCATTTGTTGGTTCTTCCCTTAGCAGGAAGAGTAGTACAGTGGAGGACAGGATAGTTTAAAGCCAAATGGGCAGCTGAAGGACTAGGCACTGCGATTAAGATGCACAAAATCATGTATGCGTCCTTAAGGATTCACTTAGACCAGTGGTATGAAACTGGAGGCGATTTTGCCTCCCAGGGCCATTCGGTAATGTCTGAAGATACTCTTGATTATCATAACTGGGGTGTGTGACTGACACTTAGAGGATAGCATCCAGCGATGCTGCTAAACACCCTGCCTTCTCCCGGACAGCCCCCAACAAAGAACTGTCTGGCCCAAAACATTGATAGTGTCAAGGCTGAGAAATGGTGACTGAGACAACATGCTGTGCTGTGTACATGCCAGGACCAGGCAGACACCCGTATTGGCCATGGGAGGCTGGCTCAGTGCATAAGAGATCCCTCTCCATTCCACCTCCTAAAAAGGAAGCGTGTCTTGTAGTATTCAGAGTTTGTTGTATTACTTCTCCTGTCATGTATTTCCTCTGGGTATTGCTACCCTGAGCCACTGTTCCTGGTTAAGCTGCTTAGGGGACCTGAGTTTCCAGCGAGACATCTGTAGTGATGCTCACCAAGCACCTGCCCTGTAGAAACTGAGTCTGCGATGCCTTCTTTTGTTTCCAGGTTGGGTTTGATCCTCCCCCTCACATGCGAGTACCTACGATCCCTCCCAACCTGGCAGGAATCCCCGGGGGGAAACCGTAAGTACCTCCAACTTCTCAGTTTTATTTTCAAGGCGGTTACTTAGTCATGGGTATTATCAGACCAGAATTCCAAAGGGGGCACAGGCCTGGGTGTTTCCAAGGAGATTGCTAGTGTCTTTTCCTGAGGAGTGTTAGCACTTTCTATAAATAGGCACCCTGTAGGTGTCATGCCTCTGTCTTCTCACGGGGTGGGGGTGAGCTCATGCATTCCTTTATTTCTGGAGAGAAACTGTTGGAGTCAGAGTGAGGAGCGCTGCAAGGACTAGGGGTGGATGGCCCTCCTCCTTTGACCTTTCTGCAGAAAACTGCTCTGCTTTGCCATGTGGTTAGAGGGTAGCTGCGGGGGACTTTCAACAGGACTGTGGGGTAGGCAGTAACCTATAATGAACTCTTGAAATCTCAGAAATTTGAAACATGTTGTCTCTTTACCCAGCTCAGTGCTACCTGCTCCCTATTTTGTTAGAAACAAGAGTTTGAAAAGGATATGTTCTGTTGGATGCCAACATCCGAGGTTGACCCCCAAGTAAAGTTTTGCTGAGTGCCAAACTCTGAGAGGTTCAGAAGTATTCTAAGAGCAAAATGCCTGTGTGGGGAAGCAAGACAGATAGGTTAAAGGGCAAAGAGCATTCAGAATTTGAAAAACCCTGGTGGTTATTCCTCCAGCGTCACATGAAATCATGTGAGTAAAATGGAGTTAATATCAGAGAGCAAAATGAACTCCCTTATTGTCCAGAGGATCTGGGCTGTACAGCTTATTCCCATATCAACCCATGATTTTAGTAACTTCTTACAGGTTAGTGAAGTAATGCTGCCCGAGACTGCTTCTCTATTGACTGTGATCACAGACCAGTCTTTTCCTGGTTTGGCACATTGACGCTCTTATTAACATATGACAGACGAATGGGGGAATGACACACAAGATCCCAGTATTGTAGTATAAGAGTCAGGAACTGACTTTGTTGTATCAACGTTTCTCAGTGAGTTGACAATAGCAAAGGTCTGCAGACCACACTTAGACCAGCACTGGGCTGAGACTCTTAAGAGAAAGGGAGGCAAACCAATAAGTCCAGAGTTGGGTGAACATGGTAGTAAAAGCTTTGCAATGGTCTCTTCTGAGAAACACCAGTCGAAATATTTGGGTGGTTATTCATGGATGTTTGAGCAGGAACTGTATGGCAGGCTTTGTGCTGGACTGTGGGCATGCTTCAGGCAAGAGAATGTTTGCTTTCCCCGCCTGGGGGCCTGTTGATGTAGTGGAGACATTGAAGGAACAACGCATGCTTTAGCTATGTGTGTGGTCGGAGATAAGTGCTGTGAGGACAGCAGTGGGTTATAGGCAGACATTTGAAGAATGACCAGTTAGGAAGGGCAGGGCTTCCTGGGGTGAGGTGGACACACTGAAGGCTGACGCATGTGCCGAA
This sequence comes from Pipistrellus kuhlii, assembly GCF_014108245.1. Classification (NCBI taxonomy): domain Eukaryota; kingdom Metazoa; phylum Chordata; class Mammalia; order Chiroptera; family Vespertilionidae; genus Pipistrellus; species Pipistrellus kuhlii. The sequence goes on from NW_023425427.1 coordinate 22,738,896, forward strand.
GGAGTAGCCCCCTGGAAAAGGGACAGAGGGGGGCTGTTGAGGAAAGAGTGAGATAAGCTCTCAGCACAGGGAGCAAATGGATGACTGCCTCTAGGAGAGTCCAGTGGGGACTGCAGGGACCTTGAGATGCCTCTGGTGTGAATGCTCATCTGTGGCTCGCCTTTAGCGATAGCCTCGCCAAGTGGCTCTGCACCTCTGACCAAGCGTATCTGGTGAAGGGGACTCGCTGCTGCTAGGAGCAATCCGTTTTCTCCAGCTGTGTGAAAACTCTTCCAGCCCTTGAGCTGAGATCTGTCTCCCTGGAACCTTTAGCCATCAATCCTGGTTCTCTCCTTCCCCCTGAGACCACATAGTGTGCCGCTCATCCATCATCCTCACGACAGCTCTTCAGATCTGTTTGGAGACCACCATCTGCCATGAGGCATCTCTTCTGGCTGAACGTGTCCCTGCACCAGCCCTGTCTTGTAGGATGTGATTCAGGTCCCTGTACCATCTGCTCACTGAGATCTAGACAGTTACCTCCCTCCTGTCCTCTCTCCCACAGATTTCCTCGAGACCTGCTGCATAGGCATAGGGGACCCTATTGGGAGCTCACAGCCTTTTGATGGAGAGACAACATTAATCAAATCATTGCAAGAAATGAATGTCTAATTATAATTGAGATAAGAGCTGTGACCGAGGAACTCTTCTGTGAAAGCATGTGATGGGCTGATCCTATCTGCAGAGAGGGTCAAAGAAGGATTCTCAGAAGTGTTTTCTGAGCTGCATTATCCTCCTAGGGGCAGGGCATGACCTCTAGCTGGAGGAACTAGCATATGCAAAAGGTCCCGTGGCCTTACATTCTTTTTAACAAATTGGACGAGCTCCAGATGACTCATGTCGCCACTATCCTGTACTTGTTTTTGGTACTAAAGTCATCTAAGATCTCGATAGGGTTTTACAATTAACATGGTTATTTTCCCTCTCCCACACTGGTCTCTTCTAACTTCTATACCTTTGTTAAAGGCATATTCTCCCTTCTCCGATATCTGGGCCCAAACTTACCCTTTGGTTCTTCCTTATTTAACTCTCATTTTACTCAATCTTTTATTTGTTAAAAATTCTTACTTATTTTATGCTCACTTTTGTCAATAGGATCCTGAATGAGTTTTCCCCTTTTTAAAGTATTTACCTGATCTGACCCATTTCTTGCTCAAAGGTCTTCAAAAGTGCTATATAAGCTCCCCATGCAGCATTCAAGGGCCATCACTCCAGCCTCATGTCTTTTTGCATCTTGTGCTCAGGCCAGATGGGATATCCAGCTTTTTCCTGAAGGTTCCTCCTAATATCCCGGGCAGCTTACTTTCTCATCAGTCTTCTCTTCCTGTGGAAGTATTTTCTGTTCGAAGACCGCTTCCATTGCTGCCTTCTTCATAAAGCCTTGCTGATGACTTCCCACGTAAGATCTCTCTCCACTGGCACCTTGTAACATCTCGTGCCTCTTTTTCACATTTTGGCACCGAGTAAACTGATGTCCAATGTCATTTGTATCTTACGCTTCCCCATGAAAAGCTGATGAAGTCCCCTTGTCTCTGGAGCATCCCAGTAAACAGCTGTTTGCTGAATTGATTGGTGGGAGATGAGCCCAGGACTGTGGAAGACCATGAGATTTAGCCTTTCAGAAGGAGGTTCACATTTTGCATTTTAGCGTTTAGTGGTGCTGGTTTTTATTATAATTATTTTTTACTTTAAAATATATTTTCCTAGATTTCAGAGAAGGGAGAGGGAGAGGGAGACAGAAACATCAGTGATGAGAGGATCATTGATTGGCCGCCTCCTGCATTTCCCCCACTGGGGATCCAGCCAACAACCCAGGCGTGTGCCCTGACTGGGAATCTAACACAGATCTCCTGGTTCATGGGTCGATGCTCACCCACTGAGCCAGGCTGGCAGGGAAGTGGTGCTGACTTATAAGTGGTAGCCCTGGCAGTTTCCAAACCCTCCAGGTAAGATTTATTTGGCATTGAGTAGTCAGCTTTACTGGAACTCATTTTTTAGTTGTAGGCAGTGCATTCTCTAAGCTGTGTGTAGATCACTGGCGAGAGGTTTGAAAATTCAGTCAGGTTGACATCGCTTTGTTGTGGAGACGTTTTTCCTGGCCCTGGAGCATTGCTGTCCTCCATAAACACCGGGGGCTGTGCTCCACCTGCCTCCCTCGTAGCGGCTAAAAGTCACTAATAATAGTTTGGCTAAAGATTCCATCTCAGTTCCAGGTTTCTTCACCCTGTGTTTTAATGCTAGACATGTAATTGAGAAATCTTCCACCCACTTGTTTACTATTTAAATTAATCGTTAAAGTACCTTTTAGGAGCCAGAGCCTAGAGAGAAAAGAAAATGTTAGCTACATTTAGGGGAAAATGTCCTCTAAGGAAACATGTTGTGAAGAGACGCCACCCTGGCTTCTGGCCAAAGGACACTTCAGTGGCCGTGTCCTCCCACCCCCTTTCCCATTACTGAGTTTACTTCTGGTTCCTCTGATGTCTAGATTTCACAGCCGGTTTATTTATTGGGTTTGGAAAATTACCCGTTATGACGTCTGGGTGTTTTGTCTATTAATCACCAAAGGTAACATACCTGTTTTGTCCCTTATTATCACCATGTGGGGTTAGTTTTAACTTCTGTTTATCTACCCTTTGATGATCTGGGAATGTGTCGCTAATTTCTTGAGATTATATTGACATATGAGGCCCTTTCTTTTGATGTGAGGCACATTAATCTGCTAGACAGTTAAGTCTCTCTTTACTTCTCTACCTCTTCCCTTCTTCAGAAATTACTTTCTGCTTATCATATATTAAGTAGTTTATACAGTTTTTGTGTAGATCATGCTGTTTGTCTTTAGTGGTTGGATTCGTGGCTAGAATTTTTGAATTGAGCTTTGAAATGGCTGCATTTTAAACTTCTTTTTGTCTCACTTGTTGTCCATGAAATCTTTTGGTTTGTATCGTTTTCCTGCATTGATGCCTCATTGCTGCCTCAGCACATCAACAATTTTGAAAATATTTAATTGATGGAGGAAGAGGGGCCTAGGACACAGTCATAAATGCCTACTTGGCCAGAGATCCTCCCAGTGTATTAATCAGGCCATCTCTTCTTGTTTTTTCTTTCTAGTAATTTACTTTTTCATATCCATTTTTTTTTTTGCATTTGCTTTTTTAATAACAGGAATAGCAATATAGTCAACTACATAAGGAAACAAACAAAAAGTTTTCTATTGTAATGCTTTGAAGTCCTCAACTTGTAGTAATTTGTTACCAAACCTCTATTCTGTCGGGACGCCAAAATGGAAAAGTCCTGGGAAAGAATAAAGGATTTTATAGGTGTTATGGGTTAGATGTGCAGACCCTAAGAAATGTTAAATGTCATATTGACAAAGAGAGAAAATTTTTTTTAATTTTTATTTTTAAATATATTTTATTGATTTTACACAGAGAGGAATTGAGAGGGATAGAGAGTTAGAAACGTCGATGAGAGAGAAACATCAACCAGCTGCCTCTTGCACACCCCCCACTGAGGATGTGCCTGCAACCAAGGTACGTGCCCTTGACAGGAATCGAACCCGGGACCTTTCAGTCCGCAGGCCGACGCTCTATCCACTGAGCCAAACCGGTTTCGGCGACAAAGAGAGAAATTTTATCATCATAGATGAGTTACAGTCCCGAGGACCTGTTTTCTTTTGCTGAAATCTTAAAAAGTAATATGACTCTGATTTTCTTAAGACCCCATGTCACACCCTCCTACCCCCAGCCACCACCTTCACTCTCCTGGTTCTTGAAGCTAAGAGTACACTCCAGAATCCCAACTACACTGTTCTCATCTTAGAGTGAGCCCAGACACTCAGCCCTCCAAGCCTCCCGTGCCCAGGGCTCTGTAAAGAAGTGCACGGATATGTTGACATACCTGATGTCTCTTGAAGTGCAGGGTAGGTGTCTCCTTCCTGCTGGGCCCACATTATCTCTTTTGAGGTGAAAATGTCAGAGGTAGTACTGATAGGGAAGCTAGAGTAAAGGTTAGAGCTCCACGTTTATAACCAACCTGCCTTGGACCGGGATCTTGGTTCTCCCACTCATTAGTCAGGGGGTGTGGGTGGGGGTGCAGTCACCCTCTCCGGTGCTACTTCCCTCCTCTCTAAATACTAAGGGATAGTATGCTGCCTCCTGGGACATGGGAACAAAGGTTGAATCTGCAGTGTACTTCATAACTTTGCTGTAAGTACTGTCCCACATCACTTCATATACTCCACACCTTGGCATTCGGGTGTACAGGGTCAGCCTTGTCATGGCGTATTGTAAAAGTAGGAAAATGATGCCCAAATGAGCTAGATAAGATCCCCACATCTTATTGGCAGCTAAACTGAGACTCCAGCCTATCTCCTCACTAGTTACTGCATTCTTTTCAGCCACCAGCCACAAGATTGAGCATGCAGCCTGCGACCTGAGGCTGCACCTGCCTCAGCTTGCTTTGCAGGGTTCTTGCATCCCCTGGGTTCTGCTGGCTTGGATTTCATTCCTTTATTATACAGTTGCTTTTGTCGCCTTTCTGTTCATATCAGCTATTGAGGGACTGCTCTCTTCCCCCCATTGGGAAAATTGATACCATCTTTTATAAATATTTGGAGCAACCTCTAGCAGTTCCTTGGGAAAAGTTGCCTGGTGTAACCCAGGGGGTCAGAGGACTCTACATTCTCATTAGTAGCTGACTTTCCTTGTCAGAGCAACCTTTCGCGCCTTCATTTATAAATGATTAGGTAGCAGTAAGCAGCTTGGAGCACTGGGGTTCACTGAGTGCCAGCTGTGCACTAGCTGGTGAAGTCACCCACCTGTCCCCGAAGAATGCTGGAATGAGAAAGGTAGACATGTGAACACGTGCATCAAATAGTCCGCAGGGTGAGACATGCCGAAGCCGAGATAGAGAGGAGGATACAGGATGAGCCGGGCCCTGGGAAAGAATCATCCCGCCTGGGGCGATGTGCCAGGCGCGGGAGGGAGGGAGGACGTGCGTGCACGTCCGAGGGAGGCGGTGCTGGCCTAGGCGGCAGGGCACAGCCCATGTGCCACATGGAGAGCGACAGCCCAGCCCGCAGTGTTTTAGGGGACTGGCCTGCTCTACTTGGCTGGGAGTTTAGGATACTGGACGGTCCCATGAAAGAGGCTCAGGTGTGAAGGACTTGATTCCAAAGAACTTGATGAGCAAGCAAAGGTTTTGGACATAATCAGATTTTTGATACCTGTAAACACAGCAAGAAATCCTATGTCAGGCGCGCCAAGTCCACAGCCCGAGGGGGTCTTAGCCACAGCCTTTATCTCTGGGGCCCGTGGTTCCTCATTACTGTTTACTGGCTGCTGCTGCTGCTGCTGTTGCTGTCTATTTATAGGGAACCAATAACTCTGTAAACACCTGTTTTCCTTTGGTCACAGAGCACAGCGCAGTTTTATTAACAGGAGCCAGCCTGCCAGGAAAAAACAACCTGCTTCCCCGGCCGCAGTCTTGTTTTCCAGTTTTCCACGGCCGCTGCCCGGCCTCCCTGTGGAGACTCTTGAGTTCCTCCCTCTCTGCTGTGCGCCCAGTAAATGAAGAGTCTCATGCTCTGACCATGTGTGATTTCATTCAGTTTTAAGTCTGTGATGTCCAGTGGGCTTTATTCTTTTCAGTTCTACAACCAGCTTTCCCATTAGGATCCTGACCTGTAGGTGCTTGGTTCAGAAAACTGGCTGGGGTGAGGCGGGGCTCCATTCTCTTTCTTGGATCAGGTGGGTGGCCCTAGCCATTTCGACCTAATGAGGGCTATGGGGACTGTTCTCTCCGCCCCACAGGTTGCCACAATCCTATCCATCCGTCCTCTTCTTTGTGCCGCCTCCCCACCCTCCCGTGCCTTTGAGTTTCCTGGTATCTGTGCCTGTGCGTTGCCCTGTGCTTTCCTGGCTCCCACCCACACCGCCCTCCCTTTCCGCCACTGGCCCCGATCAGAGCCCTCGTTTCAGCACATCCTCTTCCTCTTCCAAAGCCACAGGTGTTTGACACTGATGCTGCCATTGCCCGAAGGCCCCTGCAGGTGTCAGGCACTGAGGTTGTGCCCTGCAGTTTTGCAGCTGTCATCTCTTAGTCCTTACCATGGCCCTTCAACCTTTGTGTTGTATTATTATTTCTACCTGGTGGGTCAGCAAACAGACATGTGACAGGCCCCAGATGTGTAGGCCAGTAGGAAGGCCACGGGTAGCGAGCCGGGGCTTCACGACTCAGGTCCGTTTAAACCAAAGCCTGGCTCTCGACTTGACTGTGGGCCTCGTCTAACATGCTTATTGGTCAGGAACACACACACCCTTCCCCCCCCTCGACTTTTTTTTGAATAAACAAATAAATCTAAGATTGTAATTACTGAGATAGGAAAGTGCGTGAATCACCTGTGAATAGCTCAGTGACTTTTTACCAAAAGCTCTCTAGAACCCTCCTTTGTCGCTGGGTCCCCCAGGGTGACCAGCACTCAGATTTTGAATTTTGTCTATGATTGAACTGTAAAGGCAATCACACCGTATTCTTTCAGAATTCAGTCTTGAGATATATGCACAAATATTCTGTTTGTAAATCCCCCTTCCTGGTTGGTCTGACCCTTTCCCAGCTCCTCCATCAGAAACATTAAGTTTTCTCCTGCGTCTCTTGAACATCCTCATGGTGAACCATCAGCGTGGCCTTTTCTCGGAGACTGTCTTGTTTTTCTTGTGGCTAAAAAGCAAATTCCAAACCATCTCGCTTGCTCCCCTGATCACTGCTTCCAGTCCATTCCTCTCTGAGACCCTCCACCCTCCGTTGTTCTGGTTTGTTCATTTGATTAGGCTCCCAGCACTGCGGCCAATGTCTGCTCCCTCTGAGGCCCCTGGGACTGAGGTATTAACATCCATACAGGTTTCCCCTGGGACGGACAAGCGTTCGCAGCTTCTGGCAGCAGTTCACTACCCTGCAAATCAGTTTTAAATCGCTCAGCATGATCGCAGTGTGAAGCAGAGGATGCCTGGGGCAGAGGTGGCGTCTTCAGAGAGGACAGGACAGCTCTTTGCCTGGACATGGCGCCTCTGCTTTGATCTGGAACATTGAACTCTGTAATAAGCAGAGTTCCAGTGGAAGTTAGAAAAAATGTCCTTCCCTTAAAAACCCAGAATTACCGAAAGGGCCACTGATGGAAACTTTGCCCACGTGGAAGTAACTTACGGCAGAGAAGCTGACCTTCCCTCCTGCCACTGCCATCACAGCACAGAAAGCCTGGAGAGGCAAGTTCTCTCCCTGTGCCAACACTGTTCTCCCTAAACACATTAAATTCCACTGTATTTTTTTTTTTAACTCATAGTTTATAGTCAATATTATTTTGTATTAGTTTTCTCCCAGGGCAATAAAGTGAGATTTGATTTCAAATATAATAAATGGCCTAGGTTCGATTAACTATATAATGTGCACATATTGAACTATCATGTGGATTGATACATTACTAAGGGCAGCAAAGAATACTGTTGGATTAAAAAATATGAGGTTTAGTGTTTTGGTAACATAAGGGCTTTGAGCTGTGTGTTTACTGCCTAAGGCAGTCTGTGTGGTTCCCATTTTGTGTGCTCAATTATTCAGATGAAGAGTAATATTAAGGATTTGGGCCACTGAACCATTTAATAGTATTTATTGTAACCAATTTGTCAGGAGAGAACAGATATGTAAGATTGTATCCTTTGATTAGGGGCAGGAGGGATTCTTTTAAAAGTCTGATATTTTTGATATTTATAAGGAAAATAATAGCATATATTTTATTTTTAAGCTAAGCATGTATGTGGATTTTACGTGCAGGCCAGTAGAGACCTGATATCTTGTTTGAATTTTCAATTTTGCGCTTGCTAAGTTATTTTACAAATTTTGAGTTGGCATAAAAATAAAAACTTAAATTCTATATTAATACTCATGGTCTTTAGAGAATGCAAGGTGACAATGACAAGTTTCAGAAAGTGCTCATATTTAACCCACAGGGTTATGGAAAGGAGGAAACTTTACATACTTCATTTACTGTTTATGTATATGGACATATAGAAAAGGTTTAATGTGGACCTTCCAATGAGAGAAAGTAAGAGTAGTCTTTAGTGCCATGTGCCGAATTCCATCAGTTTGGATGTGGGGTGAACATTCTCTAAAGTACCTTATTAACTTTATGTATCTTTTATAACTCTGTGATATATTAATGCTGGGAGTTTAAGCACTTTTACATGAGAGAGAACATACGTGTTGAGATTTTGGTTTGGAAACAAGTGTGCACGGTGATTAGTTTGTTTGTATTTAATAGGAGAAGAAGACAAAGCTTAAATAGCAGAGTTTATTTCTCTCTCCCAGAGTGTCACCAAGGCCTCTGCACCCTGTCTTCCTGTTCTGCTTCCTTCAGCAATTGATTTCCATCTTCAGGCACCTTTTGGCCCCAAAAGGCTGCTGAGGCTCCAGTCATTTTGCTCATCTTGCAGGCAGACAGCAGAAAGGAAGAAGAGAAGAGGGCAGGCACACCTCCCCTTTTATAATTCTTTTCTTTCTTTAATTAATAAGTTTATTTCTTAGAGCAGTTTTAGGTTCACAGCAAAATTGAGAGGAAAGTACAGATTGCGCTCATGCTCCCACCGAGTCCCCTTAGTTTTAGATTAAAAATTTTACCTACGTCTCTGTGGTCAGAACAGGGACTCGGCTGGCTATAAGGAAGCTAGGAGCTTTGCTGGAGTTCATGTACAGGGAGATTGTTGCAGGAGAAACGTGAAATTTGCGTCACAAAGCCATTGACCCAGGAGAATCTCTCTTCTGTTGTCTTGGTTATGCAAAACAAGAGCTTAAAATTGGTGCTTTAGAAAGTTGTATTTGTGTTGAGAGGCACTGTTTATTGTTTATAATTATTATGAGTTCATAAGTGCTTGACATAAGCATCAAAAGTAATCATTTAACATTTTGTAAAGAAATGATACAGTTATAAGGTACACGGAAGGAGGCATATTATGTCCATTTGGAGGTACATTTAGTGTTTTATAATTGGATTTGAAGGAATGCTTTATGGAATGGGTACACACAATTTAAACATTTAAATACAGTTCAATATATGTGTCTTTTGTTCTGCTACTCTTTTAAATTTGTTCCATCAGTGAATACTTCAACTTACATTGATTTTAAAAGGAAAATCGTAACAAGCGAATCTTTCCTTTGTCTTTCTCACAGAAGTGCGTGGAGGTTGTGACTTATTGCTTTATGATAGATGGTTTTTTTGTTTTTTTTTTTCTGTTTTCCTCTCCTGCCCTTCTCTCTTCTCCTTCCCAAAGTGCCTACTCCTTCCATGTGACGGCAGACGGGCAGATGCAGCCTGTCCCTTTCCCCCCCGACGCCCTCATCGGACCCGGCATCCCCCGACACGCTCGCCAGATCAACACCCTGAACCACGGGGAGGTGGTGTGTGCAGTGACCATCAGCAACCCCACCAGACACGTGTACACGGGTGGGAAGGGCTGCGTCAAGGTCTGGGACATCAGCCACCCCGGCAATAAGAGCCCTGTCTCTCAGCTTGACTGTCTGGTGAGTGAGCAGAACCCTGCGCACGAGGGTAATGTCTCCCTGGAGACTCAGTAAGGAAATATCTGTCCAGGCCTGGGTTTTAATTCCCATTAGAAGGAAATGGAAGCCCATTCCATTTCCTGTGTTAGCGATTTAGCTCCCTGCCATCCCTTTGCCGTAGATGTGAAGTTTTCATTTGCTGCTCTTTCGGTGGTTGAATCCCATGATGGATTTCTTTTAGAAAAATATTTAAGAGTCATTTACAGAAGCTGTCCTTGTTCAAATGTGTATTCAAAAGGGGGTTTCCCATTTAATGGCTGAAAGCTCAGCTAGCCCTGGACTCCGAGCCCTGCAACCCACTCAACTTTTAATTTCCCTGCAGCCTTTGGATAAATATTGAATAGTAAACATTTGATAACGTGGCATTACAACCAGTCTGAACGGGGGTCTGTATTTCCAGGGAGGCATGGGGAGCTGGCTGGGCTTTAGTACCTTCACTTCAAGAAAGGGTTAATGGATCACGCTGCAAGAAATCAGGGCCCCTGTCAGCAAAACGGGGGTGGTGAGAAGGCTTTTCCCAGGTGCCCTGTCCACCCATCGGCATCCGAGAATACTGCTGTGCATTTTCCAGGACCACAGGACATGCTGGGCATGCTCCAGTCGCTAAGCTGTAACCCTGGGACCTACCAACCACATATGGTTGGCCTGAGACAGGCAGAGGCCACCCTGCCCCTGGGCGGAGTCTGCCTGCACTCGGCTCAGGTGGTGCCCTTCCCTCACTGCCTGCCTGGACCCCGGAGAGCGCCTCCAAAAAGGAGAGTGGCAGGTTTCCAGTCTTTGAGTGAGACCATGGTGGAAGAATAGTAAAAATAACTCAACCATGTCAGTTTGGGTTGGAGGGTAGCAGTTATTTCTTTTGGGAATAGGGCTGTCATTTTAGGTTCCCACTTCTCTTTTTAAGATGTGTTGATTTTGATGGAGAGATGCCCTTTTTTTTAAATTAATTTTATTAATTTCTTCTGTCTTTGGATTGAGAGGCATAAATAACAACAGCAACCAGGTTACAGGAAAACAACTCTGTTAGATTCCTAGACAGGGAGGCACCTGGCTAATGAGGACACGGTGCAGGCCTATGTACGGATAGGAGTAATGGACACCAAAGCACAGGCAGGGGTCTGCAGTCCCCAGATACTAGTAAATAACAGAGAATGATGAGATCAAATATTTATAAACTAGCTTTGAAAAGAGGTTTCTTCGTAGAGAATTCTGTGTCTGTATCTACCTCACATCTACTGATAACTTCAGTTCTATCTGCTCGGTGATAACTGAGCGTGAGGGACAGTCCCGTCTGAGCATGCGATCCTTTGAGTTCGTATCATTTACTCTTTACAGCTGCAATTGGATCCTGATTTTTACCACAGAATTCTTGCTCGTTAGTGTCCGTGAAATAACACTTTTCAGGCCAAAAAAACAAGATAGCAGTTAGAGAACATGGCATTGTTATGGCTTAGTGTATAGTAGATGCAGCGACTGAATGTGTTTATTTCACAGAACAGGGATAACTACATCCGTTCCTGCAAATTGCTCCCCGATGGCTGCACTCTGATAGTGGGAGGGGAGGCCAGCACTCTGTCCATCTGGGACCTGGCCGCGCCGACCCCTCGCATCAAGGCGGAGCTGACGTCCTCGGCCCCCGCCTGCTACGCCCTGGCCATCAGCCCCGACTCCAAGGTCTGCTTCTCCTGCTGCAGCGACGGCAACATCGCCGTGTGGGACCTGCACAACCAGACGCTGGTGAGGTGAGCACGGGTGGTTTTCTATTGGTGGGAAGATCAGAAGGCCTCCTGTCTCCGCTGCTTCTCCAGCTGCTCCCAGGCACTCAGCACACACCTTCAGATCTTATTGAGTGCCAGGCTGGGAGCCGGGTATTGGGAATGTAAAGAGGAATTGTGCTGTTCCCTTGGGGGACTCACCATCTTGATGCTGAGCTCCAGTGTCCCCTAGATTTTATATTTAACTCCCTAATGTTCCCATTTCCATTTTTCAGGCACATATAGATGCCAGGCTTGTTTAAAAAGTATTCCTGGCTTTCGCCACATGGCAGCACATTATGGATTCCATGGCGGTATGAAGGGTCCTCAGTTGTAGATGGTTTTGGCTTTTTTGTTGTTGTTGTTGTTGTTAATCCTGACCTGAGGTTATTTTCCTATTGATTTTTAGAGAGAATGGAAGGGAGGGGGAGAGATGGAAAGAGAGAGAGAAGCATCGATGTGAGAGAGACACCATTGATTGGTTGCCTCCTGCACACCTGCAGCTGAGGTACATGCCTTTGACTAGACTTGAACCCGGGACCCTTCAGTCTTCAGGCTGACGCTCTATCACTGAGCCAAACTAGCTAGAGCAGATAGTTTTGGCTTGGCTAGAACCTTGTTTGTGCAGACAGGAGCCAACTAATAAAGGATAACAAAATGAACATGTGAAGAGGAGATTGCATGAATTTCACACACACTGTTTTTCAAATATCTGTGTTTGTTTCTATTTATTTATTTATTTTTAGAGAGTTAGGGAGAAGAAGAAAGAGAAAGAAACATCAATGATGAGAGAGAATCATTGATTGGCTGTCTCTCCTGCACACCCCCAACTGGGGATCGAGCCCACAACCTGGGCATGTGCCCATGATCAGAATCAAACCTGGGACCCTTCAGTCCGACACTGTCCATTGAGCCAAACCGGCATATCTGTGTTTCTTGATAACTAGCTAACTAAGCCCTGTCCAGGGCCGCTCACCAGGAATGAGCCTGACTTCCTGGAACCTGTGCTCCTAACCGGGGTGAGATTTGCAGTCACCACCTTTGTGACTCTTCTTGGCTCTGGCAGCTCACTCCCTCCACCTAAATCACTGCTCACCCCAGAGATTTTACAGAAAAACCTTTGAAAATGTAAGCACTAAGACATCCAGGCAAAACTAGCATCTTTCGCCCTTCCATTTCACAGTTCATCTTCACTCTGAAACGCTCGTTTATGGTGTGATTTTTAGGCTCATGAATTGCTTAGCAGGCCTCCTCCCAATGCTTTGGGCCTGTGTGCTGGAGGAAGGGCTGGACAGACCGTGGAGGTCATCAGAGCAGCTCCCTCTTGTTCCAGAGAAAATCTCTGAGCCAGGCTCTGTCCCTGTGTGCACTTGACGGGTGGTGGTTATTTCTCTCTTGCCACTCACTGGGAAGAATGAGCAAGTTAATGGAGCTAGAGCTGACAACTGCTTCAGACTTTTAACCTAGCGAGTGTTCAGTTTCTTCTGCGTGTGTGTTTGTTTGTTTGTTTAACTTAGGAAATAGCACTTTCAAAATACCAGTTCTCAGTGCTTTCAACTCTTAACCCATTTAGTCCTCATAATGTCAGCACTCCTGTTATTCTGATTTTATAGAATAGGAGCTGGAGGCCCAGAGCTTGAGTTTACCTGCTCAGGATCACACTGCCCGGCATGATAGAGCTGTGGTTGGGTCAGGGCATTCTGTTCTCATTTCTGTGTCTGAACCCCTTCTCTGTGCCAGCCCCTTGGATATCAATACCTGCTTCATATAATGGGATGGTGCTTCACAAACCTCTCTCTCAGTTTGGACCGGCCACCTATGATTACCAGCTGCTCTGAGCGACCAAGCAGTGTAGAGTCTATGAATATCTTCGTATCTACTGCGAACTGCACTTTCTGAACAGTCCTGGGGTCTGCCTTGTCGGAGCCTGAGAGTAGTGCAGAGATGTGTGGACAGAGGGATGGAGGGACACTACCAACCGCTATAAGTCAGCAAAGACATTTGTAGTCAAAGGGTGAGAGTATTTCATGAGTTCTGGAAGTAAGACGAAGTGAGAGGATGAAATGGAGGGGAGTCACTGGGTTCCCTGAGTGCTTGGAGGGAAGAGAAGCTGCACTGGCAGCACGTGGAGCAGGGTCTGCCCTCGGCCTGTGTGACTGGTGGGAAGTCTGGAGCCCTCTGGGGTGCACGTGCTCTGTGAGAGTTTGGGAGAACAGGAATGTCTGGGAAGAGGAGGACAGAGACGGAAATTCAGAGTGGCTCACAGAGGAAAGATTTTTGAAGGGATAGTTCTCATGTTGTCTCAGAATTCAGGGCAACAGTGGTGCTGTTTTCTTCCCTTACACACTTACTAAATTCCAAGCTCAGATTAAAAGTGTGGAGACCTGTGGGAATAATAAGTGAGTGGAAAGAGTAATGGAAAATCCCCTCTTGGCATTGAATTTCCCAAGCAGCTCTGTTCTGGGTCCTGTTACCATCACAATTGGGCCCCTGAGCATCTCTCACCTGTTCCCTCTGAGCATGTAGAACCGGGTCCCGGACCCACAGCCAGCCCCGCAGCGACTTCCATTGATCCCCTCCCCCAGCGGCCTCACCTGCTGCCTAGCAGAGCATCTGTGCTCAGCAGATCCTGTTGGCTGACGGTTCTTGGTGTCGCTTTGTGATTGAAGCTCGAGGGCTCCCTTTAAGAGACCCACCTTGTGCTCAGTCTTGCTTTGGTGGCCAGGGGTCAGCTTCAGCCATTAGCTTTATCTCTGCTCAGCACCTTCGAGTCCGGAGGTGGGCACGACCCTTTGTCTCTGCGAGTCCAGATTTGGAATGAAGGGTTCCTTCTAACACAGAGCAAGGATGAATCGCTGTGAGCTTGGCCTCTGTTGGCCAGAAGGGCACTGCCGTGTTGACTAACCTCTGTGTTGTGAGCGCTCCTAGGCCCCGAGCCAGTAATGTGGCCACGCGGGCCTGCAGGATTAAAGCTGGGCCTTCATCTTCCTCTGAGGAACACGGCTGGGATTCTGTGTGGTTGTCTCTTTTTTCCTTCTTCTAACACATAAAACATTTTTCCAGACCTGGGAGAGGCTTCACCTTCCAGGCGGGTTTGTCAGAACAGCTCTAGTAGCATGTTTGACTTCTGTGCAGTGACCTAAGGTGGCATTCCGTTTCTCTCGCACTTGGATCGTGAAGAAAGCAAAAGAAAACCTGCAGGTGCACCGTCTTCCTCCTGGGGGTGGGTGGGGGAGGCTGGTTTGATCTTGTACATCAGCAGACACTGAAGAGATGACACACACACCCCGAGTCCAAAACCAACAACACAACAGTGTTTACCTTGAGCTCTGGCAGGAAATCATTATTCAATCTGGTTTGTTTTATCAGGCAATTCCAGGGCCACACAGACGGGGCCAGCTGTATTGACATTTCTAACGATGGCACCAAGCTCTGGACGGGCGGCCTGGACAACACGGTCAGATCCTGGGACCTGCGCGAAGGGCGGCAGCTGCAGCAGCACGACTTCACCTCACAGGTGCCCGGCTCCTCCTACCCGGGATCTGGGAGGTGGTGTGTGTGTGTGTGCGCGCGCGCGCGCGCGCGCGCACGCGTGCTTTCCCTCCTTTCATGCCCCATGACAGCAGTAGCTGTACAAACAGACCGGGCTTAAATTTGAGATACTGATTTTTTTTCTTTTAAACACCAATAAACAAAAAGCCCTTGAAACAGCTGCCTGCCCCTACCTCACCCAATTTTAACAGCGACACGTGGCCCGTCTTGTCTCATCTATCACTCCTGCTCCAGACACACTGAGAGTGGAGTCTAAACTCCTGTAGGTTCAGCCCTGATAGCTGTTACAGACATGTATGAGTTCGTTTAAGGAGTCGGTGCAATCAGGAATATCCAGCTTTCCCGCAGCGGGTTGTGTCTGCTTCTCCCGCCTCACGTGAGGGCGAGAGCTGATAATTTGATTCACATATAAACGGCTTGAAAAGCACGCAGGCACATCACAAGAAGTAGAGGAAAGTCACAACAGCTCTGAAAGTTAATTCATTTTTCTTGCATCGGGGAACATAAAAAAATGCTGCAGCCTCTCCATGGGTGCCTGTTTTATTACTCACCCTTTAGAAAATGGACTCATGGCTGACTAAATTTATAGAGTTTTGAAATGACATAAAACTCAACTTTGATTGTGAGGATTATTTAGATGACAAGCTTCTGAATGTAGGTGTGTTTGAGGAAAGACTGCCATTTTAAGTGCTTTCTGATGGTAGAAGTGTTCTTGTCAACATTAGACCTGTGTTGTTGTTTTTTGTAATGAAATAATTCCACTCAGAAAAAAATAGGATAAAAATGGTAAATAATTATATATACTACTAAATTTCCTGACCCTGTTAAAATTTTGTGAAATTTCCTCCCTGTTTTAGCCCCTTTCCCAGGATGAGAAGGATTCTGTTTGGTCTGCCCTCCTTTATTTTTAAACTTCTTGTGGAAAATTTCAAATACATAAGGGAGTACATGGAATGTGAAAGCATATATGAGAGGACAGAGGATTGTCCAGTAAACCCCACCTGCCCCTCACCCAGCTTTCAGTTAGTGAACGTGGCCCGTCTTGTCTCATCTATCACTCCTGCCCCAAACACTAGCTCACGTTATAGTAAATGCCAGACATTCTGTCATTCCAGACATTCTGTATTTCAATTAGTATCTGTAAAGACGAGGATCCCTTAAAACAACACACACAAAAATACCATTAATATTGAGAATAACTTCTTAGTCTCATCACATACAAGTGCTCCCATTTTTCCCGTTGTCTCCTATAAAGACGTTTAACACTTGGCTCATCTGGGTTGAGTTGCTTGTTGTCGACTTGACCACATTCTGGAGTTTGCTGATTCCATCCTCCTGTTCTTGCTATTTTTTCCCTTTTCCCTGCTGCCTTTTTCCATCGTACGTTTACTAGGCAAACTCATCAGTGCGCTGCTCTGTTCTTGCAGATCTTCTCCCTGGGGTACTGCCCCACCGGGGAGTGGCTGGCCGTGGGCATGGAGAGCAGCAACGTGGAGGTCCTGCACGTGAACAAGCCCGACAAGTACCAGCTGCACCTCCACGAGAGCTGCGTGCTGTCCCTGAAGTTTGCTTATTGTGGTGAGTGCAGCTGAAGGGACCTCCGAGGACTGCGATGGCCTCTGTGGAAAAGACTTTTAGAAACATAGAGTGGAGATTGTATCTGGAAAAAAATATTGTTCTCTGAGCAGCTGGAAGTAATAATTCCACTGTCTTAATATGTCCCTCAGAGCACAATGATGTCTGTTTTCCTAATTCGAGAGAAGTCAGCAGGCAATGAAATTGCCTCATACAAGGTTTTGACACATTTGTTTTTGGTGGGGAGAGTCTGGGGTCAGGGTAGGGCACGGTTAGTTGCAGCTCTGAAGAGGGCTGGGCGGGGATTTATTGAAGAGGCAGGCAGGAGTGCAGGGAGTCATGGGGGAGTGACCAGGGTGCGGAGCCCACAGTCAGGATGTAATGTGTAGCTGAGCCTGCAGGCTGCTCCCTGCAGTGAGGATACAGAGGGAAGAAGCCCACACAGGATCAAACACTTTTTCGCGAGATCGATGCTAGATGAGTTGCTATCACCACTGACCGCACTCTGTGCGCCATGCGTCGTGTCTGGCATTTTACTTAGGTCAGTCATTTAATCGTTCTTAGCCCCATATTGTCATGGGAAGACTAACAAGGACAGCAAAGTCACTGATTCCCTGTTTGAGGACCCATGGTGTGCTGGGTGTGGTGCTACCCATCGTGGCTAAGGAGGCTGACATGGTCCTTGCCGCTTTTTTCATTAAACCAAGTTCACAGGTGATTCACAGCAGAGCCTGGATTTAAAACTGCTGTCTCTGCTCATAGCATAGCCCAGCCCTTGGACAAGATAGTTCATGATTAAAAATGCTCTGAGTTTGATTAAGTCCATGGAGCTATAGTATAGTAGGGATTTTTTTAATCTTGTTAAACCACATCTTCCTTTGCTAATTTTAGGTAAGTGGTTTGTGAGTACTGGGAAAGATAACCTCCTCAACGCTTGGCGGACGCCCTACGGAGCTAGTATATTCCAGGTGAGTCAGGGTTCCTTACCGAGAAGGACAGTTTGGCTTTGGCGGCCCAGAGACACCCCAAGTGGAAGGTGCCTTGGAGGGAGCGGGGCCCCTGAGCATCTCTGTTCTACAGTAAACATGCCCCCGCTGTCCTCTCTTCCAGTCCAAAGAGTCCTCCTCTGTGCTCAGCTGCGACATCTCCGTGGATGACAAGTACATAGTCACTGGCTCAGGGGACAAGAAGGCTACAGTCTACGAAGTCATCTACTGAAGACATTACATGGTTTAATGTTTATAGTTGAATTGGGCCAAAATGTTTTGAATTTGTAGAAATAGAAGAGTTGTAACTTTAAAAACAAGAAAACCTGTTTTCAAACCTTGACACAAAACGACTTTGAGTCTACAAAGAAGAGGCGACGCGTCCATCAACAGAAGGTCACCTATCTGCCTAGACCAAATGGAGCACCAAGGCCAGTGGACAGAGGGGCCGGGGCTGCGGGCTTGAGGGACAGAGCCTGTGGCCCGGGTGGAGCCGGTCCTTTTCCTTCTGTGTGGTCTGCACAGATTACCTTTCTGTTCCCTGCGGTTCCCCTCACCTTCCGTCCTTGGTAGCGCAGTGGTGTCTCCAATGAACTTGTTTCCTGGTTTTGCATCTTGTGAAACGTTTTTTTGTATTTTTGTTGAAGGTTAAACATTTGTATAAATTGTAAATATATTTGGTTTATTACAGTAAAGGCTTTAGTACCAATAAGTGGTTTTCCTTTGCCTTCTTGTTATTATCAATGCTTGGGGTCACTGATGTGGGTTTTTTTAAGCAAAGTCTCAACATTTGTAGAGGACATTTTAAAAGCACTTCTGATTTTGTTCATGTATTTGGCCCTGGGTTTCCGCTGCATGGCATCCCAGTCAGCACTTTGGAGTTACTGGAAACACAACACTAGGTATCACGCGTAAATCGAAGGCGTATAAATAACAGTTTTATTTGGGAAGCTAAGATAACTTGGTCAAAATTTATTATTTTGTTAGGATACTCTTGTCATTCGAGGTCACAGGTGAAAATTCTGCTTCCCTTGGTGATTCATTGGGGAACAGAATGTTCTTTTCTCTGCTACAGAAGGCTCAGCATTTTCAAACCTTTAATCTCTCCTTCACAAGCCTCACGTCTCAAGGTGTGCAGGTAACTGGGGCCTAGTGTTAAGATTGATGATGTTCACGAAGCTGTCGAGGTTATTAACCTGTAAAAGAAAGGTGAGCTGTCAACTGGTTTTGTCTCCATTAATACTTATTTGATCTGTTAGATTAACTTACTGTTCTGAAGCCAACCACACCCAGCGCTTCACCTCACCCTCCTCGTTAAGGCTTCCCCTGCAGCTCAGCCGTTGCTCTCCGCCGCGAGTCTGTTCCTCTTTGTTGTGGGTGAGCTTTTACTGATGAGACTAGATGAAACCTAACCCTGGGCTTTGAATAAGCTGCCATACATGTTTCCTCCTGAAAAGAGTCCAGGGCTCATTCTCTATATACCTATTGTTTACTGATACATTTTAGAAAATAATGAGCAACGATGTTAAGCCACATTTCCTGGGAATTTAAAAATCACATCTAAGGACTTTTTTTAATGTTCTTGCTTTCTTATGATCCCAAGAGCTGTTGGTAAATTTGTCTTAATATTTTTTGTTTGTTTGTTTGCTATCCAGACCTTATTTTTTTTTTACACATTTAACAACATTATTTTGTTTGCTTTTTGCCAATATAATGCTTGTTTATGTACAGAGTTCGTTAAATATTTTCTCTTATTAAGCGAATGGCAAAGCCCTAATCACTAACTTGATTTCTCCTTCTTTCCTTGTGTAACGAAGCAGGTTTCTGTACCACAGACTCTGACCGCTGTTTAAAGGACTGTGTACCTTTCTGTTCTCTCTTTTCACTTCCCCATTTTCTGGAATAGAAGGACAGAGGCTAAGTTACTGGAACAGAGACCCCACTATACAGTGGCTTAGAGACCACAAAGGTTTGCGTCTCCCCCGCGTAAGACCCAGAGACTTAGGCCGGCAGTGCCGCTCTGCCTCCGGGGTGGCTTCATCGTCCCCGCTTCCAGCTGGCAGTGGACAGAGTGGAAGTCCAGGGGCAGGGATGTGCGCACAAGGAGGTGACTAGGCATTGGTTCATCCCTCCCATCCTGTTGGTTAACAAGGATGTAGTCACTCCCTAGACTGGGAAATGTGGGTGTCCATGAAGCGGGGGTGGGGGTTGGGGGAGGGCACATTCAAAAGAATTCTGAGTTAAAGAAATAGTCTTTTTTTTGTTCTGCATTTTCTCCCCTCATGCTCTGTAGGTTATCCAGCTTCTGATATTCTCTCTCTAATTGGGTTTTCTCTAATAAGGTCTAGACCTTATCAACTTAAGGATTTGCTTTTGTATGAGGCACTCATTTGGTCTTGGAAGAGGCATTCTAGAGCTAGTCCCTCTGCTCAGGGGGCTTGGAATCGTAACGAATTGCCTGGATAAACTGTCTCCCTGCTCATAAAAATGGAAATAATAAAATTGTCATGCCCAGTTTTTAGGTTTTGAGGATCAGAAATGGGCATGTGAAATAGGATTGTGAGTGGAGGGGGCAGGCATGGGAGATTTTTTCCCTAAGCTGTGAATTTAGGAAGTAACTGAATTAACACTCCTCTCCAAGTGGTGGGGATCATGGTTATTGAAACTCAGGTGAGCCAAACCTCTTGTAAGTTAGGGTTCAATAAATTTCAGATTCAGCTAGACATTGATAACCAGTATGTGCCAAGAGTCATGCTCATCAAATCAATAAAATATATTTAAGAAAAAAAAATTGAGGTGACCATCATCATTCTTAAGTAAGCAAGACTCAGGAAAACTATGGCTTCATAGGAGGCAGAACCAGATTCAGGTTTATCGTGGGTCCTGTCTATGTTCCTTCAAATCTGGGTGGGTTGTGATTTTTCCAAGCGATTCAAAGTGCCTCTTACCTTCAATTCTCTAGGTACCAATCTGGTGCAATAGTATGAGTAGGTAGGTTTGCCCTAGCCGGTTTGGTTTGGTGGATAGAGCATCGGCCTGCGGACTTAAGGGTCTCAGGTTCGATTCTGGTCAAGGGCACATGCCTGGATTGTGGTCTCGTTCCTCGGTGGGGCGGCATGCAGGAGGCAGCCAATAAATGATTCTCATCATTAATGTTTCTATCTCTCCCCTTTTCTCTCTGAAATCAATAAAAATATCTATACTAAGCCTTGGTGGTATCTCGCCCTTGTGTCATCACAAGATGGCTGTCAGGGAGGGCCGTGGGGTGTGATTGGGCTGGCAGTGGAGCAGTTAGGTGTCGATTGGGCCGGCAGGGGAGTGGTTAGGGGGTAATCAGGCTGACAGGCAGAAGTGGTTAGGGGCTGATTGGGCAAGCAGGCAGGCGAGTGGTTAAGAGCCAGCATTTTCAGATTGTGAGGGTGCAGACTGGGCTGAGGGATACCTCCCTTCCGCGCCCCCCCCCCCCCAAGTGTATGAATTTCGTGCACTGGGCCTCTACTATATGTATAAAAAAAGAGTAGGTAGGCTTGTGTTCACTAACATAACTTATGCATATAATTGTTTTCTTCATTCTTTGTAATAGGTTTACATTACATATATTTACCTTTTTTTTGATCACTCAGTCTTTACAGATATATTGCATGTAAGTTTTTGCCATGTAACTTCCATGGAATTGACGTTTACTGTGTAAAAACTGAAGTTCTAATATGATAGGTTTGTAGTACCTTTTTCATAACTAGATGTTTTTATCACTTACAATAAGGACAACATATTTCGTCAATAGACTCATTCACCTTTATTAAGTTTCTGTTATTTACCAGGCAACAGGGAAGTGATTGACAAATTATAATAATTCTCAGTGTTTGAGAGATGTTTATTTTTGAAAATATATATTTTATTGATTTTTTTACAGAGAAGGAGAGAGGTAGAGAGAAATGTCAATGAGAGAGAAACATCCATCAGCTTCCTCCTGCACACCCCCTATTAGGGATGTGCCCACAACCAAGGTACATACCCTTGACCGGAATTGAACCTAGGACACCCTTGAGTCTACAGGTTGATGCTCTATCCGCTGAGCCCAACCGGTCGGTAAACCGTGGCTCACGAGCCACATGAGGCACTTTGACCCCTTGAGTGTAGCTCTTTCTCAAAATACCACGTGCAGGCCCACAAGTACAGTGCAATTGAAACTTCTTAGCCCATTTGCAGAAGTCGGTTTTCGGCCTGGGCAAGTCTATTTTGAAGAAGTGGCCAAAGAGTGCATGTGGCTGGCAAGCCGCAGTTTGCCGACCACTGGGTTAGGGCAGAGATGGGATTTTTAATGGGTTATTTAAGACTTCGTGACTGAGAAGCAGCAGCTGGTTCCAAACCTGTGGAGCCTTTATACAGGGCTTTTAAAAATTTCACTTTTGGCCGAAACCGGTTTGGCTCAGTGGCAGAGCGTTGGTCTGCGGACTGAAAGGTCCAGGGTTTGATTCCGGTCAAGGGCATGTACCTTGGTTGCGGGCACATCCCCAGTGGGGGATGTGCAAGAAGCAGTTGGTCGATGTTTCTCTCTCATCGATGTTTCTAGCTCTCTCTCTCCCTTCCTCTCTGTAAAAAAATCAATAAAATATATTTTTTTATAAATTGCACTTTTGCTAATGGCTCACTGAGGTGGTGACTTTCCCCAAAGTTTTCCAACAAATCAGAGCCAGGGATCCAGTTCTTAATTTCAGCATCCTGTTTAGCTCCATCAAGAGACGGCTGCCCCTCATCAGCTTGAGCCAGAGTGATGACATTTCAAGTCCCCTCCCCTGCAGATTCATGGATTGTTTGCTTCGTAAGGATGTCTTCTCTTCACTCTCGCTTGGCAATGAAGTCAGCAGGTCACCAGTTTCAAGCTCCCCTGAGCTAGAGGACACTTGTCTTTAAGGATAATGGCCAGGGGAACTTACTCCCCGGACTTCTTGCACTTAAACAGTTCAGTGGTTTTATTTATTTATTTTTTTAAATATATTTTATTGATTTTGTACAGAGAGGAAGGGAGAGAGATAGAGAGTTAGAAACATCGATGAGAGAAAGTCATTGATCAGCTGCCTCTTGCACACCCCCTACTGGGGATATGCTCGCAACCAAGGTACATGCCCCTGACTGGAATCGAACCCGGGTCCCTTCAGTCCTCAAACCAACGCTCTATCCATTGAGCCAAACCGGTTTCGGCCAGTTCAGTGGTTTTAATTGGGTTCATTTTTCTAGAGAAGCTTTCCCCAAATTTTTTGTCTGCATCCAAATCACCAGGAGGACTAGTTAAAATTCAATTTCTGTGCCCCCATCTCAGAGTTTTGGTTCAGTGGGTCCATGTGGGGGCCGAGAATTTGCATTTCTCAAACTAAGTTGCTCGGTGATCCTGAGGGTGCTGGTCTGGAGCAGCATTATAACAATAGAACTATTAGTATATTCAGGAAATGTTCAAATATATTCATATTCTCTTAAGATTGGGACCATACCACAGTTTAGGCTTTGGGGCTGGAGGGTTAAAAGAAAAATGACAATAAGATACAAGGTATACTGTTTGTGTGTATGTGTATGCGTATTTTATTGATGTCAGAGAATAAGGGAGAAGGAGAGGAAGAAACAGCAATGATGAGAGAGAATCATTGATCAGCTGCCTCCCACACCCCGCCTTCTGGGCAGCGAGCCCACAACCTGGGCTTGTACCCTGACCTGGAATTGAACAATGACCTCCTAGTTCATAGGTTGGTGCTCAACCATTGAGCCACACCGGTTGGGCAAGGCATACTGTTTCGAAGTTGCTGTTCTTGCAATAGTCCCTGTTCCCAAAACTGTTTTTTTCTTGTTAACTAAAGCTTTTTTGGGGATAACATTGGTTAATGCTATAGAAGTTTCAGTTGTAAAGTTTTATTATACATCATCTGTACATTGCATTGTGTGCTTACAACATATATTTGACCCCCTTTACCCTCTACTTCTTCCTCCCCCTTCCCCTCTAGTAATAACCATTCTGTTTTCTGTCTATGAGTTTGTTTTGTTTTGTCTATTGCTTTTTGTTTTATGTCCCACATATGAGTGAAATCATATGGTTCTTGTCCCCAAAACTAACATTTGAAGCTGAATGTTATAATAGGTTTAAACCAAAGTCAAGTTTTTAAAAATGTTGCTTTTTAACTTAGCCATAACTTAATGTGAGTCTTCTACAGCTTGGAAAACCTACTGAGATGACCTAATGGACAGTGTAAGCCTCAAGAATGTACATGTGTTTAATTAGAGAGATGCTGCATAATTAAGGTTAGAAATTGTTCTCTGAAAGAGTGGAATACTTAACTGTATGTTGAACAATAAGCTGCTGACTGTTATAAAATGTTTTCATTCAAATTATCATTAGATTCAGCCGGCCAGCATTTATGGAGGATGTGATCTCAGTTAGCACGTGGCGAGGTGGCCTCTGGGCAGAGGACGAAGGTGGAATTGTTCCACGGGGCCTGGGGAAGGACCTGCTGATAGCAGGGGGAGGATGTGGGTGAGGCACTGCCCTGAGGAAAACCGCAGCAAGGGAAGGGCAGTAGCTCTCGGCATCTTGGATGTGAATTCCTACGTTGACAGTAGTTGGCTAGGACCACCAGTGATGCCATTCCAACAAGTGGCTGGCAGAACGGTGTGCCAGGCACTGAGCCAGGGGCTTCCAGATGTTCTCTCCTGATATATATGTTTTTTTATCCTATACAAGTATCGTACAACTCTCATTCTCCATTTGGAAAACGTAGCAAGGTACAAAGAAGGAAATTAAAATCCCCAATTGCACCACCAAGGAAAAATAAACCTTGTATGCCAATTATGTCAACTATAACACAGGTTGAGTGTTACCATGTGACAAGGATAGGTGAGCTCTTCATGTTATCTCACTGAATCTTCACAAGAGCTCAGTGAAGTGGTTACTGGTTTCATATCATTTAACAGATGAGGAAACTGAGGCACATGGATTCAGTATACAGCCTGAGATCAGACGACTAATTGTTGATGGAGTTCGCTTTACCCTGTTGGTCACCGTCCAAAGCCCCATTGTCTTAATTGTACTGTTCTACCTCCTTGTCCACATGGTTTTAGAACCTGCTTCTCACTTTCATTTTCTGTCTTTTTTTCTGCTTGAGGTGTAACTGACACATAAAATTCTAAACTATTTAAAGTATATACAACATGATGATTTGATACATGTATACACTGTGAAAGGATTCCCTCCATAGAATTAACACATTCACCACCTCACACATTTACTTTTTTTGGTGACATTACAAGTTCTACTGTAAGCAAATTTCAGTTAAACAAATAGTATTGGCCTTAGACCTTATTCACCTTATAGGTAAGTTTATAATTTTTTTTTACTTGCTCACCCAAACCTTTATTAAGTACCTATGATATGCACAAGCCTGTGCAAAATATTAAAGGAATACAAAGATAAATTTTAAAGTGATGCCAACTATCAAGGAGTTTGCAGTCTAATGGTAGTGACAAATAGTTTAACACAAACTATAAAAAAGAAATAGCAAATAAACCTTTGCCCTTAATTAGAAAAAATCACCCTATCTCTTCATTAAAAGCATAAATTTCCAATAAGTAAATACTGCTATTATATACCTTTATTAGTTAATCCTCTTTATGAGTTGATTATTTTTATAAAAGAAAATGTCTCTATTACATCTTTATATTTAATTCTTATAACAAAAAATTTGCTTACAGAGGAAAAATGATAAAAGTCATATAACATCATTCTCAGAAAGACAAAGTGTGTCTGAAATAATATATAAAAAAATTGAACACCCTGGTTCTAGTATTAAAGAGGTAAGCCTGAATTATTTGGAGACTTGCCTTCGACAAGTTATTATGCACAATTTCATCTCATTTAAAACTAGCTTGTTATTTATTATGATTATAATTCAGAATTCTATGATTATTTCTATCTGCCATAATACACAAGGTTAAAAAGTAAGTATAAAAACTTTTCTAATAATTTATATGTCAAAAATAATTTAGACTAAAGCCAGAGATAAAAAGAAAAACTGATAATAGGGTGGATAATTTAATAATAAACTTTCAGTGCAAAAATAAATATAGGTTAGCAAGTACCTATTTTTTCCTATATTTTATTACTTTTAAAAAATGGTCCAGATTTTTAAAAATTAAATAAAAATAAAAATGGTTCAGATAAGCAAGTTTACTAAAACAACTGTGAGGGTTCATTTTGTGAGATGTATTGCTAAGAAAAAGAATGGCTAAACAGTACGATTTTAAGATATGTATTGATTTATGCTTTCCAGAAAATTTTTTTTCAAACAAATCACCAAAAGACAATACTTTTCTCTGCTTTCAATGCTAAGCCAGTTTTTTTTCTACCAAAAATAATGAGATAATAATCAGTTTGTGACAGCTGTGATTATCAACCGCTTTTTAAAAATGCAAGTAAGAGCAAAGTTGCAAACAGAGCACATGTAGCAATTTAAAAAACTCAATAGGCAAAGCCTTACCAGGACTAAATGACTAATCAGCTGGATTTGCCATTTTGGCTACAGATAACTTGGCTAAAGAGCCCTGCACACATCAGAAGGGTTTCTTCCTATCCACATTCCTAACACAACAAGCAAAGCTGCTAACACTGGATGCTGCAAAAAACAGCAATGGCACAGAGAGGAGGCCCTGCTGATTCTGGTTTATTCTGCAACAGATTTCTCTTCTCCACTTTCTTCTTCGGCTTCTCTTTCCTTTCGAGAATCCTGGCTGTTGGTTTCAGTGAAATAATTTTCTTCCCCATTCTCTCCTCCCATATTTTCTTCTTCATTAAAGCTTTCTTTATCCTCAGTGAAACTTTTCATCTCTTGATTGCTGAAGAACTCAAATATTTTTCCACTTTGGCCTTTCTTTGAAACAAACTCATCAGATACTCCTAGTGCTTGTAGGGTGTTATGAGTAATGCTTTTCTGCTGCCATTCTTGCATTTTTCTGAGCAGCTCTTTGAAATAGCAGTGGCCTGTATTTTAATTTTTTCTCTAGTTCTCATTGGTATTATCTCATCCTTTCCTTTCCACTCTTTCTGAAAGATTTTATTCTGGATTTAGACATTTGAGCTAAACTTTGATGTGAGTCATAAGCCTTAGTCTGGGTTGTCAGGAGTTTCTGCAATTTCTTCATTCTTTGTTTCTGCTTAGTTAGGATCCGAGTTCTCTCTTCCAACATTTTCTTTTCCTCAAGTAATCTGCTGGCTTGTTCTCTTCCTCTGGAAGATACTGTGGGCATTGGAGGATTGCCGTTATGAAGCACATGCTTTGTATTGGGACTTCTTACTGGTGACTTGTGCCTTAGAGACTGATAAGCCCAATGTGTTTCTTCCAAAGTTCCTTCATCTGCTTTATTATCTGCCAAAATTTTCTCTCTTTTAGTGGATGCATGTGAGGCCACATGAAGATCAGACAGTTTGTAAACTAACAGGATTTCTGGACTTTTCTGTTCTGAGAGGTGCTTCTGATATCTCTCAGGAGGTTCTCCAAAATCAGCAAACTGGCTCTTAGACTTGCATTTATACTTCAATTTTTCAGCCCGTTCGGGATTCCTGGGCTTCCTTGTAGCAAAACTTCTGTGAGGTGGACTCTAAGGCGGAGGGGATGAATTCGGTAGAAGTTCTTGAGCCCTCCTCTGTGTCTTAATGTTTCTAAAGAGCTCTTCTTCTTCTAATGTATTATTGGTAGTTGAACTGTAAGTAGATCGAGGTATAGGTCTGGCTTTAAATTGATTTGTTTTCTTTTTAGACTTAATAAAACCTCTCAGCTGCTTTTCCAGGATTGCTCGCTTTTGTTCCTCCTTTGCTTTTGTGAGCAAAATGGCTTTTGTGAGGCCAAAAGTGCTTCTTTGTTTTCCTCCTTCATAATTCTCCGATCTTCATTTTGCTTGACTATATTATGATAAAGGAGGGAAAAGACAAATTCTGGAACTGGGTTGGCTCGGAATATTTTCTTACACTCTGAATCTTGTTTTTTGAGCAGTTTGTGTACCATTTCCACATCTGATTTATATTTCATGGTCTCTTCTTTTTTTCTTCTGTTCTCTAATCATTTGAAAAGGCTCAGGTACTGTAGTCTTTGGCACCCATTCTTTTTATTTCTTCCTTGTTTTTTTAATTGCTGGGAAGTCAGCGTCTTCACACGGAATGTAATCTTTAACAGAAACGTTGGTCCACGTGTTGTTGATGAGCTCCTTAGCACAGGTCATCATTCTGCTTTCTTCAGGATGGTCTTTTTCCAAATTGGGCAGCTCACCTTCAGAGGAAGACACAATCAAGGAGGAAGGATGACCTAAATCAGGTTCTGAAAGTGATGTGATTAACAGGATAGGTTGATAGTTCTTTTCTGATACACACATGGAAGAGATGCTAGAAGCTTCATCCCTGATGATCACTGGCTGCAGTTTCTTTAAATTTAATTTATTCTGGTACATTTCCTCTAAATTTGCCATAGTTACCATGTGGGCAGTCTTTAGCTCTTTTAGTTTCCTGAAATATTCATCATTAGAGCGGTAAAATCAGAAATGTTCACAGGGCCCTCCTAGTTCATATATGTTAGGTTATTCACCCTGGACATGATGTTAAAGTCAGTCATCGCCCGCGCCTGTTGCACTGCCTTCTCATCTTCCTGTTCCTCCTCCTCTTCTTCCTCTTCGTCCTCCTCTTCCTCCCAGGCTGCCACCAAGGCCACCAGATTCTCTAAAGGGTTCTGGACCTGGGCGGCCTGCGCAAGGGTGTTGGGCTTTGCCGGGGCATAGACACTGGAGGCCGCCAGTTCTGCTTGTCCTCTTTTCTAACGTCTCCCTCTCTCCCATAGCCCTGATGATCACCATTCTACTGTTTCTAAGTTTGACTTTTTAATGTGTGATAGTCTTGTCTGGCTTATATCACTTAGCATAATGCCCTCCTCCAAGTTTTTCCATATTGTCCCAAATGGCAGGATTTCCTTCTTTTAAAGACTGAATAATATTCTTGGTGTGTGTGTGTGTGTGTGTGTGTGTGTGTGTGTGTGTGTGAGACATTTTTTT
The DNA here is from genome assembly GCF_014108245.1 of Pipistrellus kuhlii. Taxonomy (NCBI): domain Eukaryota; kingdom Metazoa; phylum Chordata; class Mammalia; order Chiroptera; family Vespertilionidae; genus Pipistrellus; species Pipistrellus kuhlii. The sequence goes on from NW_023425427.1 coordinate 22,767,475, forward strand.
TAATTCATCTGTTGAGGGGCATTTAGGTTGTTCCCAAACCTTGGCTATTGTAAATAATGCTGCAATGAACGTGGGAGCGCAGGTATTTCTTTGAGGTTATGATTTTGTTTCCTTGGAATATATATACCCAGAATTGAGAATCTTGGGTCATAATGGTAATTCTATTTTTCATTTCCTGAGAAACCTTGGTAGTGTTTTCCAGGGTGGCTGCAGCAATTTACATACCCATCAGCAGTGTAAAGGTTTTTCTGCTCTTCACATTAAGCTATCACAAGTCCCCCTTCCCCCATCCCAATATTTCTGCAGTGTTCAGTTCTTTTTTTTTTTTTTTTTTTCAACATTGAATGATACACCACCATTTATTAGACTACTTCTGCAATGTTGCATGGTTATTTTTACCACATTTTAACTCTGATAACTAATAGTGCACTAATAATCTTCAAATATAGAACTGTTTCTTCTTTTGAAATATTTCCTTAAAATAATGTCAAGAATGGAATTACTAGATCATAGGGTGGGAATGAATTATAAGCCTGTGTTTCATTTCTATAGTTAGCTTTCTTGTTTGCATAAAAGTAAAATCCTTTCCCTTCACCCAACACTAACATCTCAGTCAAGAGTTTCATTTTTATCACGGATCTCAGGTGTAATATTTTTTGGGGGATGATGGCAAAATCAAAGGAAGGAAATACACTGTTCCCCTTTCCATAATACAACGCATCAGAACTCAAGCGAGGTCTATGTGCCGAAACCTCTGCCCTTCTAGTTTTCTCTCTGATATTGCATGCAGTGACCCATATCCTACTTCTGCATAAAAGACACTTGATGAGAAAGACAAAGCTTTTGTTCTTTGGGTGAGTGATTGGTTGATTGCCTAGCGTTTTCCACTTGGGAGCAAATTCCTTCTGTGATTTCCAGAGCTTGAAGAGACATTAGTTTGCTTTTCAATTTACATGGCCATTCTACTGAATCCAGCGCTCTGCGATTGGAATAGCCCCGATACATAACTTCCCATTCGGAATGTAAAGCGCAACCATTCTTAATAGTTTGGTTTATTGGCCACTCTTTTCTTTCCCCTAAGGTTTTCCTTCCCCTGGAGGTACATATATTAGTATTTTTTTAAAGAAGACTGCCATTTTAGTGCTACCTCATGCATATCCTCTGCAATGAAAAGCCTTTTAAAAACAACTATAGTCCTTTGGAAAGCAAGTCACTCAGGATGAGGAAACATTGATCTTGGGGGAGTGGGAGGGGCAGGGAGGAGGATCCAGTGAGCCCTTGTCTATACTGTTCCTTTTTCTCTTTTAACCCTCTAAGAAAAGTAAGCATGATGTATAGGAAAATGCATGAGCAGGGAATCTGAGCCTCAGGGACGGTGCTGGGTAGAGCAGCGGGATTAGGCAGTTAAGGGTGACCGTTTTTAAGGTCTTTGGCAGATAGTAACCACCTGTATATTTGTTTTACTTGAATGACTAGATTTTTAATTAAAGAAAAACTTGAATTAAAAAAAAAAAACACAACAACTCAGCAACCTTATGAAGTTTTAGGTCACTTCCAATTTCTTCCTTTCACCCTTACAGCTAATCCAAGACCCTTGGCCTTGCTGACTCTCCCCTTCAGTGCTGTGTTCTGAGATCAGCAGAGGAAGAGTATCTGCTCTCAGCAACTGGGGGGCCACATCCCGGATTCCGTTACCAGGGAAACCGGTTTCAGATGGGTGCAAAGCAGGTAAAAGGTTCAAACATCTTATTTGAAATAATGAAATAAGAACACAACCCATAGCTCCCTTCTCCCCACCACCTATCTTAATGTCAATTTCCATGGAAACAGGATCAGAAAGGCCGCTGACAGCCAGCAACTGACAGTAAATGCAACCTGCTCTCTAGGTGGCAGGCATCCTTTTGATATCTGCAAATGCCAATTTGTACAATCCTGTGACATATCATCGGGCTGGAAAGACTCTCTTATTTGAAGAGTGAATAAAATAGAATCTACCCAGCCAAGATGTCTGTCCTTCTGTGTTTTATTAAACAATCATTCAGGAATGTGGTCCAGTCTGTTATTATTGCTTTCCATGACACACATTTTGTCAATACACAAACCTCCGTGTCAGTCATGTTTGCCTCTCCAATATTGGGGCTAATACTTAACAGCGCGATACAATCTCTTCTGGGCTGTAATTTATTATATTTTGACGGAATATGCAGACTTTCCATACCTTCGACACAGAGAGTGTAAATGTGAGTGCTGCTTTTAATCTCTGCATCAGAGTCTTAATAGGTGTCACATTGTCTTCTAATTTATATCCATTTTAAATGTTTTGCCTTTTAGAAGACATAGACTCTCAGGATGAAATAGTTAGAAATCTTAACATTCACATCTAAATCATTGAAAAGCCCCAGCATCTGCAGAGCCAATGCCCCTCAAGATACTGTTGATAAAAATATTAGCCCAAACACTAGATTTAGATACATCAGCTGTATAACAAGCTTATTACTTCATTTAACATGCATTTACTATAATAAGTACTCTACTTGCCACATTTCATTTAAAAAAAATAATAAGACCTAGTTTATGCCCTAAAAAAAAAAATCTGAGTCACACCCAAATAGCAGGGACCTGATGTTGCATGGTGCCTGGCCAGGGCGAGGGACCTCAGGCCGTGGCCCCCCCCCCCCCCCCCCCCCTGCTCCCCAGGGCTTGACAGGAGGCCTCAGTACACGTCCCCACCCTGCAGGACTTGACAGGGGACCTCAGGCTGTCCCCTTCGCCTGATTGCGCTTGATGGGGGACCTCAGACCGCACCCCCCCTCCCCCGCCCCAGTGCCACACACACACACACACACACATACACACACACACACACACACACACACACACACACAATATTGCATTATCTATTTGTCCATCTGTCTATATCTAAGCTATTAGTTCTTTTTCCTCAGAGAGCCCATATTAGTACAATAGATAAATAAGCTGTGATACATCAAGACAAAGAAGTATTATTCAGCACTAAAAAGAAATGAGCTATCAAACCATGAAAAGAATGGATGAACTTTAAATATATATTACTAAGTTAAAAAAAAAAAAAGCTAATCTGAAAAGGCTGAATGATTTCAACCATATAGCATATGAACCAAGTAGGGGTTATATTGTTAACTCTGCTTTTAAATATCAGTAAGCCTTATTTTATTAATTTAGGTTGTAAATAAATGTAAATGTGCATACATAAATATGAATTAAAATGTTACTGTTTCGTCCCATGCCTCAGTGGAGCATCTTTCACACAAGGTTATAATGGACCATTTGGTTCACAAGATGCCTCAAAGGAGGGTAGCCACAGTGGAGGGAGCTGACAGTGGTGTCCTAAAAGCAAATTGTAGTGTGTTGCAGATTCTGTGTACAGGTGAAGTGGATTTCTGTACTAAGAATTACCAGCAGTGGGATTGGAGGTTTACAATGATACAAGCATAAGAAACTCAAAATGTCAGTGCTGGCACTTCTACTTGGTGTATTGGGAATTCTTCATCAAATTATTAGATTTAAAAAAAAAGATGAGGTTTTCTTTAGATCTAATAAGAAATTTGTACCGAAGAAAAATTCAAAATGATAAAGAAGACTGACAAAAGTGGGTAAGGATGCACTTCAGCCTAATGTGTTGTTGGGTTCTTTTGGTAAATGGCCCCTGTGGATTACTCTTCCCTGTGCACCTCTATGCAATGTGAGGTTACTGCTAGTCCCATCAAAAGTCGGGGTGTATTTTTCCTCTAGAATGTGAGCTGGCCTCGTGATTTCCTTTGACCGACAGTGCATGGGGGAAGTGACTTCTGCTCGTTTCTCTAGAGGTCCTTTAGCTTCCACTCTCACACTCTCATGTGTGAAGAAGTCTAGTCTAGTCTCCTGGGGTTGAGTGCTCACGTGGAGGATATCGGGGTGCTGACAGCCAGCAGCAACAGCCAGACAAAACTAAAGTCAGCCCCAGTCAAACCCTCAGAAGACCATACCTGCACAAGGCCAGCAGGACAGTGACCAGACTTCCAACAAACGGAATTGTGAAAATTAATCATTGCTTCAAGCACTAAGTCTTTTTTTTTTTGGGGGGGGGGGGGGTTGGTCACATAGCAACAGTTAAAAATGATAGCTGGTCTCAGAATGTACCAATCTATATAAGAAAACATCGTCCAACCTGTCCTCTAGGTGCGGTGCATGTTCTCCGTCCTCATGAGCGTGCCGAATAGCACCCTGCATGGGAGGCTTAGCAAGTTTTCTGAGTTGGATCAGCAGCAGGTTCATTCAGGACCACATGGACTTCTGGGAAAGCTCTAAGTTGTTGGGCTGCAGGACTCACAGGGCTTATCCCTTTGTTTCTGCAGGATGATGCATAATCATTCTAGCTAACCATACAGCTTGAAAACACTTATTTTTCCAATGAAGAACATACACCTAACATTTCCAAGCTAATTATGGAACCCTCACTGCTAATTTAGATAATGATATTTGAAGCATTTGAAGAATGTGGAGTATGAACTCTAGACTAGAGTCCTTTATTTCCCAATTCACTGCCCCTAGAGCAGGGATCCCTGACTAGTCAAGTGCTCACAACTACCAGGGACATGGACATAACCTACACATCCTGTGGATCCACGACTTTATTGATGTCTCTTTCCTTTTTCCTCTCTCCAGGCTGAAACCTCAGACCTGCATACAGTCCTTCTTTATCTGAAGTTTTTCTTCCCATGGTTTCAGTTACCCTCAGTCAACCACGGTCTGAAAATATTAAATGGAAAATTCCAGAAATAAACAACTCATAAATTTTAAATTGCATGCCATTCTGAGCAGCATGGTGAAATGTGCTATTCTACTCCCTCAGGCCTGAGATGTGAATCATCCTTGTCCAGCGTATCCACACTGTGGACACTCCCTGCCCTTTAGTCACTCAGGAGCCATGTGAGTTATCAGATCAACTGTCTGTATCACAGTGCTTGTGTCCAAGTAACCCTCATTTTACTTAATAATGGCCTCAGGGGCAATGGATATGCCAAAGAGAAGCCATAAAGTGCTCCTTTAAGAGAAGAGGTGAAAGTTCTCAACTTAATAAAGAAAGAAAAAAAATTGTATGTTGAGGAAGCTAAAATATATGGTAAGAATGAATCTTCTATCTGTCAAATTGTGAAGAAGGAAAAAAACATTTGTTCTACTTTTGACCCTCCTTCTGACAACAATGCCCACGTCATTCACCTCACTTCACCCATCATGTAAATGTTTTATCATCTCACATCATCACAAAAAGAAGGGTGAGTATAGATAGTACAGTAGGTTATTTGAGAAACCACATTCACATAACTTTTAATTCAGTATAATTGTTCTACATTATTATTAGTTATTGTTGTCAATCTCGTATTGTGTCTAGTTTAAATTACATTTTATTATAGGCATGCATGTATATATAGAAAACAAACAAACAACAGTATACATAGTGTTTGGTATTATGCATACTTTCAGGCACCGGGATGATCTAGCCCCTGTGGATAAGGGGGCAGGATGGGGCAAAAGTAGGTTTACAATTGATCGTGTGGAAAACAATGCAATAATTAAGTAATAATAAAAGAATAAGCTCTGTGTTTCATTCACTCACGATTGCAAACCTACTTTTGTAACTCCCCTCCTATATATACAAGGCCACTGAGCTGCAAGTGAGCAACTTCCCAAGGGAGCAGGACAGGACTGAGTGGAGGCTGGGAAGACTCTCAGGGGCCCATCTAGGAGGAATCAGGAAAATAAGGCATGGTCTGACTTTTGACTACCACTCAGTGTTTTTAAATCATTATTTCTCCACTTTTTCAGGTAAGGACACACACACACACACACACACACACACACACACACAAATACTGAAAAGATAAAATGGCGGGGTAGAGAGCAAGGAGACATAGAAGCTGCTGGTGCTGACTGTCCCAGACCCTCAGGGCAACAATGGGAAGTTCTGGCTATTTGTTTAAAAACACACACAAAAGCCTTCTATCATATCACACATATGAAAATTAAGTAAATAAAAGACTATTTCTACAATCAGTAGGAAAATTTTCACTACCCTGTGATATCACTGTGAGTCTCTGTACCTGGTCACCTGCAGTCACAAAACTCAGTAGGCAAGTTAAATTACTGGGAGCTTAAAACTATATTGTAGAAAAAACCGTCACGATATTACTTTCATAAACTCTATAAATTAAACACTAACGTCTAAATATCTACTCATGAGTTAAACCAGAAGAGCTAATAAAAGAACTATAATTCCCAATTAAATAAAGAACAAAAATGTTCCAAGTTTCTAAATTAGCTGTCTAGAATTAGTTGGGCCTAAATAAAACTCAGTCACAAGGGTAAAGATGAAAACGACATATTTAATAAGAGATTGCTATCTATGTTTCAGAGACCTGTATCTTACCTTATTCCTTTCAGCATACCTCAGCCCATGTAGGCTGTCCTATCTCCCATCTCAAAACCAAAAATCAAAGACAAACATCAAAATAAAAAAATTTCCTTAACTCCATGCCCTGGAGGTACTACTCCATTTGTCTTCTCTTTATCACATCAGTTCTTTTCAGAAGAATTCCATTCCCCAGCCTCCATTCCTTCACCCTCTGCCTCCATTCAACCACCCATCAGGCTTTCGATCCCATCCACACAATGGACACGGCCCCCAACAAGGTCTCCAGCGCTCTCTTGCCAAACCCACTGGCAAGGTCTTCATGTTTTCCTTGTTCCAACTCTGAGCAGCTTTTAAAAGTTGACTATTCTGTCCTTCCAGAAACACCTTCTTTGCTTTGGAGATGCCAAACTGCCAGGTTGCTTCCCACCTCTCTGGAAGCTGCCTTCCCTCATGGCACCCCCTATCTACCCTAATAAAAGAAAAAGATGCAAATTGACCGTACCTCCATGATGCCCACCAGCCAATCAGGAGGGAATATGCAAATTAGAAGGGCAAAGATGGTGGCGGCCCTGCCCCCCAGCCACTCCAGGCACAGAACAGCCAGGCAGGGCAGGAGACCTGCTATTAGAGGGAGGGTGGGGGGCAAAGGGATCTACAGGAGTGGCACTCTGGCTGCAGCGAAGACAAAGATGGCAGACTCTGGCCAGAGTGAAGGTGGAAGGCAGTGGCCAGAGCAAAGGCCTGGGTCCACAGTGCCGGAGGAAAACCAGAGCTGGAAACCAGGGGAAAGAAGGCCTATTGCATGAATCTTCATGCAACGGGCCTCTAGTTCCTTTATAACCTTCCAGCCACCCTTGCTTTCCATCTCTAAAACATGCCAAGCAAGTTTGTCCAGTGCCTTTGCACAAACTGTTTTTTCTGCCTATTTTTTCACATGGAGGGTCCTCCTCATCATTCAGCTCAAATATCATTACCTTAAAGGCTAACATGGGCAAAATAAACAAGGCATATGACCCGTGGGCCATGAGTTTGACATGCTTGCTTTAGAGAGTCGCTGACATCATTATCTAAAGTTACCACCCTTCCCACCTTGTCCCCTTCTTACTGTTTTATTTTTCCATGCTTGTATTTCTATCTTAAATCATGATGTGTGAACTTGTTCACTATTTTTCTTCCTCCCCAAGACTGTTAATTCCCTGAAAGCAAACTCAATGTCTGTGGCAACCTGAAGATACTCATTATGATAGCCAGGTGCCAACATGGCTTCCAGGCCCCGTGGAGTCCCTTCATACACTGAATCAGGGTTAATCTATGTGACCAATAGAATAATGATAATAAAAAAAATGACAGCATGGGAGTCTTGCCTTGTTTGCTTGGATTGCTTCTTTTGGGAGAAGCCAGCTGCCATGTTGTGAGGTCATTCAAGTAGCCCCACGGAGAGAAGTGAGGCCTCTTCTAACAACCAGCGCCTATTTGCCAGCTAAATGAGTCCTTTCAGTGACTCTAGCCTGCCAATATCTGACTGCACCCTCATCAGAGACCCCCAAACCAAGCCAGACTCACATTCCTGATCCACAGAGACCATGAGTGATAAAAAAATAAAGAGCGTTGTGATAAAAAAAAAAATTAAAAACAACAACAACAACAAAATGGACATTGTTGTTTTAAATCTTTTTTTTTTTTTGTGGTTTGTTATGTGGCATTAGATAATTAATGCAGATATCTATACTTTATTCACTTGAAAAGAATGCCAAACTGGCAATTGAATTCCTGCCCTTCCCTTAACCATATTTGGCTTCACTGTGAATCCAAATACTATCACCAGCCTATCCACAAGTGTTTAATGATTGCATGCTTTATGGCAAACACTGCTAAACTAGAGATACAGAGATGAACAAGGTACGGCCCAGGCTCTCAAGTGGCTCCTGATAGAATTTAAAAGCCAAGAGAATCTCCCTTGATGGAATGTTGGAGACAAAAGAGAGCATTTAAAAAGTTAACATATACTAGAAATTAAAGGATGATGATTTTAAAGGGAGGCAAGAGATCTTCAAGTTTGTTTACCAGCAGAAGTTTTCATGGTAGAGATGGCCATGGACCTACATGAAAAAACATGGTTTAAATCTAGAATATTTACGGTTCTCAAACTTTGGCGTGCATCAGAATCACCTGGAGAGCTTGTTAAAACTCAGATTCCTAGACCCTATCCCCAGAGTTTCTGCTTCAGTCAGTGAGGAGTGGGGGCTCAAGAATTTGCATTTCTAACAAGTTCCCAGATGATGCTGATGATGCTGGTCCAGAGACTACACATCTTGCTGCCTCCTCCTCAAAGTGTGGTCCAGACACTAGCAACATCAGTACCTCCTGGAAGCTTGTTTGAAGTGTAGATTCTCGAGCCGCACCCCACACCTACTGGACCAGAATCTTCATGTTAACAAGATCCCCAGGTAACTCGCGCACATTAAAGTTTGAGAACCTCTGCTTCAGGGGGAAAGGCAGGTTATGCTCTCTTCAGCGAGCTGACAAGTGCTGGATTAGCTGAGCACATCTGAGGTCAGGCCTAGCCTGTGTGTATGAGAGAATTCTTCTCTATGGGCAGCCCATTTGGTTTCATTGATTTTTCTTAGGCAGGTCATTTTTTTTTTATTCATTGATTTTTCCTGCAGCATGAGTCTTCCTCATCAGCTCTCGGCAGATTAATTTCAATTCATTTTGATTCATTTCCTCACCAGCTTGGCATGTCTCCCCTGGCATCAGGCAGTGCAAATAATTGTGCTTGCCTGCAAGTGACCAGTTATGGCACGACTGTGGAACACTGCAAAAGGTCAAGGGGATACTGTCTGTATCCAAGCATTGGGGCTTGGATGCCTTCTGGAAAGCCAGGGAATTTGAGCCAGGGCCAGGCTTGGGGCCCAGAGGGGTCTGTGCTGTTTGCCGAGAAGCAGGTGACAAAGTGAGCACATCTGTGGCAATGCTCTGGACACAGCTGAAAAATTCTATGCTAACTCAAGGAGGAATGGGCGGTTTTCCACCAGCGATGGCGCGATAGGCGTGGTGACATCAGCTGCTCTCATGTTCAGCCCAAAGAATTTTATCTCGTGCCGTTTGTTGCTCTCACAAAGGCCATGCTGCTCCCATAACAGAGGGAGCCAGTGTGTCTGTATTGCCATTTTAAGACTCAGGGAAAGAAAATCCTGTTCTTCAAATCTCCTGATCCCAAATTTTCCTTCTTTCCTTCTCTTATTTGTAGGTTTTCCTATTTTATTCCATCGACTGAAATCACAGATGAGCTACACTCTTCGAAGAGTAGCGAGCTTCCTTTTTAAAAAGGGTTTTTCTTCCCCTCATTGTGGGAGGGGTGGTTTCACAGACACACACTTATCTCGAAACTCATCAAGTTGTGTGTGTTAAAAATACCTAGCTTTTTTAAAAAAAATATATATATTTGTATTTATTTCATAGAGGAAGGAAGGGAGGGGGGGGGAGGGAGGGAGGGAGGGAGAAAGAGAAACATCAATAATGAGAGAAAATCATTGATCAGCTGCCTCCTGCATGCTCCACACTGGGGATTGAGTTGTAATCAAACCGTGACCTCCTTGCTCATAGGTTGACACTCATCCACTGAGCCATACCAGGTGAGCAATATTCAGCTTTTTGTATGACAATCATATCTTAATAAAAGTGGTTTTAAAAATAAATAAGTAAATAAATAAATAGACATTCTCTTTTACCCTTCATTCAAAAGGCACGTAGCAAACATTCATTGTCTTTGGGCAAAGATGAAAAAGACAATCTCTTTCCTTAAGGAGGAAAGACACACATTTTCAAAAACTGCAACATAGTGCGATATGTATCTATATGAACGCACACAATCATTCCATTCTCTTAAGCAAAGGTACCCAAACTTTTGTGCAAATGCGTTCTTTGGAGGGCATTTGCACAATGTCAAAACCACTTAAGGACCATTTCTCAAAAATGTTTCCCTGTGTTGTCCCTTCTTTATTTTACTATTTTCCCGCCCCCCACCTCCCACCAGCACTCATTTCCCTTCCACCCTCCTCCACCTCCACCTGCCCGAGTCCCGTTAAGTAGCCAGGACTGCCCTTCCAGCAAAGCACGCCCCACCGAGGGCCACGCCCCTTCTCGTGAGCCCCACGGCCCCGCCTCCCACGAGCTCTTCAAACCCTCGTGCAAGCTCTCTCTCGGTGGAACGGCCTCGAAGCGTCCCCCTTGTTCGAGCGGAAGAGTCTCAGAGAGGAAATGCATGTCCCTTTCGGTGTGTCTCCCCCCCTCCCCCAACTGCCCGCTCCCAGTGCCCTCGGTCCGGCCCCTCCCCACGGGGGAGGCGGCGAGGCGGACAGGCCCCTCCTGCACCCCGGACCTTGGCTCCGTCGGGACCTGCTGGTCGTCCTCTGGATTCTGCACCCCCAAAACCCAACAGCAGCTGACGAGCAGAGGGCTTGTGGGAGCCCATGTGGGAGATGCTGGGCCTGTCCCTGCTGTCTCGCTGGAAACCTGGCAGCTTCTGACGACCTCGGCCCACCTGGGTCCTTCCCCGCGCAGCTCACCGGGGACCGCGACCAGTGACGAGGCCCCCTACTTTCTACCGCACACTCGTGTTTTTGACGTTTATTTACACACTGGATGGGCTTGCTTTTCTGTGCTTCATCCGAAAGTGCACGGCGGTCGCATTTCAGAGCCGAATTACCGGACACAGTGGACCCCTTGGCATGGGCAGGAACCAGGCGGCTGCTGCCCAGAGTCGCCGCAGTGAACCAGGTAAGACTTCGACGCCAACCCAGGAGCCCGACCCTGGCTGGGTGGGTGTGAGCCGGGGGTGTTTCCCCATACAATGGTGCCTGAACTCTAAGATTGCCAACACGGATCTCGCTGAACTCTTGAGACAGAGGACGTGTGTTCTGAGTGCGCTAAGGGGGTTCAGAACGTCAGTGTCAACCTGTGACAGGGAGAGGGAGGAGCAGTGGTTAGGTTCTGGGCAGAGTGGGTGGGTATTTGGGTGGGTGGGGGGGGGTGAACTCGCAGATGGTGTGAGAGTGGGGGCTGCAATGTTTTCTTTAGGTCACACACCACCCCTAGATGCGCTGTGAAGGTGGCCTAGAGGGAAGGATCAGTTAGGGGACTTATCATTTAGGTCAGAGGGACCAGTCAGTCATTCACCTGTAAGTATGAATTTATAGAGACCCATTGTTTCCCTTCAAAGCTCTAGTTCCGTGGTCGGCAAACCGTGGCTCTTTGGCCCCTTGAGTGTGGCTCTTCCACAAAATACCACGGCCTGGGCGAGTCTATTTGAAGAAGTGGCGTTAGAAGAAGTTTAAGTTTAAAAAATTTGGCTCTCAAAAGAAATTTCAATCGTTGTACTGTTGATATTTGGCTCTGTTGGCTAAAGAGTTTGTCCGACCACTGGTCTCGTTGATATTGGCAGTAAGGAGGTGTGAGTTTTCCTGAGGTAGTGAGACCACGGCAGGACATTTGAGGCCGTAGATGCAGCTGAAAGTTCAGGTTTGGTGGAGGGGTATGTGCCTCAGTGCACAGGGGCCACCTCTGGCAGCTTTCAGCCACCAAACCCATAAAATGGGGGCAGGGAGGCAGGGATGGGATTTTAAGAAACCGTGGAAAGGGCAAGGATGATTCATGTCAATGAACCAGCGGGGGTTGACGTTAGCCACATTGGTGGGAATGCCAGTGTGGGATTGTGGAATACTTTCAGAGAGTCCGGAGTTTCCAAGGTGTGATATCTCCTGACATTTGTTCCTGTATTTATGAGCGTGTCCAGGAATGAGTCTGAGATTGAGAGAACAAATAGTTTGAAGATTAACTAATCAAGGCATTCTGTTGCTTCAGTCCCTCTGGTGCCTCGTTTGATCAGTTTCGTAGAAGCAGGAGACCTCAGTTTACAATCACAGAGCCCAAAGCAGAACGGCCTGCGTTCCCAGAAGGGGAAAAATGAGCTAGCAGGCTGGAAAGGGCACAGGGGAGTTCACCCAGAGCATGGAAAACTGAAAAATGACTTGTTACATCCCTTGTCATGGGTCTAATTTGTTTAAAATCAAATCCATCTGTTCATTTCACACTCTTTGTTCCACTTCCTCGCTGCAGTCCACAGTGGATTACCCCAGGACTTGGAGAACTGGCTGCATTTACAAAAAGCTAATTATTTATGTTGGGGTTAACTGCATCAAGATATTCTGGGACACAACCAACATTTATTATCTATCTACCAACCTGCCTACCTGCCTATCCTCTATCTGTATCTCAAAAACAAACTTTTTAGTGTGGCACACTGAGATGGAAAAAACCCTTTAAATTTCCTTCTCAAGAAATACTGTTTTCAGGTGGGGGGAAAAGTTTCTGTCTTTCCATGAGGCCTTCCTCTCCTCATGTTCTCTGTAAATGAGCCTTGCCTCCCAGGTGTGGTACATCACAAAAGACTTCTTGGCTCAGTTGATTCCGTTTATGATCTTCAAATCTTAATTTCAAATGAAGCTTGCTCCTTTTCAGGAAAGAATTATCTTCTGTGCAATAAACCAGCATCCCCTGAGGCATTCATTTAAGATGCATCAATTCCCTTAAGGTCTCCTAACCCATTAAACTCTGTACAGTATTTCTGGTTAACTAATGGATCACTAGAAAAATGGGATTGCATGCAAGATATAATTCAAAGAAATGTTCCTGGGGTTGCTGGCCAATCCATTCATAGGAACATTTGCTGATTGGGAAAATATTTTATTTTTTTGGCTTAATCCTTTGCCAGACCACACAAACAAGTGAAGGTCGTTATTTTTTTATTTCTTGGACCTAATTCTGAAGACACAGCAGCAATGAAATTTGTGATTTTTGTCACTGCTCCTGATTAAGAAATGACTGGTTGGCATTTAAACTCAGTTGGATCTGTACACCCTGTGGATATTAGATTCTCTTCCCCCTCCCCCCTCCCCCCTTGTTGAGTGCTAGTTATTGCTAGATCTTATCTTGCATTCATTCCTGTCTTGTGAAGGGCCAAACATTTTGGAAATAAAATATTTATGAAGTTGGATATTAAAATGGCAAATGGTTTAAAGCTGAGGAATGGGTGTTGAAAGATCCCAGCACTTGCACTCACAGTAATTTTACATTTTTCATTACTGAGGTAATTAAAAAATTCCTTAGGGCTGAATTATAGTAAAATTTTATGTATCCTTCTACTAAGCATAAACTAATTTTCTTTCCCACTGGACAGTGTTAATTTAAGTAGGAAACATATTTAATTCTATCTCATTTATTCATATTATAAAAAATTGCAAACTTTACTAATTTTATTCAACATCATTTATTTCTAAATATTCTTAGGTTCAGTAACTGGTATACATTTAGTATTAAAGGTTAAGCAGAAATGAAAGGTGAAATTTTTTTCCTCACCAGTGACCTTTCCTAGTTCATTCTGAATTCTTGCGTGTCCCCAGAAAAGCCATGGGGTCTGAACCCTTGTTCACGAAGGCCATAAAATTTGTCTATAAGTGCTTTGTGTATTTTGTTTTAGTTTTGAAATTGAAGACTATATGAAATGCTGTGTGATCTTGGACAAGTCCTTAACTTCTCTTTGTCTGTGAAAGAAATTTAAGGAATTATATTTCTCTCCCTTACCTAATTCTTGAAGTAGCAATTGAAATGCTCAGTGAAGCCCTTTGGATCTTTCCAGCCACAGGGTATCATTTTGTGTCTTACAGGGTTCTAGTGGCATTAACTTTAGGGTTCTCATATGGACACAGAGAAGTGAATATAGCATGCAAGAAGCGTACAGATTGGATTAAAAGCCAACATGCTTAAGCAGGAACTGAGGACAGCCAGTCGTGGCGCTGTAATGGTTCACCCATTGGGGAGTTATGCCCAAGAGAAACGCAATAACAGGGAAGAGGGAGGACGGGAGAGAACACTATGCCCACTGCTTGAGCTGAATCCATGTGGAACCTTGAAGCCTGGGAGAGGCTTTGTACTTACTTCATGAGTCAGAAAGTAGCTTGGGCAGGGGAGAAGATCCATTGCTAACCTAGGAGGAGGAGGGAAGAGGGGGAGGCGAAAAGGGTGAGAGAGGGAGGGGGGGGGGAAAGGGAGGGAAGAAGAAGCTGCCATTTTGGGTTTTTTTTATAAGCCTCCCCTGTGCAAGGTGCCCTGCCAGTGCTGATCATGATGGGGAGAGGTTAACAAGCATTGCCTCTTGTGACCCTCACAACCACGGTGCTGCAACAGGTTAAGGACACAAAAAGTTCTGATGAGGTCACTTGGCTGAGTTCCCATAGCTCCCAAGATTTAAAGGGCAGCTTTGACCTGAGGGGCCATTCCCATGCTTTTCCCACAATGTGACACTGCTGTTCTTAGGGGTATACATTTCCTGTCCACCCCACTCCTCTCAGCCCACATCTAGACAGGGGTTTCCAAAACTGGCTCTGCAGGGGAACTGTGCAGATGCTGAGGCCTTTGCCCAGACCCATTTACTGGGAACCTGCTTGGGTGAGGCCCATAGATAATGACTAGTGTCAGTCAGAGGATATTAGCATTTTCATTAGGGGACTCTTGATTCTATTCAATTCAGTCAATTAATATATAAGGAGGATTATTGTAGGCCTACCTCTGAACGCCTTTAGATTCAAAACACACTCTGCCTTTAAGGCTCAGGGTCACCTAAAATGGGCCTTATGGGTAGGGAAAATATGGATGATGAAGTTTCAGATTTCATAGCTAGCAAGTGGAGGGGATCAGTGAGAGCAGGCATCTTGCTGCACCCTTCCCATTTCCACTGCTTGAGTGGACCTGCCCTCAAGACGAGCAAGCCAGGGTGATCTGCTCACAGCAACGTGACCATCCCCTCCAAACAAGTTCCGCTCCAAACCTTGTTCCTTTTGCTTTTGAGGAGATCCTTTTTGCTTACCTGTAGGCATACTGGTATGATAATAAGTGGAAAAAGAAAAACATAATACTACTATGTTTAAAATATATACTTTTTTATTATTGATTTCAGAAAGGAAGGGAGGGAGAGAGAAATTAGAAACTTCAATGATGAAAAAGAATAATTGGCTGCCTCTCGCACAACCCCGCAACCTGGGCCTGTGCCCTGGTTTGGAATGGAATTGTGACCTTCTGGTTCTTACGTTGGTGCTCAACCACTGAGCCACGCTAGCTGAGCCGTAACACTGCTCTTTATGAAGGTGTTGGCAAATAACAGCAGAGATGATATGATCCTTCCAGTGGCCTCCTGATCTGGTGAAATGGGGATATTTCTGCTTTAGGTTTTACTTATCTGTCAAGGTCAGGTGCTTCCTAACATTTAATTAGCCTTCCTGAAGTTTTTTTTTTAAATAGGAAAATTTTTTTTTTTTAAAAAACATTTTAGTTTTCTCTAAGTTCTAGAGATAGGTATCACTTAGGAATGAGGTTCTTAAGATTACGAGGATGTCTGCATTTTTCTCTAGCTCAGTCTCAGCTCAACACCTTTCCTGGGGCAGGCCTCAGTAAGCCCAAGGTTCACTCTATCCCTTTTATACCTTAATGTTACTGTAATGTTAGTACAGTCATTATTACTGCATAGAGCATGTTGTCCAAGGCATATTGTTTATATGCTTGTCAAGTGATGGTCTCTAGATACAAATAAGGAGAGTGCAACGGTTACTTATTTTCATTTTGATCCTCTCAGCTAGCATCACTTCAGGAAAGCAAAGCTGACTCAAATCTCTGCTGTTAATTTACCTGCCCCAGTAACTCCACCTGACCTGTTCTACTCACCTCAGGTTAGTGGAGCAGGCAGTCTGTTCCCCCTTTCTTCAAGAGTGGCCTTCAAACTGGGACATAGCATCTTACAGTGTATCTGTTCATTTGCCTATCTCCTCCACTCGACTAAATTCCCAGCAGTAGGAGCCTAGCTTGTTCATTTTTGTGCATTTTTAATTCAGGCAATTAAAAAATGCTTGAGTGGAACAATGAGTAGGTGTTTCTTTAATCAGTCTTTCTTTTCTTCCCTTTTCTTATCCTTATTAAATCTTTTAGTCTGAACATGTATTACTTATGTAATGAGAAACAAAAAATAAATGAAAATAAGGGTGTTTCCTTTGAATTCTATGAAAACATTTCCACTGTTCCATAAACTGTTAGCTTTTCAAACACAATCTAGGCAAAGCATAAAGCAGCGTTGCAAGCATGTTTTGCAAATGTTTATTTATGAAATGCATTTGACTATTCATAAACGCCTCCCAAATAGAAGACTCAGTCTCTAGGTGCTGGCCGAAGGCTGCAGCCTGCTGTCCAGCACTTCTTCGTTCCTTTCTGGCTTGTCTTTTCAACCTTCCCACCCCATCACTTAAAAAGTACCAGCTCAGCCCCAGCCCTGCAAACAGAAATTACTGAAAGCTAATCATTTCTCCTAAACAATTTAGGAGACATTTAAGTCACTAATATATGTGCGACCCCCCTTTTTACCGCCATTTCCAGGGAAAGCGCTACAAAGTGATATGTGGTAATAACGAATTCAGAAGGAAGGGAATATGAAATTCTGCGAGCAGCGTGAATGATTTGCTGTTAGCATGGGGCCCAATAACACTACAAAGCTATAAACTCTGTCGATCTAGATTGCCCAGTTAGGTGGCAGAGATGCAATTTGTCTTTTCTGAAGATGCCTGCTAGTTGCTAGCTCCATCTCCTGTCACAGCCTATTAGCTCCCCAAGAAAATTGGTGGGAAATTGCCTGCAGATTGGAGGAAATTGCATCTCCAGGCCTTGGAAAAAAATGTAGGATAGCACAACACTGACCCTCCCAGAGCAGCTATTAATTCAGCAAAAAGTGACCTTTGACTTTCAGGGAAACAACTTTGCTATTTGCTGCATAAAGACTGTATTATGTGTGGTTGAAGGAGGGTGCAAATTATTATCCTAGCCAGGCTCGGAGCCGACCAGCTTTTGAAAGCCTAAATATTAGTTAGGAGATTTTGTTTGTTTACTTGTTTTAGGAACAGAGAGTTTGTGTGTTGTAGCTTTGCAGGGAGAGGATGGTTCAGTTGGCTTGTTTTTGAAAACACCTTTTTGCCTCAAGTGAAAAAGAAAAGTAAATTATCTCCAGGAAATGCTATGACTCTCTCAGACAAAAATCCAGGAAATACATCTTGCAAAGATGAGATTAAAGAACAAAGATGACCACATTGGAGCACTGTTTTGTTTTCCCTTTGTTCTGCTACATATTCTTCTGGGGCTTCCCCACCCCTCCTCCCTAATTGTGTTTTTACAATTCTGTCTATTTCTGCTCACCTCTGAATTATTTTTTTTTATAGACCATCCCCAGAAGTTCAGACATCAAGATAATTGAGTGTTCCACAGGGGTACATATTGTGCATATTTTTAAGCATCATTAACTTTATGTTACAAAAAAAATAAAATAAAGATCCTGACACGATATTTACAGACCTACATTTCTACCTAGAAGGATCTGAGCTCCCATTTACCAAGGATATCTTTGGAGAGGGAGAACAGTTAGCTGCTCCTGAGTGCTCTCACTGCCTTTGCATCCTAAACACTGTCCCCTACCCCCCACCTCCTTCCCTGTTGCTGGGTCATTCATTTTCAGTGCCCCCCGGCAGCAAATCTGAAATGAGATGGAAGGATGTAGATCATCATTGCTATAATAATATAAGACTAAGCCATATTGACAAGGAGAACTCCCCTCCTCCTGCCAAGAGAAAAATAACTCCAATGGTCACTCCAAATTTATACATGACAGAAAGCATTGCCCACCCATTGATATGCTCATAATTTAAGATCAAAATTGGTCTTTAAAAAAATTGGTTTCAGTTTTGATATACCAGCTTTTCTTCCCCTGTGAACTGCAGTGTTACCCCCAACTCCCCTATTATTTGCAGATTCCTAAATAGTGAAATGAGACTCCTCTTGGTTTTTCCAGTTTTCTTTAGATCTGCTGTCGTCTTGCATTTTGTTCTTGCTTCTAGAGGCAACCATATCATATCAGAGAGTGCTGAATGTAGCCTGAGAATTTCTGAGCTTTTATATGGGCTCTTGGGTAATTTTTTAAAGCTTTTAGGGCCTCAGTTTTATTATCTAAAGCACATGTGTCAAACACAAGGCCCGTGGGCCAAATCCGTCCCGCCAGGCCTTGCAATGTGGCCCGCACCTCGCTGTCATCACTGCACTCCGCTGCGTTTCCATCACAATGACAGTTTATGACTGTTCAGTAAACCATTCGGCCCGCAATTTAGGCTGGATTTTAGATTTTGGCCCCTTCTCTGATTGAGTTCAACACCCCTAATCTAAAGAATAGATTAAAAAATTGATGTCATCTAAGAATCCTTCCAGATTTCAAATCCCAGGATAAATGGAGTTCTGTTGGTCAAACAATTTATTTTGGAGTCCACAAGCACCCAGTATGCAACCAGCTCATTTGTTATTATATACCAAGTGAGCACTTGTTTATGAGTCCAGAAGGGCCCAAAGGAGTTCTTATGACATGATCCCTGGATTCATACCGACTACCAGGTAGAAAGCCTGTCGTAGGAGTGCTGCTAGGCTCACTGCACATAGCCCCATGTTATGGAATTTTGGAAGGAGTATCAGAAGAGGTCCAGTTAACTTTGGAAAATATGATAAGTAACAAAAGCCAGGCACAAAAAGTCACATATTACAATATATGATTCCATTTATATGAAATATCTAGAATAGATAAATTCATAGGGACAGAAAGCAGATTAATGGTTGCCAGGGGCTGGGAGAAACAGGGAATGGGGTAATGGAGGGAGTGATTGCCTAATGGGTTCAGATTCCCCTTTTGGGGAGATTGAGAATGCTTTGGAACTAGACTTAGGTGATGATGAAACATCATGGTGAATGTACTAAATGCCATTGAATTGTATACTTAAAAATGACTGATTTTATGTTATGCAACTATTACCTCAATTAAAAAAAAAAGTCTAGTTAAATTGATGCATAAAAGAACAAACGTGAAAAGATATAATTACTTAAAATTTCAGCCCAGGCAGCATTACTTTTGCCACATTACTGTGACCTTTCTTATCTGCCTTTGTTTCTAATCTCTGCTCGTGATAATAGTTTGAGAAATGACTGGATATTCTCATGTATCAGCACTGTAACTCCTCAACTCTAAAGCCAATGCAGGGGTTCTTCTCAAGGGGGTGGGGACATGGGGCTGATATTTTAATTTTCAGATGATTTATAACCATTTTTCCTACAGTCCCCTTCAAAATCCAATTACAGTGCCTTGTCTGCTGAAAAGTTTATAATCCTTCAAGTTGAAAGAGATCTCTGCCTTCTCTGAGCAAGTGACATTTAACCAACCTTTTTAGGGCTTTGCTCTGTCCCGTCTCAGATTATGGTTGTTTATTCTTCAGACATGCTTCACCTCCCTACTCAAGGCCAGAATTACATCCTCCTCACCTTTGTGTGCTCCCAGACAACAGGGAAGCATATACTCAGCAAACATTTGCACTTTTGCTCTTGTTTTCTTCTTTACCTGAAATGTGCTTTGTAGGTGAATTCCACAGCAGTCCTTTCCCTCCTCCTACTTAGCTGCTGGATATTTTTAGGAAGCAAACCCTTCTTATTCTCAATCCCTGAAGTAACTCCCCATTTGTATACCACCCCAGCAACCACCTTGATACATATTCCAAATCTGAGACCCCACAGGTATTGCAGATTTGGGCCATGTAGACCTGGAGCTGAGGGTGACTATTTGCTATGGTGCAGGGAGAGTTTACCTGAGAACAAAGCGAACATGAGAAAAAGCAAGGAGGAACACTGGAGAGAGACTTGTTCTGGGAATATTGTTTGGATACCAGGGTTCTCCTGGACTTCTCAGTTTCACAGACCAACTGTTCTTCTTTCTTGCTGAAGCCAGTTTGAGTTGGGTTTCTGCCATTTGTCATTCCAAGACTACTGCCCAAGACATTCTTGATAGCTTTTTAAGACCTGGGTAAAAAAATATGTTTTTTGGAAAGCC
Organism: Pipistrellus kuhlii; assembly: GCF_014108245.1. Classification (NCBI taxonomy): domain Eukaryota; kingdom Metazoa; phylum Chordata; class Mammalia; order Chiroptera; family Vespertilionidae; genus Pipistrellus; species Pipistrellus kuhlii. Next base: position 22,787,907 of record NW_023425427.1, read on the forward strand.
CTCACTATCTCTTCTTATATTTTTACTAGTGACGCGGTGCATGAAATTCATGCACTGAAGGGGCGGTTCCCTCAGCCCAGCCTGCTCCTTCTTACAGACTGGGAGTGGAAGTGAGGGACCTGGATCTGTAGCTATATTTGCTTCATGGTAAATCTGCTTCTGAGAATGTTTATCAAAGTCATTGTACTAGAGGCCCAGTGCACAAATCTGTGCATGGGTGGGGTCCAGCCTGCCTGGCCCAGATAAGGGCAGATTGGGGCAAGGCCTGTTGGGAGAAGGAGATGGCAGGAGGTTGGCCAGTCGGCCCACCCCAGTCAGGGCCCTGTCAGGGCCAGGTCGGTTGGGGGGAGGGACTGTGGGTAATTGGCCGGCGGGCCCTGACCCTGATTGGGGTGGGAGGGGCAATTGGGGGCAGGGCCAGCCATGGGGAGTGACTGTGAGTGGTGGGCCAGCTGGCCCTGCCACCAATTGGTGTGTGTGGGGTGATCAGGAATGGGGCCAGCCAGGGGGAGGGGCTTCAGGAGGTTGGCTGGCTGGCCCAGCCCCCTATTGGAGTAAGGGGGGGTAATCAGGGGCAGGGCAGGCCAGAGGGTAGGGGCCTTTGGGAGGGAGGTGGTTGGCTGACCAACCCCACCCCCAATCAGGCCAGTTTGCTGGCTCATTGGGCACCATAGTGATTGGTCGTTCTGGTCATTACAGCTGTTCTGGTTGTTACAGTGTTCTGGTCGCTGGCTTTTTATATATAGAGATGGGCTCTGGTGGGTAGCTCAGTTGGTTAGAGCATCATTCCAATAGGCCAAGATTGTGGGTTCGATCGCCTGCCAATGAGTGCATGGATGAATGGAAAATAAGTCAATATTTCTCTCTCCCTTCTCTCTCTAAAAATCAATGAATTAAAAAAAAATTGTCTGAAGAGATCATTAAGGATGTAGACAAAAAATGAAAAGAACAAATTATACAGGTGTGTCAGATAGTTCCAATTGTCAGTATTTTTACATATTTTCATGACTTTGTGATATTTTCCATTAATTTTTTTTTATAATTGTGACTTTTTCATGCTAAGGAAACATTCACTAAGTATTTTTTTTTTTTTCACTAAAAAGTACTTCCCTCTCCCTGAAAAAAAAAAAAAAAAATAAATAAAAGCTCAAAGTCTCAAAAGATTTGCATTTGCCTCTGCTGAAAGTAACTATCAAATGACTTTGGCTCATTTCCCTAACATTTGTGAAATTCAGCTCACTGTGCTTCCTGTCCTTCTGAAGAAGCCTTCACTTTCGGTTTTCTGCAGGGCCATGGCACCTTTGTGATTCTGAGTTTGCAAATTTCACAGTGATCAGATTCCTCTTGCTGTCATTGGGCTCTCGAGCTTCAGGGACTGGGAGAACATCCCTTTTTGCCAGTGAGCAGTATACAAGGAAACACTCTTTAGCTTAGCATTAAATATTGAAATTTTGCATTATAGTGGAGTAGCATTAACTACATTTTATGCACAAATAGGCCAAGGCCTAGAGAAAATAAATGGTTTTACCCACGTTCATGGGATAATCAGAGCTGCAATTACAACTTTCCAACTCCCCAACTGTACATTCAATTGGCGGGTTTACAATTATGTACAAAAGATAGACAGAGAACACAGATGGGCTTCTAACCCCTGCTAATGAGAGCATCACTCTTCACTGCTGAGATAATTAAGCAAATATTTAGTGGTCAAAACCCACTCAGATTTTAAATAAAATCAATCAAACCTCAGCCCCTTGGGAGATGCTGATTTTGGAGTTTTTTTAAACTCTGAAATGTAATTTCTTGTGTGAATGTTCTTAAATGTATGATTTAAGGTAGAGGAGAAGAGAGTTAACCAGTTGCACTATGCCTATTGAGAAGCACATTCCCTAGGAAAGCCAGGCTTCTGACAGTTAAGAGGCACCAGGTCAGGAGAGCATTTTCTCTTTGTTAATTGCTCCTTTTTTTCCCTTGGAATTTTCATTCTTCCTCATGGAACCAGACCCTTTAAATAAATTGCAAACAGTTTGCACTGTGTGAAGCAATGTCTAGTCTACCACACTACCTGACACAATCATTGACATTTCTTGTATAAATAACAGCAGTTGAATTCATCACTTTTAAGAATGGGAGTTGAAAAGAATACTGACCTATATTTTAAAAATTATTTTTAAAGATAAAACATACAATACGTTCCAGAAATCAGAAGAGACTGAGATATAAAAAGGAAAACAAATTAGTACATAACCTTGTTTATTTTTGTTACAACTTCTTCCATGGATTGAAATGCTAGAATTTTAGCATGAAATATTTCTACCACTCTTTCTTTCTTTTTCTTTTTCTTTCTTTCTTTCTTTCTTTCTTTCTTTCTTTCTTTCTTTCTTTCTTTCTTTTTTTTTTTTTTTTTAACATATTTTATTGATTTTTCACAGAGAGGAAAGAAGAGGGACAGAGAGCTAGAAACATCGACAAGAGAGAAACATCAACCAGCTGCCTCCTGCCCACCCCCCACCAGGGATGTGCCCACAAATGCACATGCACTTGACAGGAATTGAACATGGGTCCTTTCAGTCCGCAGACTGACGCTCTATCCACTGAGCCAAACTGGTTTGGCTATACCATTCTTTCTTATTCTGTCCTCTGTGCCTAACTCTCCTTACCCAGCTGTGTTTTTTTCCATATAATTTATCACCTTTGAATAAACTATTGACTTTGTTGTGACTAGTTACTAGATGTCTCTGCCTGCTAGAATGAGCTAAGGGGACAAGAATTTTTATCTGAGTGTATCCCCAACATTTAAAATGGTACCTGACATACAACAGGAGCTGAAGAAATAGTTGTTGAATGACTATGAACTATATGTCAGCACTTGGAGAACAGAAAATAAATACGGTATTATACTTTCCTCTGAGAAGCTTAATAACTTCCTTCATGGATTGAAATGCTAGAATTTTGGCATTAAATATTTATATCATTCTTTTTTATTCCTATTAGAACCTCAATTTGAGATGGCAATATGTCTGATAAAATTAGCCCATTGTCTAGACTTTCTTTCAATTCTGGCCAACAAGAAATAAGATTCTATTGGGGTCATCTAGGAAAGTTTTGCTTTTCTGGTGTAGACATTTCCTGTTCCTCTTTATCACTTGTTTCTTTTTCCTGTCTGGAATGTGGATGTGATACCTGGAGGTAGAGCTGCCATTTGAGACCATGAGGATGAAAGCAAAATGCTAAATGTGGCAGAGTGAAAATATAGAAACAGAAGAGGATGGCCTATTCCTGTACTTGTTATAAGAGAAAAATAAAACCTTACTTGGTTAAGCTTTTTATTTTTTATTTTAATGACTTCAGAGAAGAAGGGAAAGGGGGAGAGAAATAGAAACATCAATGATGAGAGAGAATTATTGATTGGCTGCCTCCTGCAAGCCCTCTATTGGGGATTGAACTGGAAACCCAGGCATGTGCCCTGACCAGCAATGAAATGGGTGACCTCTTGGTTCATGAGTTGATGCTCAACCACTGAGCAACACCAGCTAGGCTGGAGATTTTTGTGCTAATACGTGGTTGCTGTGACTCATATACAAGTATACATACATAGGTGTATGTTTGTGTGTGAGTGTGTGAGAACCTGTGGCAGTAGAAATTTTCTATTTGCATCTCCAGATTAACCCAGAATTAGAGAGAGACTAATTTAGCCAGTGTTAAGTATTGTCATAAGTCAGAGTTATTTTGATATTTGCACAACAGTACATTTCATTTTTTTTCTTGTAAAATAGCTGGAAACATGGCACAGAAAAAGAAAATACCTCCCTTATTTTCAGGAAATTGCACATACCTCTATTGTAGATTTTCAGATATAGTGCTGTAATTTTAAAGAATATATAAAGAGAAAATTACAATTCTCTTCTTCCAAGAATAATTAATAGCACTAACTGAGGATTTTTTTTAAATGCTATCTTATTACAGAACATGTCTTTTTTAAACCTTTTATAAAATTTAAAATGACTATTTCCTATGGTTTAGTCAGAAACCAAAAAAACCAAACCAAAGCAAAAACAAATAAGCAAACAAAAAGTCCTAAGCAAGGCATTCCATCAAAAGAAAATGTTCAGTGATTTCCTTGTTTTTCTAGCTCTGCAGGAGGGCTTAGCCACTATACTCTTTTGAGGAAATTTGTAAGATGAGCAAAATAAAAGGAAACAATAAGGTTGTTTCAGTTCTAATCAGTTTCATGTGTCTTAGTGACTTCAAATATCCTAGGAAAAGAACTTTAGTTACAATTTATATGATTTTTTTTAATCTTGGATTCTTCTTTCATCTTTCTTTTTATTTAAGCATTGATTACCAATTTCATCTATATATATATATTTTTTACCAAGCTATCTTTCTTAATGAAAAGTTGAAGACCAGCAAAATGGGTTTATTCCACAATAAGACTCAAAAATCCTGTCCATGGCTAACCAGAAAGATGTCTAAGGAACAAGTATTACCTTACTTCTCAATATTTGGAGATAAAGGCAGAACTTACTCCCACACAACAACGTACAATATTCATTCTTGCATTTTTCGTCAATACATTCTGGAACCCAGAATAAAGACAACCTATACACAGCTAGGATTGTTATATGCACAAGTTGGGGGCCAGAATCGGTGTGTACGACTTCTGGAAAATGGAGGTGGCTTGCTTTTCTTCTCATTCTATCATTCCAGCATATGGATGTGATGGCTGGAGCACTTAAGAAAAAAAATATTTTCTCAGTATGTATTTTCTTGGGAGTCACACAAAGGGAATTCTGAGATTACACTAACATAAACAGGGCTTGTGGTTAGACATTCTCAAGGCTTATCCCCACCCTCTTTTCACCTAAACCCAATGTCAGAGCTTTCTCCCCCTTTTTCATCTAAACCCGAGGTCTTGTTAGGCATTTATGCCCAACATTTCCCTCTGTAAAGTGTGTGGAATGATTTTTCTTTTCCTCTCCCTTCTGAGAGTGTATATATGACAGGTTGGAGAGGAGAGGGTAGGCTGCTTTATGCTTTTCAATTTGACCTATACCCTTGCTGGAGCCCCAAGTTCTAGGGGTGCAGCCCAGTAAAAAATGAGTTACGAGTCTTGAGGACTTTTAGATAGTCCTAGGACAAGGGCTTTTTCTATTGCTTACTTATATTTCTAGATTCACACTTTTCATCTTTGGTCTCCAATCCATCCTTAGTTTCCTGCCAGCCAAGCCATGTATTCAAGTGACAGTTTAAATATTTTATTCAGTCGGGACTGGTTTGGCTCAATGGATAGAGCATTGGCTTGGGGACTGAAGGGCCCCGGGTTCGATTCTGGTCAAGGGCATGTACCTTGGTTGCGGGCATATCCCCAGTAGGGGGTGTGCAAGAGGCAGCTGTTCGATGACTCTCTCTCATTGATGTTTCTAACTCTCTATCTCTCTTCCTTCCTCTCTGTACAAAAATCAATAAAATATATTTAAAAAATATTTTATTCAGCATGTTAGTTATGCCTGGAGGGATTAGTTTACCATGTTATTGAAAATAGAATTCTAAATTCTGTTTTGTTTCATCTTTGAAAAATAATACTTGATCACTTTAGTTCATCAACATTACTCCTTTTATTACTCTATCATCCCTTATGTTAGGCACAGAGTTATGGGTTTCCCTTCAGTCCCTTCTTTTCTTTCTTTTTTTAATCTTTTATTTTATCATCCCCCTCTTTATATCTTTCCTCTCCTCCATCACCACCTCCTTCCTTCACTTTCTCCTCCTCCTCCTCCTTCTTATCCCCCTCCCTCTCAATTATTTTTAAGGAATCAGGGACCCAGAACCCAAAATAACAGTGGGTTTTAAGGAAGAAGCAAAAAAGTCAGTGTCTACTCCTCCATTCAAGAATATATTGTGAACTTTCAATTTATAGGCATTTGTATTACAAGGCATATCATGTTTCAAAACTTTTTTACAGATTAAAAGATCAGGCCTATTCAATACAAATAAATATAATGAGTACCTGCTATAAACCAGTGACTGAGGACCCAAGAGAAATTAGTCCTGGTCCCTGCCCTGAAACCCTTACAATTCAGAGATGCTTACACATTGGTTCAGTTACTAAGCATATGCTTTCTACTATGCATGCCTCTCATTTAGTGTCAGAACAGCACATAATGGTTGGAGAAAGGAAGAACAGAGAGGCCTGATAATGAAGGACATGAGTTTATTATCATTGAGGACTCTCATGACTTTATTGAGGGCCTGCTGTACATCAGGCAGTGTGCTAGGCACAGGCTCTATGGGTGAATAAAACCCTGATCTCAAAGAGCTAATTTGTGTGGGGTTATTGTGCAATATCAAGTGCTGGATATGGGGGGAGGGAAATACAAGGTGCTAAATGTACACAGGTTAGTGGCATATGTGGAAAGTTTCCTAGGGAAGTAATCATTACTGGTAATCTGCATATGGAAGTTCATCTTTAAGAGATCCACACAGGAATGAGTGACTGAAGTAGTCCAGTCCCTGGAATTGTAGTTTTATCTGGGAAACAATACTATATTATTATTGCTTATATTACACATGCATAAGACTGTTTTTAGCTTAAGAAATTGCAAAACATTTTCTTGTGGCAGTATAATTGAGTTCTCACATCCAGGAAAAACAGGAGGAATCTTCTGCTATTGAACAGATGGATAAAATGATCAGGGAGCTCCAAATAACAGACTTCCAGTAAGTTTGAACATAAATATCAACTTGAAAGGCTAACAGAACTGCCCATGGTTTTTTTTATGATCACAGCTTGACCTCAAGTAATCCTTTGCAAAAGAGTTGGCACAGACCATTGCAAAAGTACTAGACTGCTCTTCAGTATTTGAACATATCCTAATTGAGATGAGTGAACAAATGACCTAAAGATAGGATTGTTTCCAGAGGCTCATTTTCCAATTACCGTAATGTAAAGTGAAAATAATTGCTTTATTAAAACCCAGTCCATTGGGATCATGGTTTATACTAGTAACCCAACATGTAACTTTTTATTAATACAAAAGTGCAAAGTGAGAAAACAGACAACGTAAAGAACTATCGTCAGATGGGCATTTCCTTCTATGTACTGCATCTTTCCCGGGGTATGCCAGGAGGTTAGAGCAAGGCTCATCGGATGAAATACTGCATGTACTCTTGATTGTAGATCACAGCTGAACAAACTGCTCTGGAGTGTGAAAGGTCAGCGCAGTATAAACAGAAATCAGCAGTGACCTATGGAGTCATCTCAAGACATAATAAATATCATCTTCACACTTCCTCCCACCTTCTGCTGATTCAGGTATTCCACAACGTGGGGCTTGTCTCTGGAGGAATATTTCAAATCCAGCAGACCATTGTATTTGGAGCAGGTTTTCTAACCATGCTTTGAATTTTGGCAAAATAGCTTTCAGCTCCTTCTGAAAATGTCATCATACACATGGAGCTTCATTGAGAAAGAATAAAACGCATTTTAGAACACACCATTAGCTTTGGCTACCATTAGTTTTGCTATTCTAGAAGAATTTTTTCCTATATTTAGGGGGATAAAAACAGTTCTTTTTTTCAATCCAGAACAGAATTCTGTAGCAGAATCATTAACCTTCCTCTCCTTGAAAGACCACAAGGACCACTTTATACTTCTTTATTGAGGGGCATCCAGGATAGTATTACCTTTTGCCAAACTAGGGTTGGATCTGCATAATTATGTTCTCTTCATTGGGATAGCCACAAATCAACCCGGAGAATCTGTACTAGTTCCTGCCCATTTGGGTGAAAAGACTCTCTCAGATTATGCTTTGCTATTCTAGCTCATACTCGTGTGTGTGTGTGTGTGTGTGTGTGTGTGTGTGTGTGTGTGTAATTTATTAAATTTTTTAGAGAAAGAGGAAGGGAGAAGGGTAGAGATTTTAAGACAGAGTTGTTTACCTGAACCTAAGGTGGTTGGATTTGGTGAAAGTGGACCAAACACACTATTTCCTGTGCATTCCAGGGCAGAGAGAAATAACTTTAGGAAGTTGTATGAATATACGTGAGACTACTTTCCAATTTCTGTCATGTGCAAGATTCACATAGCTTTGGTTGTCCAATGGGATAGCCTTGCAGGAGGCTAAAGCCCTGTAATGTCTGACATTGTACTGTTAGACATAAGTGAAAAGGGTGATAGGCAAACCCCACCCCCATCCCAAGCCAAACCAAACAAAAAGCTCAATCCATAATCTTCAATAACTTAACACAGATGGTCATATTTTCTTTAGACTGCAAACAATTTCCATTGAATTCATTAGTACTGTTTCTTTTCTATTCTTGTAGTTAACATTTTGGCTTGCCAAGTTCTAAGCCATCCAAAAAGAAGAGAAATCAGATGCTTACGATTAAATAGTTCAAAGTCAATGATTCTTGGTTAAAATAAACAAATGGAATAAAATGGACTGTAGACTCACTGGTCTAAAATTTAAACTTTGTGCCCGAGACTTATCCTGTTGGTTTTACTTGGAAGGCAAGGGGTCATGAAAAATAAAATGAGTAATAGTGGCACCAAGAAAAAGATGGGGGTGTTAATGTTAAAGGAATGGTCCAAACTCATGTGCTGTGTGGCCTCATTTTAAATCCTAGCAAAATTTCACAGTGAAATAAAATAACAAGAAACCAAAACATCGGGCTAGCATATTGGTCATTAACCTCTTCAACTTGGAGGCCTGTGATGATAGGAAATCTCATAAGAAGAAACAAAATTAAAAGCTATAAAGAACTAGAAATCACAAAATTTATATCTTAGCAATTCTTCCTCTTGCACTAGATGCATTTACAATAAAAAATGAAAAACAGAGATTATGATTGGCTACAAACAGTTTCAAGACCTTTCATCAGCCAGTTTTACCCAACACCCTCTTGATTTCCAAACTCATTGCTTTGCTTGGCAAATAAAGATATTCTTTGAACACTGTTTCTTCTTGAGCTCCGTACTGACCCTGTATGTGAGAAACTGCGTGCTCATCTCCCTTTACTTCTTCATGGCACTGCTTCAATCTAGCACCTGCCTATTTTTTTTTTTTTTTCCAATTTAGAAGATTCAACTTATTCTTTAATAGAAAATAAAGAATACCTTTTCCTGGACATCCAAGTACCATTCTACACATGTCCACATGGTCTTTGTTGGCATATGAGCTTTGCAAGGGTAAGAGCCAGATCTTTTATAAACTTATGTGCTTCCTACTCCTGTGTCATGACCCATATGGGCACTCAATAAATGTTGAATCAAAGTGAATTGCTTTCTAGTGCATTTATTGGCACATGTACTTTGGTAGGTCAAGATCCCTCTTTTTTTTGCAATGCTCAGTGGTTTTCTTTTTGAATGCATTCCCAACCAGGCCAGAGATGTTGGCTGTCTCTGAAAAGTGTTCACAGCTTGCTAAATAAGGAAGCAGCATGATTGCATTATTGTATTGTAGTTATTTCCCCAATTTATAAATCAAGGAAATTCCACTTAGGTTTTACAAATGGTTATTCATTCTCTCTTGTTCTTTCATCCTCTTTATTTCCTCCTCTCTCCCTCCACCCTCCCTTCTCTCTCTTTTTGGCAATGCTTTCTTGTGAAGCTCAAGCACTTAGAACAGAATGAACAACAGTGAAGGGGTCTGGCTTTTTCAGCCCAGCAAAGCTGAACTCCAGAAACCTGCCCTCAGACCTCAGTTGAGGAAGATTTCAACATGTATGAGCTGGATCAAGGCTGGCCTATTCTCTGGCAGGGGATGGCACTGGCATCACCACTGGGAACACCAAGTTTCTAGATTCAAGCTTTCAGCCCTCTCTATAGCTTAATGGTTCACAGCCCTTTTATGAGCTAGCTGGATAACAATGTGTCTTTATGACAACCTGTCTCTTTCCCCCCTTCTAAATCTCACACTGTACTGTATAAAACATTTTGTCTCCTGTCGTTCCATCAACAAGGACTGAATAGCCAAGGCAAGTGCTCCTGCAATGCTCATTTATTTCCTTCAATTTTCTTTTCTTTTCACAATAAAAGAATAAGGGGAAAAGAAGGTCCAGGATGTGAAATACGGCTGGTAAAGGCCTCTGTGTGAGGTCCTTGGCAAGATAATCTCATTCAAAAGATCTGGGTGACTGGAATTCCCCTTCCTCCCATCCCCCTGCAGACACCCCCTCCCCAACATCCTTCTAATACAAATCCTTAAGCATTAAGTCAGGCGGAAAATGAGTCTACTCTACATTTATCTTCCTGAATGGCAGTCAACTCCTGCTTAATCTTTCAACATATATTTGTTCAATGGATCAACAGATTGTGTAAGCAGCATGACGGTTGGATTTAGAAATGTGTCTGCTCATGTTTGGTTTGTGCTGAACCATTGACCATTTTGTTTGTGAATCCGTCATAAATTATATCTCTGAGTTATCTAGCACTAGGGACAGGGACAGGGACGCCACAGTGCTCACCCAGGCAGAAAGAAGTTTTTAATCACTGTCATTTTCCTACGCTGAGAATGCTGACTAGTTTTATTTTGGAATGCTTTTTAACCTTTTCAAACTAGAAACAAAGTTGATTTCTTCCTCTTTTCCCAGAGATGCCTCTTACCCATTCTTCTGCTATTCTTTCCCCATTTAAATAAAATAGGCTTTGAAGATCCAGGGTAAGCAATAAAACAGTATTTAACATACGAATAAAGTTAAGACTAAAAAAACCTTATGACTTTCCTAATATTCACATGGATATATTGGTTCAAATCAATGCTTCTAAAAAATGAGAAGAGTTTATTGGGGTGTTAGAAGATTGAAGCACTGACCAGTGAATTCATAACACAACTGATTTGACCTTTTTAAACAATAAACTGTCAGTTATTTCACTAATTTTTCAAGTTATTTAACTAATCAACCAGTATTTATTGCACATTTACTGCTTTAAGGACAATAGAGAGAATATAAAAAGACAAAGTTTCTAACCTCAACTTAAATCTTAGTTGTGTGTGTGTGTGTGTGTGTATATATATATATATATATATATATATATATATATATATGGATTCCTAAATAAAAACAAGGAAAAGAGAAAATTTGTGTTGTAGGAGTGTAGTTTGTGCACAAGGAGAAATATCTTTTTAAGGGAAGTTTTAATTCATTTATTTGAAAACTGATCAACAGTATTTATTGAACACCTATTCTTTTGTGGGCAGTGGGCATATATTGTAAAATAAGATAGATTAACTTGACATCCTCATAATGCTTAAGATTGTAATAGGAAGAGTGGAAATGGGAGTGTGGATGAGGAAAAACAATTCATGATAGCCATCACGTCCAAGTCATGCCCAACTCATGCTGACGTCAGGTCTGAGGTCAGGAGATACAAGAAGATTTCACTTGCTGGTTCTCTTAAATAGATTTTGCATGGCATTTTCATCTATTTTGAATGAATGAAAGGTAATAACCCCAATTTGAAAACTCATCTATTGGCTCTTTTTATTTTTTCTATCTGGAAACATTAACTAATAGTTTTCTGTAGGTCTAGATACTAGTATGTTTTAATATTTATAGATGAGTTCATCTGCAGATGCCAAGACAAGTTCTTTGCAAAAGGAGATATCCTGTTATGGTGATTCAATTCAGACTGATATCTCCCACACTTGAATGTGGAGTAACAGTAATAGAATAAGATACACAACATCTAATAAAATACCAACAAAAATCCTTTAGGAACCACTGGAGGGAGAAACATTCAGGCTTTTGAGTGTTTTTCTAGATTTAATAGCAGCAAAGGCACAGAAAGATGTTGTTATAGACCCAAATTTTATGGTTCCCTTAATTGCAGAAAAAGCAATTCACCCAAGCCAGCCCTGCCCCGCACATCCCCAAAAGAAGAAAGGGTTCTTATGAGGATTCAGGGGTCTATCATGAAATAGGCCTAATAAATGCGTCTTACAGGCTTTGTGGCTGGGAAGGCATGGGACCACAGCCTTTCTTTACTAATGTGGGGTTGGGAAACTTTGGATTAGGTTTGCATCATGAGTCCAATCACCTGAGGGTTCCAAGGTGTTGCACATACTATCTCAAATAAGTTGACGTTAATGGGCAGAGCTAGCAGTGGCCTTGTCTTTCATTAAGAGTATTCTATTTATTCTTTTTACCTTAAACCACAGCTAGTGGACTCTAAATATTATTATAATCTGATTAGGGTTGATCTGGTTATTTATAATTGCTGAGAAAGCATAACATAGTTTTGTTTGCCCTGTAGTTTATTATGCAATATTTGATTTCCTCTAAAAATAGAGGGAAATTGTAATATTCAAAATGACCTTATCAGTCAATGGCAGGGATAGGAAATAGAATTCTGCATATTCTGGCCATATGGACAATGGTTATCCCAATGTTTTCTAATATAATAGGAGAATAAAATTATCCATTATTTAGTTATCCCTGATAAATACAGAATCTTTGCTAATGAGGGCAAGAAGAAAACATATGAACTAAGTTTCCTTTTTCTTCTTCACAAAGATGTTCCTGAAACAATGCTGCCTTGATTTGGCTTTCTTATCTCTCACCTTAACCCCTACACCACCACCCCTTCTCCCCCCCCATTTTTTAAATTTTTTATATTATATATTTTTACATCAGGGCTGTTTTCTTCATGAAGTGTAAAAACTCTGGGAATCTTTAGAATCTTTTAAGGTAGGTGTTATAGGGGACTGAATTGTGCTTTTCCCAAATCCATAGATGGAAGCTCTAACACCCAATGTGACTGTGTTTGGGGACTGGGCCCTTAAGAAGATAATTAAAGTTAAATTAGGTCATAAGGCTGAGGCCTAATCTGATAGGACTGGTGTCTTTATAAGAAGAGAGAGGGACACCAGAAAACTTTCTCTTCATCTGCACTTAGGGGAAAGGCCATGTGAGGACATGGTGAGAAGGCAGTGTCTATAGGCCAAAAAGAGAGGTCTCACGAGAAACCAACCTTGCCAAACCTTGATTTCCAGCCTCCAAATTTTGAGAAAATAAAAACCGATCAGTGATATTTTATTACAGCAGCCCGAGGAGGCTAGTACAGATATTTTTATATATGAGGAAGCTGAAATGCAAGAGATGAAGTAACAAGGTATTAGGTGGAGAAATCAGAATTTGAAAACAGGCTCTCTGAATTCCATGATGATATGATGGTCTTTTTCCTACCTGGTCTGCCCTTTTAATTCTCCAAAAGTTTTAGTGTTGAAAACTCTTACTGGTGTCAAATTTATAGGCAGGTAAAGGGTCTGGTAAGTTGTGAAATGCTGGGTGAAACTAGGGGCAGAACCTGGATAGTCCCCTCTAGTACTTGTGGGTTGGCCATAATGAGGGAGCAAAGCAAACACCCTTCAAGCTGTGCTCCAGGCAGACACAGTGCTGAGTCACACTGAGGAAGTGGGTTTTTGCAAGGGAAGCAGAGAAATGGAATTGGAGGCAATGAAAGGAAGCTAGTGAATCTCCTCCTTGTATCCAAGCTGGGCAGAATCAAGCAACCTTGGAAGAGTCCAGGAAAGTAGGCCTGATGTAGAGGGGGTGAAAACTTGAGTAGAACTGGCAGCATTCACTGTTTAGGAGATTTAAAAATGCTGCCAGTTAATTTAACAGCAATCAATTAAAAAAAAATTGACATAGTTTACATAACCTTCATTTGTATTTGCCAAGGAAAGCATTTCATCACACCTTTTTCCTTAATTTTTTTTTTTATCTTCCTTGTACAATGTTCAGTGTTGAATTTCTTCAGTATTTTCTTTTTATCCTTGGATGATGGAAACCTCTGATTCCCTCCCCCTCCGTTACCCCCCCTCCCCCTTGCCCCCTTTGTCTTTTCTTTAGAGAGAAGGAGGAACACTTAGAATTTGCCCTGGAGATACAATGTCTTCCAAATATTAGCTCAGGGAGTAGAAAGGCTCTGAGTTGCCATGTGCTGTTGTTTGCTGGAATAAATAATCATACAAAGGCCTTGCTCTTTCTGCTCCTCTCTCTTTCAGCAGAGTTCAAACCAGGGTTACTTACAGGTATCCTCTTGAATCCAATTGAAAGACTCTGAATATCTTGGCTTTTCAATCTTGCTTTTGCCTTTTCTTTTCTGTCACCACATGTCTTTTTATTTCTTTCTGGGTTCTTGACCTTATTTCTTTATATCTCTCAAACAATAGAAGCTCTTCTCTCTCTCGCTCTCTCTGTGTAATTGTGTTTATGTGTGTAGGTGTGTGTATCTGTATGTATGTGGTATGGGTATTAGTGCTTCTTTCCTTTAGAAGCAATGCTGATTGTACTGTTGTTAAATTCTTAAGACTGCCATCCAGAATCATAATTGCTAAGTTTTGACAAAGGCAAAGTCAAATAAACAGGTAAACTACCATATTCATATCAAATACAAATATAGATCTTAAATATCCATTCCCCATATCTATTGTCATTTAGAAAGTAAAATATATAAAATGCACTGAGATGCCTTGAGGAATAAGGGTTGTGACACTCAGTTTTCTCCAATATTTACTCATGTACCTGCATTAAAAAACAGGTATTTTCTGTTTTAAAAGAGTAAACACCTTACAAGCTGAAAGTCATCAAAATTCTGCCTTACCCTATTCATCATACATTACTCTTGCCAAGCACAGATTAAGGCAGATTATTAAACTACTCAATTACAATGGAACTCCTATGAAAATGTCTATTACAACCGCATTAATATCTCATTAGTTCATCATGTTAATGTTATTACAATGGTTACCAAAGGAATTGGTACTGATTGGTACCTAATTTTGAAGGGTTATTGCCTGGAGCACCATTGATGAGGGAGGCTCAAGAGTAGATATGGAAATCTGCTTTTTGTCTTCTTCCTTTAAAAAAAAAAAAAGATAAAAGAACAAATATTCCTGGCAAAACATATTGCTGAGGCTGACTGAGACTCGAGATATAAATCTATTTTGACAGGTGTAGTCATTATTATTACTATCTAGGATAGCATTATTCTTTTAACAGCAGAGATAGCAGGGAGATAAAATTTGCCTTCATGATGAATGCATAAAAATGTAATAATTAGCTAAATTAATTAAATTATTACTACTGATGCTAATAGTATGTCTTTTTCTTTACAATGAATGTGTAGTTCCACTTATTTACATCTTTCCCCACAGGAATTCCACTAGATTTGTAGAAGAGTTAAACCACTCCCACTTCTCCACTCATTCGCATACATGAAAAGAAATAAATCATAGAAGCTAATTGTGCCATTTTATAAGAAAAACAATATCTTTGCAGTTTCATGACTTTAATTCAGTTGGTAACACTCACTGTTTGGGCAGGATGGTTTGTGCAGCCATAAAGTTGGTGGAACTCAGACTGGGATGCAGGGCCCCTGGCTGGGGAAAGGATCCTATACAACAAACTTGAGCTAGCCTTTAAGACAGATATAAAGAAAATAAAGTCTGTTGCTGATGTTGTCCTATTTTCTATACTTGACTCACCTGTCTCCTTTTCTCTATGACTGCAGAGCTCTCATGGTCTTTTCAATGAAATTTTGCGATAGGTTGTCACAACAGTTTAATAGTTTGTTTTGTTTTAATTTTCCTAGCCAAAAACAAAAAAATGAATGGGTAAGCTGAAAATGACTAGGGAGGAGTTGGAGGTTTGCGATAAAGGAGAGATTGTGATATGGGCCTCCTGAAGAGTGGGAGAGTAATTTGTATCAGGAAATGTTGAATAAGGCTTGTCTGACAGTGCTGAGGCCCCAGTTAAGGTTTACATGAACACTGAATGTGAGCCATCAGTGTGGTTGGAGGGCTTTCTCTTGTGTTCAGCTGCTTAGATGCAGACACCTGGTCTGACTGGGATCTCGCTGGGTACATAAGACAGAAGGAGAGAGGTACAAAGACATAGCAGGCATATGCAAGGGAAACATCATAATAATGGATTTTGGAATCTAACCAAGGGTGAATGGGCCAATAAGAATGTGTGACAGGAGTGAAATGTGGTAAGAACAGTCAATTCGAGGTCCCAGTGTGTTTGGAGAATTATTGGATCTGGATTTTTAGACAGATGGTCAAGAAAAATAGGAGATGGCGATCTAAGTCAGATGCTTGAAATGGAGATTTTGGAGGCAGAACAGTTGTTGGTAATGACAAGATCTAGGACATTAATATGGGAGCGAGTAGAAGGTAGATCATTACAACAAGGACAGGTTAATGTGGTAATCTGATAACACGTTTTTCCATGGGGGAATTTAGTGATTGGGAGAAACAGTAGTTTGGAAATAGAGTAAGGAATGGAGAGGGGTGGACATAGTCATGTTCAAGCCTTATTGAGTATTGGTTATGAGAATAAAAGCAACCACAGCAAACCTGCTGTTGACATGTGCCTGAAAGCTCCAGCAGAGCAAGGAGATAAAGGCAACTTCTAGGGAGGAGGTTGGAAGCATAGGGGATTTTGAGGTCCAGAGAGGGCAGAGTGCAGGGTGAGAGAAAGTTGTGGAGGATTGGGAGATTGATTCAGATTAGAGGTACAAATCCACATGGGAATCAAGATGAGAGACAAACCTGAGGAATGGATTCCTTGTTATGACTGGAATGGATGTATGCATAGTGCATGGCATTCTAATAATTTTAGGGAGATGTGGGAATCCATGTTGGGAATGGCCTATTAAATAACATTTAATGAAGAAACCAGAGATGTGTGACAGTGGGATGGGAAGATCTTGCCAGAAACACAAAGGGTTCTATGGATCTTTATAAAATTATATTCTGGGCAATTTTGGAGTGAGTAGGCTAGGAAGAATTTCCCAAGAATAAAGAATTTAGTTTAGAAATTTTGAGGTAAATATTCAAAGAAAAATGATAAACAGATAATAGAGTTATTTAAAATCCTATCTAATAGAGGGAATATGCTAATTAACTGTTAAGCCCTCACAAAGAAGGTGGCACCCACAGCCAATAAGGAGGGAATATGCTAATTGACTGTCACGCCCTCAAAGATGGTGGCATCCACAGCCACAAGATGGCGGCGCCTAGTCCCCTCAGCTCCACCAAGGTGGCAAGCGCACTGCATAGCTGGGTCCACCCCTGTCTCCTCATCCCCCCAGCCATTCAGGGCTGGCCCAAGGCACAGGCAAGCTTCTGATGGCGGCTGCCCAGCCTCCCAGGGCCACCTGAGGCTCAGATAACCAGAGCCAGCCGAGGTTTCTGCTGCTGGCAGTGGCAGCAGCAGAGGTATAATGGGGGCATTGCCTTCCCTTGATGGCTGGGTCGCCTCCCACCCTTGAGGGCTCCCAGACCGTGAGAGGGGGCAGGTCGGGCTGAGGGATCCTCCCACCACTACATGAATTTTCATGCACTGGGCCTCTAGTCCTATATAATAAAAAGCTAATATGCAAATCAACTGAACAGTGGAACAACTGTGCACTGACCACCAGGGGGCATGTTCAATGCAGGAGCTGTCTCCTGGCCTCACTGCTGCTGAGCACAGCTGTGGTGGTGGGAGTCTCTTCCACCTCCGTGGCAGTACTAAGGATGTCCAACTGATGATTTAAGCTCACTCCCCAGAGAGATAGGGCCTAAGCCATCAGTTGGATATCCCCCAAAGGCTCCCAGACTGCGAGAGGGCGCAGGCCCGAGCTGAGGGACCCCCCCCCAAGTGCACGAATTTTGTGCACCAAACCTCTAATATTTTATAATAAGCCTTTTAGAAATGTGTATTTATTACTTTGATGAAAAGAGACAAGTTAAATAAAAAAAAAAACTTTGTTTTTTTAAGAACATAATATAATTGTTTTAAGAAAGAAAACTGAATAAAGAGGCTATGAGGCATGTGTGGCAATGTTATTTATCCAAATATCCATTTATCTCTTCCTAATAACAGAACTTTTATTTTTTATTTATTTATTTTTTTTAAAGAGATCATACTTTTTTTTTTTTTAAATATATATTTTATTGATTTTGCACAGAGAGGAAGGGAGATAGAGAGTTAGAAACATCGATGAGAGAGAGTCATCGATTGGCTGCCTCTTGCACACTCCCTACTGGGGATATGCCCGCAACCAAGGTACATGCCCTTGACCGGAATCGAACCTGGGACCTTTCAGTCCCCAAGCCGATGCTCTATCCATTGAGCCAAACCGGTCTCGGCAATAACAGAACTTTTAGCAGGTACATTGCTATATAGAGAGTATTTTCCCAGCTTCCCTTGGAGCTAGATGGAACTAATTATCTAACTCTTTACCAGTGAGATACAGTTAAGTGGAATGTACCAATGGTGGGTAAAAGAAATCCACAAGGATTTTGATACTTCTCCCATTGACATATGTAGTCTGTGTGCCCTTGCCTTGAATCTTGTCAAGTTCTGAGGCTACTTTCTGCCATGCCATAAGAAGCCCACATTACAAGCAGAGACCTTATGTAGATACTCTGGTTAAGAGTTCTAGTTGAGTTCACAGCTAACAGTTAGCATCACCTGCCAGACACCGTGAGTGAACCATTTTGTATGTCTAGCCCAGCTGAATCTTCAGAGAAGACAGCTTCATTGGACTATAGCTGTCTCCAAGTGAGAAATGACCAGTCAATACACAGAACTGTGAGAGAAAAGAAAAACTCTTAGCCACTATGTTTCGGTACAGTTTCTACACAGTAGAGAACCAGCAAAGTATCACTGTGGTAGATGGTATTATTATTTTTATTGTTCACTGTCCATGCTGTGGGAGGATTATAGATCCACTATAAAAGTACTTAGAGATATCTAACACTTGCTTCTATATTTAACTAGTTCCTCTGTTAAGTGAAGCAAAATGCATGAAATTAGTGTGCAGGTATGGTCCCATCTTCCCTGGCTGCCAGCAGCTGGCCCCACCTCCTGATGCCACCCACCCCTGGTTCTCTGTTCACCATTGGGGGATTGGAGCCTGCTGGCCAGGGGGAGGGATTGAGAGGTGGTCAGTATGCCTCATAGCAATTGGTCAAGCAGTTGTTCTCGTTGTTATGCCATTCGGTTGATTTGCATATTACTCTTTTATATGTATAGATTCCCACTGTCATGAGACCTGCAGTGCCTCCGTTTAGGAGGAGTATATTATGTTGAGTTTGGCGAGATAACTAACTTTGGCCAATGGAATGTGAGCAGATGACAAATGTCACATCCAAACGGAAGTTATAAGAGAAATTGCAAGGTTCAACCATTGTTCTCTCTCTGTTCTTCAGCTTGGGTCTCTGTGTTAGTTTTCTAGTACTGCCATAGAAACAGTATACCATAGACCAGGTGACTCAAACAAGAGACATTTATTTTCTCACTGTTCTGAAGGCTAGAAGTCCAACTTCAATATGTTAGAAGGGTTGGTTTCTTTTGAAGTCTGGAATGGAAGGATATATTCCTTGCTTATTGATGGCTATCTCTCCCCTTTCCTCTTCACACCATTTCCTTTCAGTTCTTGTCTGTGTCCAAATTTCTTGTTCTTATAAGAACATAAGTCATACTGGATTAGAGCCCACCCTAATGACTTCATTTTAACTTAATTACCTCTTTAAAGACCCTTTTCCAAATAAAGTCACATTCCAATGAACTGTGTATCAGGATTTAAATATATGGATTTTTTTTTTTGAGGAGGAAATCCACGACAGATCACAACAATCCCCAAATGGGGGGAAATGTAGCATAAAGCTGCAGACACCTGTGAAAAGAGTGAGAAAGAGATGTTGTGAACTCTGATATTTGGAATTTATTGCCATAGCATAATTTATCATAAATTAATTAATATAGTTCTTTATAGCATGGGTATGGAAACCTTTTTTCTGTCAAGGGCCATTTAGATATTTATAATATCATTTCCAAAAGTATCAACTTAAAAATTAGCGTGCTATATTTGGTCAAACACTTAATTGACTCACCCTTAAGGCCTTAGAAGGACCAGACCAAATAATTTCATGGATCTTATATGTCCCGCAGGCTGGATATTCCCAACCCCTGCTATAAAGGAAGGGGCATGTTCTTCTGCCCCACTTTTTCCTTTGTGCTGCTTGGAATAAGGACAAGAAGGTTAACACTCTTAGTAGTTATATGGACCATGGGGTACATGCTAAAGGTTGCTGAGCTGTTGAGAGAAAATAAACTCAAGACTATTGGCTAGTGACCTCTGGTCTGCTTTTGTGTGTGTGTGTGTGTGTGTGTGGGGAGGGGAAATAAAGAAATTTCTATGAAATTTAACACAGGAGAAAAAAAAACAATACTTCCTTAATCAGAATCGTAGTCAAAGGGGAAGTAGAGCTTACTGGACAAAAAAGAGGTCGAAGCAAGCCATTGCTGTAAATGTGTGTTTTTTAAAAGATTACATTTTAACTTATTAAAATAAGAACTTGTAAATGTTGAGTAATCCTCTCAAACATGAGGTATGCTGGCTAGCTTAGATATGGGCAAATGCCATTTTGCCATTACAGTTTTCAAAAAGAGGAAGAGAGATTATGCAGATTATTAAATTATGAGCTTTATTTTATTTCCTGGAGTTTTAAGAAGAGGAAGTGGTTGGGTCATCATTACAGTAACCTCATTTCCTTTTTTGACAGATATATTGGACTATGGTGCCAGGGAAAATGTGGCCAACTATGCTATTGAACTAAAGAAAGGAATTTAAAAAGGCTTTCAAAATTTCTTCATAGATCAATTTTAGGAATATTCGTCAAATAGAGGATTGAAAGAGTGCTTGAAGAGTGCATGGAACAATCTGAGGGTCGTTTTTTTTTTGTTTTGTTTTGTTTTGTTTTTACTCCTGCCATGGTGTCAGCTTCACCATAAGGGTTAGCTCCCCCTTGTGGTTAAAAGATGGTTTTGTTGATAACTTGCCATGAACACAGGGTGCCTCTGAATTTTCCCTCCAAGGAAAGAAGCTGGATTGTGGCAACAAAACTCTTCTGTTTTTATTGGCTCCAATTGAGTCAGAAGTTCATCAATGACTCAATTACTTTGCCCAGGAAAAGGGATAATCTGCTAGGTTAGGGCTGGCCAGCTGGGATGGAGTTGCCTTCCTCCAAAGCACCAGTCACCAACTGGTGGTCCCCGGACCACTGCTCCAAAGAAACCTGGGACAGGAAGGGTAGGATTATGTGTGGATATAAATAGTGAAAGAGAACTGAGTAGCTGACAAAGGAGGGGAGTGAGTTATTTTGTAGATAAACACATTATTTACTGATTTTGAAAGATTATGAGGGCAAGATTCTTCAATTCTATAATATAAAAATTTAAATTTTGATGAGACAGATTCTGATAGAGCTGTTAGGATTACATTAACCACAACATACCCTCCAGTTAATCAGATGAGTGAACCCAAGGGACAGAATTGTTTATCATTATCCATCTTGTGACAGAGATATATTCACCACAAATTATGATTTTGGTTTAACTATAATCACTTCTACCTGATTATAATTGACCAATCTGTTTACCTTCTTTAGAACATTAGGGGAGGATTATGTTCTCAGAATGGATAAGAATGACAACCATTCTATTTTTTTTTAATTGCAAGGAACATGTATATGAATATTTGCATCAAATTGCTTAGGTATAGATTAAAAAGGAATTGGCTGGAATATAGTCATTTTTTAACCGCTGTTTGAAATACTTAAACTTTAGTGTGACTTTAAAGTTGATGTTGCAAAATAAGTCTCTCATAGGATCTTGTATTATTTTATTGAGATCATAGAGACAAATTCCATTAAAAGTACTTAGAGATATCTAACGCTTCTATATTTAACTAGTTCCTCTGTTAAGTGAAGCAAAATGCAATAATGGTCAATAGTTAAAAGCCCTCTTGAAGCTAGGTTATTCCTTATGCTGAATATTTAACTGAGAAGTCAGTGCATATAACATATTGAAGAAAAGAGACCATAGAGTTTGGGTAGGTATTTGGTGAAATAATAGATCTGTAATTTTTGGGAAATTAAGAAAGGCCCTTTTTTGTAGATAACCCATCATTCCTTAGGCTGTGTTTCTGTAAAACATAAGTCTAAGGACCTAAAAAAAAATTAAATAGTTTTTTAAGATGAGATCCTATCATTCAAAACAGAATCTAATGATGTTTCTCAGCAGAGGATTGTCTCTATAAGCCATCTTCATCTGAACATAGTTAAATATTCTACAACTTCTTTTTTTTTTGGCTTTAAATTTTGTTATGTTAATTTATTACCATAGGGAAACTTTTTCAGACCATTTTATGTTTTTTAAAATATATTTTTATTGATTTTTTACAGAGAGGAAGGGAGAGGGATAGATAGCTAGAAATGTTGATGAGAAACACCGACCAGCTGCCTCTTGCACACTCCCTACCAGGAATGTGCCCGCAACCAACGTACATGCCCCTGACCGGAATCGAACTTGGGACCTTTCAGTCCGCAGACCGACACTCAACCACTGTGCCAAACCGGTTTCAGCACTTGTTACTCAAACTGTCATCTGTGGACCAGCAAGGTCATTATTATGGGGAGCTTATTAGACCTGCAGAATCTTACCTCCAGCCTAGACCTATTGACTGTGAATCTGCCTTTTATTAAGATCAGGGGATCCATGTGCTCATCAAAGTTTGATTATAGTTTATTTGATTTAAATTAGGGAAATTTCTACAGTCTACAGAGTATTAGCGGAGGGGACTCATAGGCCAACCATAAAAGCCCTTCAGGTATATCACAGAATTTCCTTTTTCACTTACTGTGATGGCTACATATTACTTTTTTCTTTTCCTTTTCCTTTCTTTTTTTTTTTTTTTTTTTTTTAACAAGCTGTCTCTATGACAAAGGCTTTGAAGTTGAGCAACCTAGGCTTGCAATCTGGATCTCCCACTTCCAACCATCAGACTTTGGGCGTTACTTCACAGTTGAGGCCTTAGTTTTCTCATGTCTAGAAGGAATTTCCAGAATATCAATCATTTCTAGGTGATACTGATCTTTATACTGTTGTGAGGATGAACTGAGATGAGGTGAGCATGTAGCCAGGGCCTGGTACATAAAAGGAACTCAGCAAATATTAGTTCCTTCCTCCTTGCTGAAACATTCAATCTATTAAAACCTTAGAGCCATGGTCAGCAAACGGCAGCTCGCAAGCCACATGTGTCTCTTTGGCCCCTTGAGTGTGTCTCTTCCACAAAATACCATGGCCTGGGAGAGTCTGTTTTGAAGAAGTGGCATTAGAAGAAGTTTAAGTTTAAAAATTTTGGCTCTCAAAAGAAATTTCAACTGTTGTACTGTTGATATTTGGCTCTGTTGACTAATGAGTTTGCCTACCACTGCCTTAGAAGTATCTATTACAAATAATGCAAAAACTACAGAAAGTCTTCTACATAAAAAAGCTGTAATGTGGTTTCAATAAAACATTTGATTTTAAACAGTTCTGCTGCCAAGTTAGTGATTCTCAAAAATGATATTTAAATAATTAAATAGAAATTGTTTAGTGTGGTCCATCTGGATGCCAAATTATCCTCACCAAAATGATGATTTTGATTTTAACATAATTGATGATCTTCCTGTTCTGATTTATCAACAGGCTTTGCTATTTCTTTGCTATTCAGCTTTTGCTCAGTGACTGCTTCTGGGTTCCACTAAAACGTTGTCATCTTGCTAATTTTCCTTGACTTCCCTACAATGTTTTCTAATGAGTAGTCAAAGTGGTCCATTCCCTGGTATTTAGAATTGTGGCTGAACAAACGATGAAAGACAGCCTACACTGAGAGCTATAACCTCTTTGGACCTCCAGTAATTCTTTATTTTATCCTCACAGAGAATATATTTATTGATTTTAGGGAAAGAAGAAGGGGGAGAGAGAAAAACACACACACACACACACACACACACACACACACATAAAGAGAGAGAAAGAGAGAAAGAAAGTGAGAGAGCGAGAGAGCGAGAGAGCGAGAGAGCGAGAGAGAGAGAGAGAGAGAGAGAGAAACATTGATTGATTGCATTCTTTATGAGCCCCAACCTTGGAACGAACCCACAACCTAGGTATGTGCCCCTGACCAGGATCAAATCCACAACCTTTGGTGTATGGATAATGCTCCAACCAACTGAGCTTACCAGGGCCTGCTAGTAGTTTTTTAGATTTAAACTATACTCTGTCTTGAACTCCTGGATCACACCATCTCAGGAAAGCTGCATTGTGTAATGATTGCTAAATTGCATAACAGTAGTGGAGTTGTGCAGGGACTCAATTCATTTGACTGACATTGTGGTGCTCATTCAAGGACCCTCTCGCCATGTGGGCAGCAGGTCTCCACAATTTTTTTCTACCCAGAGAACTTCATGATATAGGTCATCAATATGGTGTAGTTTATTTTAAAATATATATATATTTTAAATTAAAAATACAGTAAAGTAAAAAAGAGAACATAAATACCCATATTCCCACTACCCAGAATTAACTGTTAGTATCACATTTAGCCATCGTTTTCTACTTCCTAACATCTCCAGTGGCAGCCACCATCTATAGTTTGGTGTGTGGTCACAATAGACCTTTATAAAAACTCTCTTCATTTCCATGATGACATATAATATTTCTTGAGTGCTTTTTAAAATGTCTGTGTCCATGGGCCACGCATATATGTATACAAGGTCTTTGGTTGATTATCTCCCAACCACCCACCCTCATTCTTTTTGAGCATTGCTTCTTTCCCTTAATCTTTATGCATCTGAGTTCGAGCCATGCTGGCAGACTCAGTTCATTCCTTTTGGTACAGAGCTAATCAGTATCCTTTAACAGTAGCAGAACTTTCAGTGTTAGAAATAAACCAAATTTTACTAATCTCTTTTCAGTATTTGCAAGTTGTGGCTAATACCTAGCAGCCATCAGTAGATTTGTGATGCACTGGCATTTCTGCTTCTGTCCTATTGGTTTGCTTATTTAACTACTAGCTGCAATCCTAATTAGAGATTAACACATTAATTGAAGCAGTACTTATCCCTCTTGGTGAAGGGATGAGTGGTATGTTGTATTCTTTTCCCTCAAACCTGAATGGTGATGTGTGTACCCTTTGGTAAGCTCAGAAACCCTACATTAAACAACCCATTTGGTAAGAACAGGCATAGTTCACTTAAGTATCCTCCTTTAACTTGCTGGCTATTGTTAGATACAGATCAATGAATAGATTACTTCTGTGTTTAGTCAGGTCCTGGCTTCCTCCAGCATACCTCTCTCTTTGGTGGCGACAGAAGGAAGTTTCTGTGGCTTCTGCCTGTCAAGGAAAATGTATTTACCCTTATTAGTAAAGTCAACAAAATAATGACATAAAGGCCTTTGAGGTCATCTTCTTGCCATTGTAATGGAGCAGTTATTTTTTTAGTGAGAACATTATCCTCCATATAAACTATATTTCCTAGTTGCCACAAGACTCTATTTTCTGACACCCTTTATTAAGAACTTATTCTAAATCCTATATAATAAAAGCCTAATATGCTAAGTGTCTGGCCATCCAGTCAGCCATTCAACCAATCAAAGTGTACTGTGTAAATGATATGCTAAAGCTGCTCAACCACTCACTATGATGTGCACTGACCAGCAGGAGGCAGACAGTTGGCCAGTCAACCAATCGCTATGATGTGCACTAATCACTAGGGGGTAGATGCTCTGACTGGTAGGTTAGCTTGCTGCTGGGTTCTGGCTGATCGGGACTGAGCGAGATGGGCCAGACACGTCCTGGAGGCTCTCCTATGGTCCCTCCCAGGTGGCCAACCTCCCACGTCCCTCCCCAGCCCCAATCATGCACCAGTGGAGCCCCTCAGCCTGGCCTGTACTCTCTGGCAATTCAGACTCCTTGAGGGATGTTGGCCAGTTTTGGCTTGATCCCACAGGCCAGGCCACAGGAACCCCACTTGTGCATGAATTCGTGCACTGGGCCTCTAGTTGTCAAATAAAAATGTGGCTTTGTAAAGTTGTACATTTAAGTGAAATATAGTACAAAGAAATTAATCACCTTAGAAGTTGCATCGGAGTTTAACGTAAGGGGGGATGAGCCTGTAAGTAGGACCAAGAATGTATATATGTGTGTGTGTGTGTGTGTGTGTGTGTGCACATGTAGGTATGCATATGTGTCATAAATGTGTAGAGGCGCCATACTTCTGATTGGTGGTGTAAACAAATACATTTAAAGAAATTATGTTATGACTAGTTTTTCTGGTCCATTCCTTTCAGGTTTTTCTCTCTATTGCTCAACTGTAATCTTTCTGGTTAAAGTAATAAGTGAACTGTGCATTGCCCAATTTAGGAGTTTCACTGAGCACCAGCAAGGCCTCCTGCTACCCCAGAACATTGACAACATAAAACACCTCCAGATATCTGGTCATCTTTCATAGGTAAAAGATAATAAAACAAATTATCAAAAGATCTAGTCAAAGATATTTCATATAGTAAACACAAAAGAAAAGATGTAAAAAAAGCATATTATAAAAATATTACAATGAAATATATCCTAAAGAAATCTGAAACATTTATCAGAAAGAATATATGCACCATTATGTTCATAGCAGCACAATTTACAATAGCTAAGACTTGGAAACAGCCTAAGTGTTCATCAGCAAATGAGTGCATAAAAAAAACTATGGTACATTTACACAATGGATTACTACATGGCAATAAAAAAGAAAGAACTCTTACCATTTGCAACTGCATGGATGGACCAGAGAATATTATGTTGAGTGAAATAGGCCAGTCAGAGAAAGATAAGTATCACATGATCTCACTCATTTGTGGAATTTAATGAACCAAACAAACTGATGATCAAAAATAGACCCACTGTCATAGAATTATGAATTGACTGTTGAACCTCAGAGGGAAGGAAGGCAGGGGTGGGTGGGTGGTTGGGAAGAGATAAACCAATGAACTTATATGCATATATGCATAACCCATAGACACAGACAATGGAGGGGTGAGGGCCTGGGAGAGGAGGGAAGACAGGAGTGGGCTGAAAGAGGGTAATGGGGGGAAAAGGAGGACCTATGTAATACTTTTAACAATAAAGATTAAAACAAAAAGAGAGAAAAATCTTATCTAATAGAGAGGGAATATACTAATTGACTCTCCTGCCCACAGCCAATTATGAGGGAATATGCAAATTGACTGCCATGCCCTCAAAGATGGCGGTGCTCACAGCCACAAGATGGTGGTGCCCAGTCCCCTGGGGTGGCAGGTGCGTGGCAAGGCTGGGCCAGCCCCATGCGCCTGCCTCTAGAGTCCCCCATTCCCTCAGTCCCCCAGCTGCCCAGGGCTGCCTGAGGCTCAGGTAATCAGGGCCAGCCAAGGCTGGCACTGCTGACAGTGGCAGAAGCAGATGTGTGATGGAGCGTTGGGTCGCCTCACGCCTCTGAGGACTGTGAGATGGGGGGCAAGCCGGGCTGAGGGACCGCCCCCCCCCCCCCCGCCAGTGCATGAATTTTCATGCACTGGGCCTCTAGTATTACTATAAAGCACATAATAATATCAAATGTATATCCACAGTCCCAGAGAAGTAAATAGAATACATGTCATTTTAAAACAAGAGCACAAAGAAATGATAGAAATGTTCAACCAATAAGGAGGGAATATGCTAATTGAGGGGAAAAGAGACATCAAAAAGAAATTGAATAGGAAGTGTTCAGAGTTCAGGAAAGAAGTGGAGGAGATAAAATTATCACAGAAATTGAGGCTAGTATTTGGAGGTGGCAGGAGGCCTCACTGGTGCAAAGTGAAACTCCTTATGATTTAGGGTTGTGTGTGTCAGCTGATGCTTCCATCTCTGAGACGGGCTACATTTAACATTTTCTCAAATTGCAGAATCTCTCCTCTCTTCTGCCTTGGTAACATATTCTCTTAATGAAATGATGGCAAGTCTGTGTGTTTCTTTTTCTATCCTGGCCTCTGTTATTCTTGGCTGCTAAAAAGAGGGTGGGACATGGGAGAAAAACCTCTTCTCCTTCACCATTTTATTTTGCAGACTCCTGGATCTCTGCTGCTCACATCAAGGAGTTTGGCTTGGGTGACATGTTTGGTCTTTTCTTAAATATATTTGACATAGCTGAAATCCCAGTGGGGTTTTGAGGAAGGAAAATATGAACATCCCTTCAATTTTTCATATTTTATTTCCTATCCATGCTCATCAGTTTACCATTTTCAGAGAGCAAATCACTTTCATTGAATTTCTGCATAAGGAGGTATCACCTAAGCATAAAGACTATGCACTGTCAACAAAATGAAGAAAAACAACCCAATTAAAAATGGGCAAAGGACCTAAAGAGACACTTCTCCAAAGGGGACGTACAGATGGCCAAGTGACTTATAAAAAAATCCTCAAAGTCACTGATCATCAGATAAATGTAAATTCAAAAGACAATGAGGTATCACCTCACACCTGTCAGAATGGCTATCATCAACAAATGAATAAATGACAAGTGCTGGTGAGGATATGGAGAAAAGGAAACCCTGGTGCACTGCTGGTGGGAATGCAGACTGTGCAGACTAGTTCAGCCATTATGGAAAACAGAATGGCCTTTTCTTAAAAAATTAAATATGGATCTTCCATTTGACCTGGTGATCCCACTTCTAGGAATATGTCCTAAAAATGTGAAACACCACTCAGAAAGAATGTATGCACCCTTATGTTCATAGCAGCAAAATTTACAATAGTTAAGATCTGGAAACAACATAAGTGCTCATCAGTAGAAGAGTACATAAAAGAGCTGTGGCACATTTATACCATGGAATACTATGCAGCAGTTAAAAAGAAGGATCTCTTACTTTATAAGACAGCATGGATGGACCTGGAGAGTATTATGCTAAGTAAAATAAGCCAGTCAAAGAAAGACAGGTCTCACATGATCTCACCCAAATGTGGAATCTAATGAACAAAATAGATCCAGAGACATAGAAGCATGGCACAGACTGTCAAATCTCAAAGGGAAGATGGGTGTGGGTGGATGGGTGGGAAGAGATCAACCAATGAACTTGTATGCATATATGCACAACCCATGGACACAGACAATAGGTGGTGGAGACCTGAGGTGGGCATGGGGGTGATAAGAAAGGGTCAATGGGGGAAGAAGGGGACATATGTAACATTAAAGATTTAAAAAACAAACAAAAAAAGACTATATACTTTCTAGTTGTGTGAATCGGTTAAATGAGCCCTCGTCCATCTGAAGTTCATCAAGGTCATGGCCTACTCTATTATTAGTGCATTCAAAGGCACATTATAACATATGTGAGAAAGGCAAATATTTAGGGGAAATTGAGGTTGTGGTCTGATGCACAATTGTGTTGCTGACCCTATCTCCACCTTGGTCTTCTCAGATGGTAAAAAAACAGGATAGTGCCCTAGCTGGGCTGGCTAAGAGCATCAGCCTGTGGACTGAAAGATCCCTCGTTCAATTCTGGTCAAGAGCACATACGTTGGTCACAGGTTCCCCCATCCTGATCAGGGTGTGTGCAGGAGGCAACCAATCAATATGTTTCTCTCACATCAATATTTCTCTCTGCTTCTGCCTCTTCCACTCTCTCTAAAAATCAATGAAAAAATATCCTCGAGTGAGGATAAAATATATATATATATTAAGAAATGGCATGACTCTGAGCCAATTAAGCTGTTCTCTAGAGCATAGTAATCTTGGTGGCCTTACCATGGGGGTTCACCTGAACACAAAGGATCTGCTATTTTAACATCAAACTATTTCAAAACTGCTGATAGAATATCATATCTGCTGTTCAAAAATCCCTCAGTAAAAGGTTATTAAGCCTGCTCCTCCACCTCTCCCACGCTCCTCCATTTCTAGCGCATTTTCTTGGCACTAAGTGATAGGAATATCCCCAAACCTTTGCACTCTTAAGAAATATGCTGTACCCTGAAAAAGTCTCACAAAGAATATGTTGACAGACTTTGCATCAGGCCCAAAAAATTCAAATCTAAAAAGAGAAAAAATTATGAGCCTGGGTCAAAGAAGCAATTTCCAAGAAAACAGTTGGACCCCATGCAAAGGATTTTTGATACAGAACATACTCTTCTTTTAGACCATCAGTGGAAGATGAGCTGGTCCCCAGCCAGGCATAAATCTGTCCATGTTCAATTGGTAACAGTTCCTAATTGGGGAAAAGGAGGGTGGGAATGACCTGGCAAAGCAGGCTGAGACTGGCAGGCTGGGCAGAGCCAGGAGGGGGAAGCAAGGTGCTTTCTGCCACCCTTCACAAAAGTCTCTACCAGGGGATTGCGCTGAGAATAAATCACCACCTCTTCAGGAGCTCAGGAAAATAAGACCATAAATAAGGAATAGATGTGCAGAGTGTTTTGTGTAATGGCTGGATATTGAGAAAAGAGCAGGAAGAGTGTGTCCATGCTGGAGAAGGGAAAAAGCCTCAATTTCTGAATATGTTGAAAAGCTGAGTGGCCCAATTAACTTTTATGAAAACTCCTCCCTGTACCAGGCTCTACTCTTTGATATGGGCAGGAAAAGTGAATGCTCTTGACTCCCAGTGGCTGATAAATTGTAAATGGCCTTGGATGAGGACTCTGAGCTGTCTGGAAGGCTAATTTCCCAAGGACTAGATTTGCTCTCCAGACTTTTCCCCTCAACCTTTCTTCTTCTGGGATGGGACACTTAATGCCACCATCGGAAAGCAGTTTTTTGTATATATATATATTTTACCCCATTATGTTGCAATTTTCACATTGAATTCATTTGGCACTTATAGCATTTTTATAATGGTCTTTGGTTTATTTTTGGCTCAGTTTTACGGCTTGCTGCCAGGCCCAAACTTCTGCTATGTAGCTGACCCAAAATAGTTTCAGAGACTCAGATGCAACTTGATATAAAAAATTTCTCCTCATGTGTTTAACTTAGCCCTGTAAATTTTGAAGACCCCCACCCAAGTTTTCCTCGTTAGTTATCAGACCCATAGAATGTGTTGTGAGGTGTGAAAGGCAGGTGTTCATGTCAGTGCAGGTAAATCCAAATAAAAGATGCCTCTGAGGTAAGGTGCTTTCTACAAGCCAGAGAAAACTCCAGATGTATATAAGTAGAAATTGGGCTGACATTTAAAGGAATCTAAATATGCAACATAGCCAGTGAGGCTGGTGAGACTCCTCATGAATCTTCATTATCTGATACCTCATGACTATGTGTTCCTACTTCCACCACCACCAGCTAATGGCAGTAACTACTGTTCTCTGATCACTTATAATGTGCAAATTCTTTATGTAACAAATGGCCCTGTTAAAGTGTCTCACTAACCCTTTATGGTTGGGACTATTTTCCCCACTGTTTTATAGATGAGGAAACTGGTAGTTTCGAGTAATGGTCTCCAAACTTAGCTTTAGAATTCCATGGAGGGCTTTCAAAAATTCCAATGACATTTTGGATTTAAAGTGCCTTTGAGAGACCTAAAAAGAGTTGTCCAGAGGAGGGGTCTGGACTAGAGATGTACATTTTTTGTGACATTAGCAAGCTATTGGGGGGAAGTAATGGATGGGAGTGTCAGTAGACAAAGGACTATGGAGTGAGAAGAGAAAAAAACCAGGACCAGGTTTTAAGGAACTCTGACATTTTTTCAGGTAGGGGAGGGTGAATTTATTCAGGGAATGATATGGAGCAGTTGGTCTAAAGAGAAACATGTGTTATGTGCTTCTTGGAGCCAAGGGAAGAGTGTTTCAAAAAGGAGGGAGAAGTCAACAATGTCAAATACTACTACACAGAGTTAAATAGGATGAGGATGAGAGTTTCCCTTGTTTTTTTTTTGTGGACATGCAAGCCATTGGTGGCTCTAGAGACCACTTTTGTGATGTATTGTTTGGGAGTAGAGGCAAAGTGGAAGTAGTTTGAAGAAATGGAGAGGAAGAAATAGACATCATCTACTGAGATCATCCTGTCACCTTGGTGAGAAGCAGGAAATAAAATGTACAGTTCAAGAATGGCAGTTGTGGACAGCTCTTTGTAGTATTAGGAACCCTGGATACTCCTACTTGGGAGGCTCAGATTCCTTGTCACCTCAGGATGTGAGGTGATTCTTTAGTTCAAAACAAAAGTCACATGTGCTATCCCATGAATGTACTCAGTGGGACAGGAAGTTTAAAATAGAGAATGGCTATCAAATCTGGAACACTAAGTAATTGTCTTCATTAACACAGGATTATAAGAAAATAATAAGAAATTTGAGCATCTTCCATGTGCCAAATCACATACCATACACCCTGTGTTAAAGAAACAAAGGTGCAGAGTTGGAAGAAACTTGTGTGGCAAGTATCAGAGAACCCAAGTCCTCCTCCTATCTAAAACTTGTGTTTCTTGTGTTTTCTGTTCTACAGTGCTTTATCCACCACTCAGGGGAACTGCAGAAGGCTAGTTCTCTTTGGTGTTTATATGTTTACAGAAGAAGACTTTGCATTCATGGGAAACTTCCATTAAAAGGACTTCTTTCTAAGTATTTGCTGTCACCACTAGGACATTCCTCATCCCTTACAGATAATGGTAGTTTCACTGTAATGGTGGCCTATTATACCATAAGGAATGGATAGTAGCTTTGTCTGAGCCATGAAAACAATAAGACTAATAATAACAGGAAAAAATCAACAGGGAATAATAGAATAGGAATATGTATTATACATTATATCTTGGCTATATATTGACATGTCTGCAAAATTTTATTCTGGCATTTTGTTTATATCAGTGAGATTAAAATGTGATCTTGAGAATTTTAAATGTTCTCTTATTCAGACAAACACTCTCAGTAATAAAGGCCACCATTTAAAAATGCCACCCAAATATCAAATATTTTAAAAACATTTTATCTAGTCTTTAAAACAGTTATAGAATTTGTTGATTTTCTTTCACAAATGAGAAATTTGAATTTGTGGTGGGTTAAAAATGGTTACAAATTCTTTGCCACCCTTCTGTCAAGCAGTTTGGTTTTTCTCCCTTCTCTTGAATCTCAGTTGTCATTTGAGACTGGCTTGACCAATAGCATGTGATGAAATGTCACAGCATTCTCTGGGTATAATCTTTAAGAGACCTGATAACTTTTGCTCCAGCTGCTATGTAAGAAGTTCACATACCCTGAAGGTGTCATGCTTTGAGTAAGGCCAAGGTAGCTACGTGGAGAGGCTACCTGGGGAGAAAGGGGTGGAGGGGGCGGGTGGGGAAAGAAGAGGGAGAGAAAAGAAAGGGAGGGGAGAAAAATCAGCTCTTCTAGCCATCTTAGCCCATTTTAGACAGTTCAGCCCCATTAGATACTGTTCAGAGAAGAGCCAAAAAGACTAACCAACAACCAAAATCTAGGCTCCAACATATGTCCAGAGTTGGGTCATCCTAGTCATTTCCAGCCCTCGGTGCTACCCTATTTGAGGCCACAGACCTTGTAGAGCACAGACAATCTGTCCCTGCTGTGCACTGCCCTAATTCAGAACCCACAAAATTGTAACTATGGTAAGAGGGTTGTTATTTTAAACCACTGAGTGTGGAGGTGTGGTATATTCTGTAGCAGTAAGTAACTGAGGGTTTCATTAAGCAATCTTGCCAATGACAGAGGAAGGAGCAGAGTCTGGGCTGAAACCGAATCTGTCTGATTACAGAGCTGTGGTACTTTCTGCTACGTTGTGAGGTCTCTTCTTCTGGGACTTCTGGATGGTGTTTAAATTTCCAGATTGGTGCTAAATTTCTCTGAGCTTAATTCCTGAGCACATAGGAAGGGAAGAAATATTTGTTTTTTCCCCACATTACAATAAAACGTTAAATAATAGGCACTTAAGTTCTGAGATTTAATTCTGGGTCAGCCTGCTGTTAATTATTTCCCTAGAACCTAAGATGTGATTTGGTGGGAAAAGCAAAACAAGTTCCAGATTAACCCCAGTGAGACCTTCATCCATACTTACTTCTCAGTTCTTCAAGTGAGACCATATTTTCCCTACCTCTTGATTTTTCTTTTTAAGTTTTAAAATAAAACATGATGAAGGCAATCCTTCCAGAGGAACGAGGCAAAGGAAGAGTTGTGTAAAAACGAATACATTAGCTTCTATTCCAAATTACCATGAAGTAGGAGCCCACATAGTCATTTTGTGGGATCTTTAGGAAATGGCAGGAATTCAGCTTACAGAATGAACAGGGTATGTTCCTGTAGAAGAGGTTCAGTGTTTCTGTGGTAGTAAGTGCACCATGTGGTGATAGCCCCGTGAATAGCTCTGTTGATCAAATTCCAAAGCAAATACTCAAGTGAAATGCCACATAAAAGGCCAGACCACAAGCTGGAGGTTCCCTCTGGCACTGGCGAGTTTGCAAAAATGTCTGCGGTTTGGGAGTATGTGTGTGTTTAAACATCGTTTATACATGCATCTATTTCTAGTGATGGCTACATACAAATAGCAGAAAGGCTTAGTCCCTATCTCTTACCTAATGCTGAGTAGGCAATGGCACTAAAGTTGTTGTAGTAGACAACTTCCTGGAGAAGCATCATATTATCTAACTCCTAAATCTGGGCAAGGAAGACATAAATATAGAAATGCAGGTAACCATTGACTCTCTAGGGAATAAATACATGATGCCCCCCCCCCCCAAAAATGAATAATTTATTAATTCCAGTGGATTAAATTTAAAAGAAAGAAGCATAGATTGAGCTACCAGCTATTAAAGTGAGGATACATTTTTGGGGGCTCACCTTGTAGTTGGCATCTACAGAGGTGTTAGAAATTTCATCATCATTTAGCAAACATTCACCCTCTCTTTTCCCACTAACTCAATGGGAGGAGTATACGTTCCCACGCTACTGATGTAGACTTAAAATTGTGACTTGTTTGGGCTAATAGAATATATGTAGTAGGAAATGACAGTGCATAAGTTTTTTTTATTTTAATTGATATTTTTTGGATGACATTGGATAATAAAATTAAATAGGTTTCAGGTGTACAGTTCTATAATACATCATCTGTATATTGTATTGTGTGTTTATCACCCTCTTCGCCTTCCCCACCCCCACTCTCCCTCTGGTAATCACCATACTGTTGTTGTTTGTGTCCATGAGTTTTTCCCCCCTTTGCTTAATATCTTCATCTTTTCTATTCACTCCTCCAAACCCCACCCCTCTGACAGCTGTCAGTCTGTTCTCTGGATCTATGAGTCTGTTTCTATTTTGTTTGTTTATTTTTTTCATTAGCTTCTACACAGAAGTGAAATCATATGGAACTTGTCTTCATCTGACTGGTTTATTTCATGTAATATAGTATTCTCTAAGTCCACCCATGCTGTTTCAAAAGGTAAGATTTTCTAATTTTCATGACTGAGTAGTATTCCATTATATAAATGTTCCACAACTTTTTTTTTTATCTACTGATGGCTATTTCCAAATAATGAGCATATTTGGAGTTTATTCTAGTGTATTGTATAAGAAGGTGGTCTAGTTTCATTTTTTGCATGTTATCTGTCAAATTTTCCCAACTCCATTTATTGAATAGACTATCCTCCCCCATTATATGTTTTTGCCTCCATTGTCAAGTTTAACCATAAAGGTATGGGGTTATCTCTCTTCTGTTCATTGATCTATGTATCTGTTTTTATGTCAGTACCATGGCCTTTGTAGTATAGTTTGATATCAAGTAGTGTGATTCTTCCAACTTTGTTCTTCTTTCTTAAGATTGTTGTGGATATTCAGGGTTTTTTTTTTTTTTTTTTTTTTTTTTTTTTTTTTTTTTTTCAAAAACATATAAGTTTTTGCATTTGAAACCTTGTGATGTACTGGGCAATACTCCAACTAAATGAGCCACCCAGCCAGGGCTGCCATTGGTATCTGGATAGGAATTGTGTTGAACCTATGGGTTGCTTTTGGGTAATATGGACATTTTAATGATGTTAGTTATTCCTATCTATGGACACGATATATGCTCCCACTTATATGCATTTTCTTCCGTTTCTTTCTTCAGTGTCTTACAGTTTTATGCATACAGGTCTTACATCCTTGGTTAAATTTATTCCAAGGTATTTCATTTTATTTTTTGATGCAATTGTGAATGGGATTGTTTTCTTAGTTTCCCTTTCTGATAGTTCATTATTGGGGTATAAAAATGCAACTGACATCTGGGTATTTATTTTGTATTCTGCTGTTTCACTGAATATAAGTTCTAGTAATTTTTTTTGTTGTTGTTGTTGGTGTCTTTAGTGTTCCCTATATATAGTATCTCATTATCTGCAAATAATTGCAGTTTTCTTTCTTTTCATTTGTATGCCTTTTATTTCTTAGTGTCTGATGCTATGGCTAAGACTTTTAGTACTATATTGAATGAGTGGTAAAAGCAGACATCCCTATTTTGTTCCCAATCTTAAGAGAAACACTATTAGTTTTTGCCCATAGAGTAGGTTGTTGCCTGTGGATTTGTCATATATGGCCTTTATTACATTAAGGTATATTTCTTCTAGTTCCACTTTGCTGAGTTTTTGTCATAAGTGAGTGCTGGATTTTATCAAATATTTTTTCTGCATCTATTCATATCATATGATTTTTAATACTTTATTTTGTTTATGTGGTGTTTGTGTCACATTTATTGATTTGTGGATATCATACCAATCTGACAGTGTGTAAGTTTTTATTCTAGGCCTTTACAAGCTTTGTGTATATCCACGTGAACCTCTGGGAGTCTCTGACCCTTTCACATGAAAAGGGCTGCTGCCTCCTTCGACAGGGGCTCAGGGTGAGCCCTTGTGGAACAGAATTGTCCCAGCTGATTTGCAGCTTGAAGCAGAGCCTTATGGGTTAGTCATTGAGATCCAGTTTTGTTTGTTTTACTTAGTGTCATTGTGACAATAACTGATTGAGACAGTATGTCTCAATTTTTTGTGCAAAATTTCCCCCCTGAGTTTGTGCTTATGAACTGATGCTGCTTTGGGGGTTACATGTTAGGTGAAACTCTAGAAAAATTTTTTAAATCAAGCCTTTAGTTTATTTATAGCAGTGAGTTTTCCGATGAGAAATAATGACTGTCAACTCAGGGCAGGACGGGGGATATGAAAGAGTTTACAGAATATCTGTAGACTAGGTTTGTGGTCGGCAAACTGCGGCTCGCAAGCCCCATGCGGCTCTTTGGCACCTTGAGTGTGGCTCTTCCATAAAATACCACAGCCTGGATGAGTCTATTTTGAAGAAGTGGTGTTTGAAGAAGTTTAAGTTTAAAAAATTTGGCTCTCAAAAGAAATTTCAATCATTATACTGTTGATATTTGGCTCTGTTGACTAATGAGTTTTCCGACCACTAGGCTAGGCAACTGGGCATACATCAGAAGGGAAATGGGGCAGTTATTCCTCTGTGAGGGATTCATAGCTGCTGTTTGGATTATGTCAGTGAAACTAATGGACCATTGCAACCAAGGAAGCACTCTATAGCAGAGCATGGTGAAAGGGAAGGATAAGAAGACGGCGTTGTCACTGTCATGGGAGGTTGAAGACCTACTGTTCTAGTGTCTTGATTTTCCTTCAGAGTTGGTTGGATCCACCTGCTAAAGGGGCTCTGTGTGGCTAACTCCCTCTGTAAGCTTGAACCAACAGAATGAAATATTTTCTGAGATGTCAACATTTTCCCTGGACCCAGGAGACTACCAGAGGAAGAGTGGATTGGGCAGACAGTCAATTGTGACCACATAACAACTCTGCCATTTTTTCCAGATCATATTTTCTGGAGGGAAACAATTTTGCCTTTTACTGTAGACACATTAGCATCCTTGAGAAAACATCAAGAATTCAGACATGGACAAGAAATGCATCTTCATAACCTTTCTGGCTGCTGCTGGTCTCCTTGCCTTAGCTGAGTACCAGTGATATGATGCCAGATGAGTACTGTTGTGCTTTTTTATGAGTTGAATTGAAATGTGAAAAAAATAATCAATATTTACTAATGACTAACATG
Source organism: Pipistrellus kuhlii (assembly GCF_014108245.1). Taxonomy (NCBI): domain Eukaryota; kingdom Metazoa; phylum Chordata; class Mammalia; order Chiroptera; family Vespertilionidae; genus Pipistrellus; species Pipistrellus kuhlii. The sequence goes on from NW_023425427.1 coordinate 22,825,782, forward strand.
TCTGAGGTCGATATTTTAAGTGGCTTACTTCATTTGTTCCTTATGTAAAAACTCCATGAGGTAAGTATTATTAGAATCATTTTATAGATGAAGAGTTAATTAACTTTTGGCCACACAGCTAATTGGTAGAATTGTCTTGTAGACCCAAGGTTTTTGATTCTCAAACTAGTCTTTTCATTATGCCCAAGACTTTTCTAAAATTTAATTTTTGGTTTTGGAGATAGAATTTGGTTGGAGAGATGGTGGTTGACTCCATTAGAAAGATTAGGATTAAGTCATTATGCTGTGTATTTTAAATTTATGTAGTGTAATATGCCAATTATAGCTCAATAAATCTGAAAGAAAAAAGAGATTAGGGGAATGCAAGTGAAGGCAGCTCAGACTTTGTTATGGAATAGGAGCAAGACAGGTGGATGGATGAAATCAGCCTCAGGTTTCTTGCAGAGCCTTGAAACTGAATTAGAATGGATATTTGCAACAGGCAGAGAGGGCAAAGGTCTCCTCTAGCCGTTAAGTCTTTCTCTACTACCTACTTAATGTGCTGAGAAGACTCCTGATACTTGGTCCACAGAGACTTGTATGTGATGCCAAGAATCTATAAAACTGCAGAGGCCAATCAAGCCCCACGTGTACATTCATTTTTTCCATTGCACCTTTGTTAGCCCCTATGTCAAGAGGAAGAAGTGAACGAGGGATCAGGAGAACTGGATTCTAATATCAGCTCTATTGTGTGATCGTGGGCAAGTTCCTTAGCATTTTCAACTCTCTGCTTTTCTGTAACATGAGGGTGTTAGATAATATCAATGCCCTTTCCCCTTTTTAGGCAGCTGTTAATTAGCTGTTGCCTCTCTATTTCTCTCCTGGCTTCTCCAGCAGCCGCACCTCTGTTTCTCTCTGGGCCTCCACAGGGGCTGCTTATCAGCCCCACCTCTCTGATCAGGCCTGGAGATAGACCCGAATATGCTGACTGGCATAGAAACTGACCAATCAGAACCAAATCTGGGTGAACTATGAGGAGCCAATGGCTGCCTAAGAGGCGGAGCTTTTGATGCTGACTGGCATAGAAACTGACCAATCAGAACCAAATTGGCCAGCAGGAGAAGGCAGTTGGGGGTGAGATCAGACCTGTAGGGGAGGGCAGTTGGGAGTGAGATTAGGCTGGCAGGGAGAGCAGTTAGGGGTGATCAGGCAGGGAGGCAGGTGAGCAGCTAGGAGCCAGCGGTCCCAGATTGTGAGAGGGATGTCTGTCTGCGGTGTAGGCCTGAACCCTATGGAATTGGGCCTAAACCAGCAGTCGGACATCCACCAAGGTTCCCCAGTTGGAAAGAGTGAATGAAGGCTGGGTTGAGGGAATCCCCCCTCCATGCATAATTTCATGCACTAAGCCACTAGTATTTAATATAATTCAGGATATCAGTCAGTTGTTGTTCAGTTATGAGTATCGTGGGCTAGGAAAACAGGTGTGCTATGCTGACAGTGCTGCCAAATTCACACATGGGCTGAGATATGAATAGTGGTGCTAATTACACTTTAGCAGAACTGGCAGCCAATTAATGTAATAGAGATTCCCACTAAACTCAGCTTCACATCATCATGCTAAAAATAACATAATCCCAGTGGTGACTGATAGGCTGATTTTATTTGCTTATTTAGTTACCATAAGAATATATTATATTTTCTGACTGCTATCAAAATAAGGCTGGAATAAAAACAAAAATGGAAAAATATTGAATAATTTCTTTTAATATATATTCTTACAATCTAGGTTCAGTCACTTTATTTTGTAGCTTGGGGCTCTCTGGTTAAATCACATAGTAACTAAACTAATTCAAGGACAAAACAAATAGGTACTACATAAAACTTTTTATTGTATATATTATTAATTTGGAAGTTTACAGTTTAAAAAATGGGTAGGGCTACCTCTTAAAATATAAATATATGAGTGTCCCTTTTGCCCGGACAATTTAAGCAAATAGTTGTTGTATTTTATATTAAAATCAAGCCACAAGTCAAAATGCATGTTTTCCAAATATTAGTAATGTATGGCTCCACTTTAGTAAAAAAAAAAATTTCCACTCATTCTACCTCCGCTGAATTAGCTGTTATCATTTTAAGAAAATGGTACTTACATTCGTGCAGTGTAACTAGGTATAAGCTTATTATGGCTATAAATGATACATAATATAAACTAAAATGTATATACAAATTAAATATCAAGAAATTACCAAATCATTGAAATCCAAATTCTGTATTGATTTAAGAAAATTTAATTTTTGGGTACAATGGACTCTGAGTCTTTAGTTCTGTTAAGTTTTGGTATCATGGACTCCATTTTCTTATTTCTTTAGTTGAACCAATGATAATTTATTGTTTATTTAGTTCACCAGGATTTTTTTTGGTCTTCGACTGGCACAAGTATCATTTCTATATAAATTCTTCTTCTGCCTTCTGTGTATGAATCCCTGCAAATTAAGTACTACTTGGCATCAATGCAATAGAAAAATTTAAGCACAGACAATGAAATAGAGTGGAAGAATTCATTAATAAGGTTCTTATCCACGTGGCCCAAAGTATGCTTTGACAATTTTTTTTTAGCTTATCATTAAAAAGAAAACATGAAAAACAAAAAAGAAAACACAAAATTTAAAAATTGCATTATTGGTGGTCTGGCAGGATTCTCTTCCCACCCTCAGATTTCTCTGAATTGACTTGGTTTGTGCTTATTCTTATTTCTTTGGTTTTAGAAATTTAGCTCTGTAACTCGACTTTAGCACCCACCTCTGACCCCCTGCAGATTTTGTAGTCCTTAGAATTCACATCTCACATTTTAGACTAATGAACCCACTCTGTGGTTTTTGGCTTTCCTCACTCCTGTAGCCAGAAAGGGGGATCTATAGGTTGAATAAGAAATAGTGCACAGAAAAATCCCTGCTGCATTTCAAACTTATCTATTCCTAGCAGCCTGTTGCAAAGCCCACTAACCCTCTCATATATGAAATATATCAATCATCATTCCTTGCCTTGCTCTTTTCTCTCTCTATTCCATATTTCACTGCCTGATCAATTGCTCTTAAATGCATTCTGATCAAGATGATTCTCTTTCCCTGAATTTCCCGCCAGAATTTATACTCTTTTTACCATACATTGAAAATCCTTCATAATTTAACCTCAACTTACCTTTACCTCCCAAGCACCACAACCCCCTACAGTACACCATGGTCCAGCCAAATTGGATCACTGTTTGTTCCTTGTGCTTTGCTACTTCTGTCCTTGTTGCAATTCTGTCTGCTTGCAATGCCTCATCCCCCATCTGTGCCTTCTGAAATCTGACTCATGGCTTAATGCCCAACTCAGATGCCTCCTCCTCTGTGGTGAAAGCCACCGTCCCCGCTGGAAGCGAGGCTCCCTCTGAATTCCTAGGGTACTTGGTCCTTCTTTCCATGGCCCCAATTTCATGCTGCCTCACATTGTAGCCATTTATATGCATGTCTCACCTTTCGCTCCTTGTAGAGTGTCAGATTCCTGGAGGCAGGAGTCAGGCCTAATTCACTTTGGTATTTTCCCCACTGTCTTGCACACTGCTTTTGGCATAAAAGAAATTAAATAATGATTTTATATATAAATAGGAAACTGAAAAATCACAATTCTTGAAGAGATATGAATAGTGTAACACAGCTTTAAATGATAGATAGTATTTTACCTTCAAAAATAGCATCAACCAGTAGAGTCTAATAAAATTTTTTCCAGTTTCAGGCCAGATAGTTATTTTTATGCATGATCAATAGCAAATTTAACAATGTTTTCCGAAGGTAAAAGATGACAATTTTAAAGAATAAGAAGCCAATTCAGTCAGTAAAATGAGAAGAGATGTTTTATGCACATGCAGGAGATCTAAGAGGGAAAACAGAGCAATATTACAAGAGTCTGATCCAAGGACATGTTATTAACCGTCTAAAAAGTATGTTTACAGAAAACAGCTGACTTTGGGGATCTATGAGCCCCTGTATCTTCTGGCAGTCATTTTCCACTGCCAACATTAAAACATGAATAACTAATTCACATCAGTTCATTGACTTCACTGACTTAGTTTTTGCTTATTTATTTTCACTTGGTGTAGCATATATTAATGGGAAAGTGAAAACACATAGGGATGAATTCTTCTACTTAACTCTGACATGAAACTGAGGTCAAACTTATCATTTGGAGAAATGTTTTGGGTCTTAAATAAATAATTTTCTTCGCCTGGTCCCTATTAGTATAAACATCTTTATGAATGGGCACAGTTTCCCCCCTGGTGAAGTTTATTTTCATTTGAGTCTAAATACATTGCCCTCTTCTTATTACATCATTATTTGTTGCCAAAGTTATAATAATAAATTTATCAAAAGGAGGTGTCTGCCATGTGGACGTTCTTAGTTAGGAGGAGGACTGCATGGTAGAAATGTCTTAGTAATGAGGAGGGCCACCCCTTGTGTCTTAATAGTGAGGCGAGTTACATGATTAGCATTTGGTGATCAGGGAATTGATGTGTATGTAGATGGCTGTTTCACTCCTGAAACTCTGAGTTATTGCAACTCTGAAGACTGTGTGAACAGCACATTGTTTTTTTGGCGCTTCGGTGGTATAGTAGAGTTGCAAAAATTGGACTTCTTTGGAAAATTAAACTTTAAACTTATTGGCCAGTAACAGTGATGTACTGGGTCCCAAAAGTGACATCTTTACCTCTAGGACGGATAAAAGCTAATGCAGTGCTATAACACATGTAAAGAAAAAAAAAATTGCCTGCCAGAAAGAGGGATTGATTTATTATCCGGGGAGGCACCGAGAAGAATCAGTGAGGCATGTACAGACTGTGCCTTTTCAAACACTGTGAGGGGAAAGGAACAAACAGCCAGTGGCTGTTCAGTTCAGGATGCTTGTTGTGTTGGCAGAGATCTTGGCAAGATGACATCTTTTATGGAGAAGGATCCAAATAGTTGTAGCTAGAGAACTTTGGGTCTAACCTCTGTTGTCAGCTGCAGACATCTGGCCACCTTGATTTGATGCCATTTGCTTTTGATTCATTTGATGGGGGTGCCTTGTTTCTGATTATAACTTGCTTTCCCACATAATTTTGCTTATGATGAGAAGTACTCAGTGTGCTGGCCCAGAGCATTCTGGTTTCTGTGACACTGATGTTTCTTGGGTCAAAATAATAAATTTGCTAACTTTGTGACTTGGGTTAAAATAAATGGATCTGTTCTCCATGCGGACAAACATCTCCTTTCTGAGGCTGTGAAACTGGGAATCAGACTCTGGATTCTGACCAAGCAAATTCACAAAGGAACTGCCATTTGTGGGGCTGTTGGGGCCACTTCCCAGAAGTCTGGCCAGATGGAGGCAGGGGGCGTGATTGCTTGGAGCACATTCTCTGAAAACGGAGCACGCAGGGCCCACATGTTTGGATGTTGGTGCAGTTTGTTCACTGTACCCGGGTATCTGCTGAGGGTTGAGTGGAGCTACAGTCTGGCCCCTGCTCAATTCTCAAAGCTGTACCTCCCGAGCAGGTCCACCTGAATGAAGGGCTCCTTTTCTACATTTACAGAAAGGCACCGTTTGGTCTTGAATCAGAGCTTTTGCAATGTTATAATACTCATAAAAGGTATTTTAGGGAAAGTACTATATGTATTTAAAACATTACTGGTTATGACATGAGCTTTTGAGCAAGGGTCTCCAAATAGTGTGGATCATTCAGGAAATTATAAGTATAAAAATATTATATTTATTTTACTATAAGTATATATTTCTAAATTAGAAACTTGCATAACTGTTCTGATGTACTATGTTCATTATTAAATATATCCAGTAATAAAAAGGAGGAAATAATGTAAAAACTTTTTGTGTATTTTACTCTTGAGACCACTAATACAAGGAAGATGATCAAAGTGGGCCCCTTCTTGCCCTAACACTAAAAGCCTGTCTATCTCAAATTCTAATTATGTAAGCCTACCATTTCAACTCTAGAAATTCATCGCAATGATGAATTCTAGCAATAGGATCTTAATCTTGGCCATCTTTAAGTAAATAATTAAATTAATTAAATATCCAAAAATATAAAACTTAATAAATAAAAATTTTTTATTTATAATATTTTGATTTTTATGTTCCTGAAAACTATCCTCAGAGCACACAGCAAAGATAAAGATGAGTAAGTTCTTGAAAATGTCGTTATTTTACCAATATTACTGCAGTAATATTTTGCCTGGCTCTAAAATGGAGCCCGTTGACTATGTCTAGTGCAGAAATTGATTATTGACATAAACATTTCCTGCTGCCATGACAGATTTCCAGAAATTTTGCTTCTCATCATTGATCATTTTATCTGGTTGTCAGTTTTAGGTATTTGGTGATAAAACTATGATACTTTTCTTATCTCCATCTCTCTCTTTTAGCATTGGCACTAGACTCTGTTTGCCAGAATGATTCCTTGGAGGGATTAATTAGCTTGATTATGACTCCCGAAGGTCTGTTCAGAGACAGAGTGCTGTATAAATAGGGTTAACTCCTCAGAAGTTACTAAAACTCACCTTGCATCTTACTGACAGGGTGTTCCTCAGAGGCCAAGAGAGTGTTCATTATTATATCTGTAGGAACTTCTAATAGGAAAGAAACTTCTTGTTTCTACTTGGGTTAGTAAGGTAAGGAAAGTGAAGGATAAGGAGGAGTATCTACCTATAGATTCTTGTTCTATTGAGGGAAGTCCTATACTTTGAATACTTAATATTTACTGATTTGACATGCGCAATTTGGCAATTCATATTCTCTCTCCCTCTCTCTCTCTCTCTCTCTCTCTCTCTCTCTCTCTCTCTCTCTCTCTCTCTCTCTCTCTCTCTCTCCAGCACTAGTTATATATACACCTTATATATCCTCAGAAACTCCAGGTATCTGGCTAGAAGAAGCAAGTAGAAATCATAATCTAGAACCAATTACCCATTTTATTCTCACACAGGACTTCTTGAGAACATACTGATTAAAAGAAAGCCCTGGGCTACAAGAGAAAGAAACTATGGTCTTATCATAGCCCCCCCCCCCCCCCGCCATGTTTTGAAAACCTTGAAAGAAGGAAGAATATTTGGAAGTAAGAAACTCAGTAGAAATCCCAATAGACATGGGGCAACTAGACTCATGAATGTTTTAATAAAGTTAAATATGCCAACTAATTGATTTGATCAAATGTGCGACTTGTAACACTTTGTATTTTTATTTTTTAAATTATATTTTATTAATTTTTTACAGTGAGGAAGGGAGAAGGATAGAGAGTTAGAAACATCAATGAGAGAGAAACATTAATCAGCTGCCTCTTGCTCACTCACTACTGGGGATGTGCCCGCAACCAAGGTACATGCCCTTGACCAGAATTGAACCTGGGACCCTTGAGTCCGCAGGCCAATGCTCTATTCACTGAGTCAAACTGGTTAGGGCTGTATTTTTATTTTTTAAAAACATTATTTTTCCTTACAGACCTTGTGTTTTGTTTCTTTTTTTCCTGATAAAATATTTAGAGTTAATACTTATTTCTATAAAATGGAAATGATAGATGAATTAGCCATAACATTTTAAAATTCAGTGATATAAAGCATTTTACAAATTAGTATTCACACAGAATGCTTGGATAAATGGTACAGGCTTTGAAGTAGCCCATCAAATTCAGGAGGATTTTAATCTAATCTCCAGACTTTTTTAATCCTCTCACTAAATGTTTGATAGATAAGCACAGATATGAAAATGGGCCAGTCTGTTGCCCAAAACAAAAATAGGGGCGTCTGTTCAATGTGTTTGGGTAGCACATTCAGCATTGGGGATTTCACAGTCTTACCAGTGATCTGCTCAGGAGTCATGAAGCCTCTCCACTTTAATTTAGACAGTACCTCTGACAGGGCCTCTGGTAGGACTTTAATCTGGCCACGGGTTAAAACCCTGCTACTGAAACAGGGTGAGGAGCCCTCAACCGTGAGAGCAGGGCTTCAGAAGGGACCTAAAAAATTCTGAGCCTGTGTGAGCTTACATCAAAAACACCAAATAAGTGGTTATTTCCTTCTTTGTTGCTTTTTTATCCCCCCACAAGCCGGAAAATGCAGTGGAGAAAAGATGGTTTTGCCCTTTTGCATATCCATACGGCAGAACCAAATAAAATAGTGAAGACCTAATAAGATTTAGCTTTCCAGCAACATAAATAATTTAATCAGATTAATGACATTGTTCTACCTGAGGGGTTACATAATTAGTGGATTATTGAAGCCACGTGAAAGTTATCTGCCATTGGCACCTGGAGGAATTCTTGTTGTCTTCGACTATGGAATCCAGCGATATGAATATTCCTGTCATACAGACTGTAAAGATAATAAGCCCCTGGCATTTTGCAAGCTATATAAATCCACAGATTTCACATTAAATATTTAAAGCACAGGAGGTGTTATTTGTGAGGATATAGATAAAGGGAGTTCAGCTGCTCCAGCCCTTATTTTCCTCTTTGGGAAGTCTTTTTTTTTTGCTGCCTTTATCATTGTGTCCTACCTCCCTGCCCCCTTTTGTTTGTATGCTGTTTTGGTTCCTCTGCAAGTGTTCTCTGGGTTTTGTATGAGAAACATTCAAAATATTTTTACAGAAGTTTGCCCTTTTCATATAAAAAGGACATTTATACCAGGGGTGCAAACAGCAATGAATCAAGTGGTACCTTGGTATATGGCAAATGTTCGAATTCTGTGAAAAGACCATCTTATTACTCTATTCCTAAAATATTTGAAAACCAAGTTCTTCAGCATTGTGTATTCATTTCTCTCATTTATGTGTTATTGAGCTATGGGAAAAAAAGACTGTATGTGGACCTATTATTTCATTTTTAAAAATATATTCATAAGACCTTTCTGGTAAGCAAAATTCATAGATCAGAAATTAGAAATACTGTGTGAGATCATGTGGCTAAATGATTGGCATAGAAAACACTGTCACATTGTTGCCAGGGCAGGGGGTGGGCAAAAAGGGGTGAAGAGGTCAAAAGATACAAACTTCCAGTTATAAAATAAGTAAGTCATGGAGATATAATGTACAGCATGATGACTATAGTTTATAATATTGTATTGTATATTTGAAAGTTACTAAAAATCTAAAAGTTTTCATCCCAAAATTTTTTTAACAATTAATATATGGAGACAGGTGTTAATTAGACTTACTGTGGTGATCATTTTGCAATGTACACAAATATTGAATCATTATTTTATACACCTGAAACTAATACAATAGATCAATTATACCTTAAAAGGAAAAGGAAAGAAAACCCTGTCACCATAGTTTACAGAGAATTGACATAGCTAGTTTGGTTGTAGCAGCAGAATGTATTGCTGACATGAAGTATTTCCAGATTAGACCACTTCTCTCTAAATAAAGATGCTACTTTCTGAATTGGCTTCCATTCACGTAAAATAATATATCAGTCACGTTATATCATATCAAATGGATAAGCTGAGAGGAGATCAAAGAAGGAACTATTTATTTGTAGACACCTGGACAGGGTTAAGGGAGCCAGCAAGCAATGGAAATGTACCCATGATAGCAACAGTGGCTACCCCTCACCTACTTTCACAGTAGGCTGCAAGGAGAAAGGGGAGGAAGTGTCTCCAGTCTCCTACAGCTGTAGAAGAGCAGTGCCTGACAAGAATTGATGTGCATTATCACTGTCAGCAGTGGACCCAAGCTGCTGCCAACAAAAGGCCTGGCAGGGAAGTAGCTGGTGGAATAAATACCCCAACCCCTTTCCTTTTGCCCTCCATACTGTACCTTCTATCCACTGAACCTAATTGGAAGCCAGAGGACTGCTGTTGCTATTCATAGAAGTCAGGCTCTCAGGTCACCAAGCAGGATGGGAATGTGTGCATAGTGGAATAGAGGGGCAAATGGGAATATACAACATGGTCATATTTTTAAAAATTTTCAGAGTTCTTCTGACATGAGACTCTATGTAGACAACAAAAATATCATGAGGAGGATGGTAGCTTTTAATAATGACATGTGCTGTATGAATTCACAACATTGTTAGCTAAAGTGTGAATATACATAGAGTGGCCAGTTTATTATGACAACCCCATCAGTACTTTGTTGGGCCAACTTTTGCCTTCAATACTATGGTGATTCTACTTGGCATTGACTCCATGAGATGTTGAAAGGTGATGGAGGAATCTGACACCATGCCTGATGAATAACATATCCAGCTCTGTGAGATTTGATGGTTGTGGAACCAACTGCATGATGGCTCTTTTATCTTTGTCCCACAAATGCTCAATTGGATTGAGATTTGGTGATTGTGGGGGCCACCTCAGCAAGGTAAAGTATCCCTCATATTCTTGAAACCACCCTGCACAATATGAGCACTGTGGCATGGCACATTGTCTTGTTGGAAGATGCCAAATCCATTGGGATACGCCATCAACATGATAAGATGAACTTAATCAGCAATGATACTTAAGTATGTTGTGCTATTCAGACGTTGTTCCACATGAATTAAAGGGCCCAAATCATGCCTGGAAAACATGCCCCAAACCATAACACTGCCCCCACCAGCTTGAAGGGACGTGCATGCTTTCATGCTGTTTCTTCGAAATTCTCACTCTGCCATCTGCATGATGCAATTGGAAATGTGATTCATTGGACCACATGACTTTTTTCCAAATGTTCAACTGTCCAATCCTTGTGTTGCTGTGCAAATTGGAGATGTTTTATTTTGGCAACTGTAGACAGCAAATAGGCCTCTGGCTTCCATATCCCATATGATGCAGTGTACGGCTAATTTGCCTACAAATGTCAGGTGGTCATAATAATCTGGCCACTTAGTTTATGTACTATACTGTCAAATATATATACTAGAATGTATATATATGTATATGTATATACTAGGGCCCCTAGGCCTGGCCAGCGATCAGGGCCCATCTATAGATACAGACTTTTTTTTTTCTTTCTTTTTTTTTTTAGAAAGAGGAATAAGAAAAGGTAGTGAAGGATTGCTATTAATTTATACTATTATCCCTAAATTTCTTTTTATGGGGAAATATGACTATATAAAGGTGAGGATTGGAATTTGGGCAGTCATTTCTTCTATACAATTAAAGTCATACCTTTGATATCATTGGCAAACTGTCCCATGGAGTTAGCCAAATGGGCAACATGGAGAAGTAAAGGGCCCATGAAAGATTAGCACACTTTTTGTAGTTCACAGGAACAGTGGGAGACCTTTCAAAATGTCTAAACTTGCTGAGATTTTTTAGCTTAAGAACTTTAAGGTTGTCACATCCTGTTAAAACTTAAGTGCAGATAACCAATGACCTTGACATACTTAAGATGAGTTGTGGTTTGTATGCCTAAGAGAATAGTGCAATTAAAAATATTTATGTAATTGCTCTTTCAGAGAGCCCTGGACATTAGCATGAGGTTATAAATTACCAGAAGCTTCACAAAAGCAAAGAGAGGAGGAAAGTCTCAATTTCCTCCTAGAATTTACAGAATTGTTGCATCTTTGGCAAGTATGAAGTCACCATGAAGACATTTTAGGCCAGTGTTTGGCAAACTCATTAGTTAACAGAGCCAAATATCAATAGTACAATGATTGAAATTTTTTTTTGAGAGCCAAATTTTTTAAACTTCTTCTAATGCCACTTCTTCAAAATAGACTTGCCCAGGCCGTGGTATTTTGTGGAAGAGCCACACTCAAGGGGCCAAAGAGCCACATGTGGCTCTCAAGCCGCAGTTTTGCCGATTGCAGTTCTAGGCAACTGGGAAGTTACTGGTGGGCTGATAAAGCAATTGAGTTATAATGTGGATCTAATTCTTCCCTCAGCAGCAATTGTGAGATATGTCAGAGATGTGTCACCTTCTTTTTCTAGAGACCTCTAAATAAATAATTGGTCTGCTCTCTTTAATCTTTCTGGCATCATTGGTAGTCTAAATAATTTCTAAACAAATATATTTAAAACCCTACCTTATTAAAAATTATAGTGTTGACTAAGTAAGGCTCTATCAAATTAGAGTGGTGCCTTTTACCCTATGGCTGTTTCCATTTGAAATCCTTATATTTAGAGACTTGTAACAATTTCCTTGCAGGAGGAATCTTAGCACTCAAGCTAGTGAGAGCAAATGATAGTTATTCATTGTTATAGTTTGCTCCTGTTTTTTAAAATTTTTAAGTGACTTATTTCCAAACTGACTTATGGGAAAGCAAACAAAAGCCAGAAGAAAGTTCAGGGTAGTTGTTTGTTTGTTTATACCAATAGCTCAAGCTCTAATTATATAACTGAAGGTATATACTACTGAGAAAACATACCCAGTCTGTGCCAGACATGGGAATATTTTCTCCTTGTTATCAACTAAATCTTTCCTTTTTTCCTCAATTTCCTTCCTTTCCTTTCCTTCTCCCCTCTCTCTCCCTTTCTCTCTCTTTGCTTAACTCCCTCCCTCCCTAAAGTCCTTATCATTCTATTTTGCTTAAGTCCTCACTCCAATTACCTCTGTTTTTTTAAAGGTACTTTTCTTACTCTTTAATGTTGATAAAATGTTTCTATTTAATATATTTTAGATAATTTTCAGCAAATAGTAATTTTTGAGTTAAACGTCCAATTGTTTGAATACTAAATAATTTGGAAATTTTGTGAAAATGTTCATCTTCTGTCTCTTGGGTAACCTTGTTTGGGGCTCATGAACTTGGTAAGCCTATCTGTGCCAGGACTCTTATCCAAGATTATAGAGGTGGTTCAGAGGGAAAATGCCAGAGGTTTTGTACTAAGAAAGATGATGATTGAAGGTGGGTTTGGCGGATGGGGGTGGGTGGTGGTTGTAAATAAAATAGGTTGGTTGAGAAACTGGTGCCAAGAAACAGACACAAATGGGTGAAGTTGAAAGGGGACAGGCAAATGTTGATTAGCTGGATGAATCCTGGAGATCTGGGCCAAAGCCCATGGCTTCCTTTTACATGCTTATTTGTGTGCAAGTGAGCAAAATTCAGTTAGAGTCATGAGTGTGGCCTGGGTACGCTTTACTTTATTCAAAACTTAGAATTTCTGATTTCATTGGTACCACTACTTTCTTTAGTTCGTGAGTTGCTATGGTATAGTGTGTGTTTTCTACGGATTTTTTAAAAAAGGACCTGTAATATAGCATCAGTTTTAACTGAGTCTGTCTTAAGCTCGTGGCAGGATCAGTGACATAAACGGAGTGATTTAGAAGGTAGTCACACATTCAAAGGTTAGGACAAAACTGAATTACTGGTCAATTCTTCCACTTAGTACAACAGGAAAAATTGGACAGGATATTAAAAAAAATACTACATCTGCTTGTAGGCAAAGGAAAAACAAGAATGACAAATAACTGGAATCTGGAGGAGTTGGAAAGCTAAGGGAAGAAATTTTGGCTGCTTCACCTCTGGGGCCATTTGTACATTCTGGAGGACATGGCTGAAAGACTTAATAGTGTCAGATGACAAAGGCAAAAACTGGAGTCCAGTGTCACCAGGGGTGAAAGTGGGGGACAAGTGAGCTCTCAACACTTTTGATTAGGAATCCAAATAGCTGAATTAAGAAAAAAGAGAACTGGGAGAAGTCACGTCTTTTGGGGACTGCAGCTTAGTTGTAAATCATTTCAATTTCTGAAATTATAATGAAGTGAACCCATATCACTAGTTTCCCTAGCAGTATGCCAACATCGAATTCAGATTCTTTCTGGTAGAAGATAACATTATTCTATACTTCAAGTTGTTTCTACAAGCAATTTTGCAAATGCAGTGCTTGGTAAACAATAAAAAGTAATCAGAAACCAAAAGTGTAAATAAAACATTAGCAAAAACAGGAGAAAAAACAGATAATATAAACAAACCCACAGAGGCTCTAGATACTGGAATTGCCAAATAGAGATTTTAAAATAACTATTCTTATTATGTTTAAGAAGATAAAATACAGAAGATGGCAGAAGAATAGATGGGCGGATTCTGAGCCCTCTCCCGAAGCAGAAAGAGAGAGCAACTGAGGGTCTTGTGCTGTGAGTGTTTATCGGCAAGCTGGGAGACAGTGAACACCAGAAGAAACTGCTGGGGGGCCGCTGACAGAGGTGCCCCTCACAGGGAAGCACCCACGAGGGTTGTGTCCCTGCCGGAGCTACCTACCGGCTTGGACGGGGAAACCTCGCCATTTTGAGAGGAAGATAGGATCCTGTCAGAGGCCTGAATATCCACAGCCGCAGCGACCACCAAGCATCTGTGACCCCCAGAACGCGGATCCCAGGTGGCGCGAACACCTGCCCTCACAGGATTGCCCCACTGCTCAGCGAAAAGGTCAGATTTCGCGGGGAGAGGGTGGAGAGCGCTCGCGGCGAAAACAAAAAGCCTGCCCGCACAGAGCACGCTCGCGGAAGCTGGAGGACAAGGGCGGTGATTACAAGTAGAAGCCCCCGCTGTTGGGCTGTTGTCACCCTTGAAAGAGGACGGGGCTCCTAACAGGGGAGATATGTAAAGAGCAACACATTTGGATCCGGCTTGGAGGGATATCGGAGAGTTGCGGGAGATTCCAGTTGCTCGGACCTGCCCCCTCCCCCCCTCCATAGTTCCAGCTTCAGAGAGGACAAAAAAAAAAAAAAGCTGGAGAGGCTCTCAACCTAGAAACACTGCCCCCAGAGGCTAATTCACAAATTGACTCTAGTGTAATAAAAACAAAGCAAAACCTGCCTAAAAATCAGGACTGGATCATAACAATAGAGGAAGCAAATGACCTTCATTACTGCAAATTTTAATTAAATTTTTTAAATTTTATTATTATTATTTTTTTAAATTTTTAAATTTTTGTTTTCATTATTTGCAACGTTTACTCAAGAAACTATTTTTTTTATTTTTCCTCACTTGATTTTATCTTGATAATTATTACATTGTATATGTAATCAACATTATTACTACTACTAATTTACCTTTTTCATCTTATTTTCTTTTGTTTATTTTTATTATTTTTATTTCATTTGATTATACATATATATATATATATATATATATATATATATTTTTTTTTTTTAATTTCAGGACTACTATTCTACAGTCTTTATCTATCCTTCTTTCTCTAACGCTTTATTCTATCTCAACCCTACCTTTATGCCTTCACCCTCTTTCCAATCTTTTCCTTTGATACCCTGTTTATCTTAACCCTTTCCTGCTCTAGATTTCCCCCATTCCTTCTGTCTACCCCTCCTAAAATTTCACCCTACTTGTATATATCTAATTTCCAACTACCTGCTCCAAACCCATTCACACCTCCCTCGCAGTTGTCCTAAAAACAAAACAAAACAAAAAAAACAAAACAGTCTTTCTCTCTAACTCTTTGAAGTTGTATGTTGAATGTTAACTTTACTGAAGTTGTATGCTTTTCTTTTATAAGATTGATTTGCCTATGCTTTTTGTTTGATTGTATGTTTTTGTTAGCTGGGTTCTAGTCACCCTTATTGGTGGTTATTAATATCGCAAACACATTTCTATTCAGTGCCTTGTGTGTTGTACCTGGTTGTGCTGTATTTTGTGCCTTTAAATCAAAGCAGGAGAGAGAGAACTACACAACCAGACATCCTAGATCATGGGGAGACCAAAAAACAGCCCGCATATGAAAAAAAAGCAGGCTTCACCAGAAAAGGAAGTAAACGATATAGAGGTAAGCAACCTACCAGAGCAAGAATTCAGAGTAACGATCTTAAGATGGCTAAAAAGAATGGAAGACAAATTTGACAATATGAGTAAGACCCAAGAGGAAATGAAAAAAACCCAAGAGGAAATGAAGATGATTCAAGATGAAATGAAAAATGACATCGCTACTATGAAGAACTCAATAGAAAGCAACAAGAGCAGACTAGAAGAAGCAGAGGATTGCATCAGTGAGCTAGAAGACAAGATGGAAAAAAATACCCAATTAGAGCAGCTTCTAGAAAAAAAAAAAATTAAAAAGCAGGAGGAGAGCCTACGGGAGCTTTGGGACAATGCAAAACAAAACAATATTCGAATAATAGGGGTTCCGGAAGGAAAGAAAACCGAGGTAGATATGGAAAACGTATTTCAAGAAATAATGACAGAAAATTTTCCTGAGATAGAGAAGAAAAAACCCACACAAATCCAAGATGCTCGCAGAGTCCCAAGCAAAATGGATCCCAGAAGACCGACGCCAAGACATATTATAATTAAATTGGCAAACACCAATGACAAAGTTAGAATCTTAAATGCAGCCAGAGAGAAACAGAAAGTTACATATAAAGGAACCCCCATCAGACTAACAACTGATTTCTCAACAGAAACTTATCAGGCCAGAAGGGAATGGGATGAAATATATAAAGTCATGCAAAGAAAGGGTCTGAATCCAAGAATACTGTACCCAGCAAGACTATCAATCAAAATTGAAGGGGAAATCAGGAGCTTCACAGACAAAAAAAGACTAAAGGAATTTATCTCCACCAAACCAGCAATGCAAGAAATGCTAAAGGGTCTACTGTAAAAATAAAGAAATGGGAAGTGAAGAAGGAACACAGGGGTATAGAATAAAAATGGCAGCAAATGAGTACCTATCATTAATAACATTAAATGTAAATGGTTTAAATGCTCCAAAAGACATAGGGTAACAGATTGGATAAGAAAACAAGACCCATATATTTGTTGTCTACAAGAAACTCACCTCAGAAAAAGAGATGCACACAGACTGAGGGTGAAGGGATGGAAAAAGGTTTTCCGGGCAAATGGAAATGAAAAGAAAGCTGGGGTAGCAATACTTATATTTGACAAATTAGATCTCAGAGTGAAGGACATAACAAGAGACAATGAAGGCCACTTCATAATACTAAAGGGAGCAATCAAACAAGAAGAAATAACCCTGGTAAATATATATGCACCCAATATGGGAGCACCCAAATACATTTAAAAAAAAAAAACTGCTGGAGGACATTAAGGGAGAGATTAACAGCAATACAATCATAGTAGGAGATTTTAATACCCCACTGTCACCCTTCGACAAATCATCTAAACAAAAAATCAGCAAAGAAATATCAATCCTAAAAGACTCACTAGACCAGATGGAATTAATTGACATCTTCAGAACATTCCACCCCAAAGCCACAGAATATACATTCTTCTCAAATGCACATGGGACATTCTCAAAGATAGACCACATTATGGGACATAGGCAAAGTCTCTTCAAATTCAAGAAGATAGAAATCATATCAAGCATCTTCTCAGACCATAATGGCATAAAAATGGAAATTAACTACAATAAAAATAATCCAAAGAAATCAAACACATGGAGACTAAACAGCATGCTATTAAACAAGGACTGGGTTACCAGAGAAATCAAGGAATAAATTAAAAACATCCTGGAAACAAATGACAATGAAAACACAACAATCCAAAATCTATGGGACACAGCAAAAGCAGTTTTGAGAGGGAAGTTCATATCCTTACAAGCCTATTGCAAAAAACTAGAAAAAAGTGTAACAAATGATCTAACTCTACAACTCAAAGAGTTAGAAAAAGAGCAACAAGAAAAGCCCAGTGTAAGTAGAAGGAAGGAAATAACAAAAATCAGAGCACAGATAAACGACATAGAGACCAAAGAAACAATACATAAGATCAACAAAACCAAGAGCTGGTTCTTTGAAAGGATAAACAAGATAGATGGACCTCTAGCCAGACTAACCAAGAAACAAAAAGAGAGGACCCAAATAAAATCAGAAATGAAAGAGGTGAAATATTAATAACAACAGACCCCATCGAAATACAACGGATTGTTACAAAATACTATGAACAACTCTACTCCAACAAACTGAACAACCTGGAGGAAATGGACATATTCCTAGAAAAATATAATCTTCCAAAACTCAATCAGGAAGAATCTAAAAATCTCAATAAACCAGTGACTTGGGAAGAAATTGAAACAGTCATCAAAAAGCTTCCAGCAAACAAAAGCCCAGGGCCAGATGGCTTCACAGGAGAGTTTTACCAAACATTCAAGGAAGAACTAAAAACTATCCTCCTCAGACTATTCCAAAAAATCCAACAGGAAGGAACACTTCCAAATTCTATGAAGCCAGCATCACCCTAATACCAAAAACAGATAAAGACAATTCAATGAAAGAGAATTACAGGCCAATATCCCTCATGAACATAGATGCCAAAATCCTCAACAAAATTCTAGCAAATCGACTCCAGAAGAACATCACAAAGATCATACACCACGACCAAGTAGGATTTATTCCAGGAATGCAAGGATGGTACAATATCCGCAAATCAATAAACGTGATATATCACATAAACAAATTGAAAGATAAAAATCATATAGTCATATCAATTGATGCAGAAAAAGCATTCGATAAAATCCAACACCCTTTTCTGATAAAAACTCTTAACAAGGTGGGAGTACAAGGATCAGACCTCAACATAATAAAAGCTATATATGATAAACCCACAGCCAACATTATACTCAATGGGCAAAAACTAAAACCATTCCCTCTAAGAACAGGAACAAGACAGGGATGCCCACTCTCGCCACTCCTGTTTGACATAGTACTGGAAGTACTAGCCATCGCAATTAGACAAGAGGAGGAATAAAAGGCATCCAAATTGGAAAAGAAGAAGTAAAGTTATCCTTATTTGCAGATGATGTGATATTGTACATAAAAAAACCCAAAAGACTCCATTAAAAAACTAATTGACTTAATAAATGAATTTGGCAATGTAGCAGGATACAAAATTAATGCCAAGAAATCCATGGCTTTTCTATACACCAACAGAGAAACTGCAGAAACAGAGACTAAAAAAGCAATTCCATTTACCATCACACCAAAAAAATTAAGATACCTAGGAATAAATTTAACTAAGGAAGTAAAGGACCTATATGCGGAAAACTACATGACACTGAAAAAAGAGATAGAGGAAGATGTAAGGAGATGGAAGAACATACCATGTTCATGGATTGATAGGATCAACATCATCAAAATGTCCATACTTCCTAAAGCAATCTATAGGTTCAATGCACTCCCCATTAAAATACCAATGACATATTTCACTGACCTAGAAAGAACTCTCCAAAAGTTCATTTGGAACAATAAAAGACCCCGAATAGCCACAGCAATCCTGAGAAAGAAGAGTAAAGTAGGAAGGATCTCAATACCAGACTTCAAACTGTATTACAAAGCCACTGTTCTCAAAACAGCCTAGTACTGGCACAAGAACAGACATATAGATCAATGGAATCGAATCGAGAACCCAGATATCAACCCAAATCACTATGCTCAACTAATATTTGACAAAGAAGGCACGAATATACAATGGAGTCAAGACAGTTTCTTCAATAAATGGTGTTGGGAAAATTGGACAGACACATGCAAAAGAATGAAACTAGATCACCAACTTACACCATTCACAAAAATAAACTCAAAATGGATACAGGACTTAAACATCAGACGGGAAACCATAAAAATACTAGAAGCATCCACAGGCAGCAAAATCTCAGACGTATGCCAAAAGAACTTCTTCACTGATACTACCCCTAGGGCAATGGAAGCTAAAGAGAAAATAAACAAATGGGACTACATCAAAATAAAAAGCTTTTTTACAGCAAAAGAAACCATCAACAAAACAAGATAGCCCACAGTGTGGGAGAACATATTTGCAAATGATACCACTGATAAAGGTTTAATCTCCAACATCTACAAACAGCTTATACAACTAAATAAAAGGAAGATAAATAATCCAATTAAAAAATGGGCAATGGACCTAAATAGAACATTTTCAAAAGAAGACAGAAGGAAGGCCAAAAGGCACATGAAAACATGCTCAAAGTCACTAATTGTCCGAGAGATGCAAATCAAAACAACAATGCAGTACCATCTCGCACCTGTCAGAATGGCCAACATCAACAAATCAACAGACAAGTGTTGGCGAGGTTGCGGAGAAAAAGGAACCCTTGTGCACTGCTGGTGGGAATGCAGACTGGTGCAACCACTGTGGAGAACAGTGTGGAGTTTCCTCAAAAAACTGAAAATGGAACTCCCATTTGACCCAGTAATCCCACTTCTAGGAATATATCCCAAGAAACTAGAAACACCAATCAGAAAGGATATATGCACCCCTATGTTCATATCAGCACAATCTACAATAGCCAGAATTTGGAAACAGCCTAGGTGCCCGTCAGCAGATGATTGGATCAAAAAACTTTGGTACATCTACACAATGGAATACTATGCTGCCATAAAAAAGAAGGAATTCTCATCATTTGCAGCAACCTGGATGGAATTGGAGAGCATCATGCTGAGTGAAATAAGCCAATCAATGAAAGAGAAACACCACATGACCTCACTCATTTGTGGATAATAAAGAGCATTATAAACTGATGAACCAAAAGATAGATATAGAGACAGTATATCAACAAGTAGACTGTCAAATTACAGCGGGGAGGGGAGGAAGATCCGGGGGAGATAATAGATCAACCGAAGGACTTTTATACATGCATATAAGTACAACCAATGGACACAAAACTCTGGGGAGGGAGGGGATGTGTGGGAGTGAGGGAGGGAGGGGGGCAAAAAAAATCAATAAAATATATTTTAAAAAATAAAATAAATAAATAATAAAAAAAGAAGATAAAATACAAAATTGAGATTTTTTTCCCCCCAGAAAACTGGAAAACTATAAAAAATTATAGAACTTAAAATTATAAAATCAAATTTATGCATTAAGTGGGTGGGGTAGTAAACATACTATACCCAGATGAAGAGAGAATTCATGAATTGGAAAGTAGATCAGAAGAAAAAATCCAGAAGGAAGTACTGAGTTACAAAAAGATGAAAAATACAGAAAACAGATTAAAAACATAGAAGATAGATCTTATATATTTTTACTAGTGGCCGGGTACATGCAAATTGAAAGGAAATTAATTAGAAGAAATATTTTAATATCACTATTTGCCCTTTCTCTATAATAGAAGTGTCAACTAAATTTATGATCAACAATGACAGATTGAAACATACCTGTGAGATTGGCACAAGCCAGAGCTTTATATGTATTGCATATGCATGTGTCAACTTAGCCTTTTATAGATATATTATAGAATAAACTTGCTTAATTAGATCTGCTTTCTGATTTAGCTAAACTTTTTCCAGCCCAGTGAAGCACCCCAACTTATCTTTTAGGTAATTGTCAGCAACACAGCAGTAAATATCAACACAAAGCAGATTATTATTATAGATCATGCATGGAGAATATAGGGTAAAATATTTAACTGCAGCAGTGTTTGACTATATTCTGCATAGTGAGAAAACCTGAAGTCATTTTCAAGGTCCACAATTTCTTTCTTCTTTTCAGTTGGGTCAAGTTTTTAAGCTTTCTAAATATGTTTTCCAGATAATGAAAATAAAACAGGGTTCCACCGAGTCTTCTATGTACCTATTCCAGGACTTCTGTGAGGATCAAATGAGATGAGACCAGGAAAATGCTTCACAGATATTTGGTTACAGTGTAAAATGTTTCCATCTGGCTATAAAGCAAGTCATATTCCTGGGCTGAAGAAACTCCAAGGAGGCTAGTCTCTAGGGAGAGGAAGCCAGATGTCATTATTCCACACCCATAGCCACTGTTTTTGGGCTGGGCTGTGGGCCATATTTTTTGTCATGGGGTTTTGGCAATGTTGGCTGAAGTTTGGTGGGCTGTCATTCTGGGACTGTGGCCGGGCCTGTGAACCACTTGGGTAAAGCCGAGTGTTGCTTTGTGGGCTCCAGGGCTGTGGTGCCATTTCTCTGTAAATGGCTAATGTGCATCATGGCAGCTCCTGTGTTAAGCGTCTGCCCCTTGGTGACCAGTGTGTGTCATAGCGACTGGTCAGATGGACACTTAGCATATTAGCCTTTTATACACATAGACTAGAGGACTAGCGCATCAGTGGGTTCCCTCAGCCTGGCCTGCACTCTCTTACATTCCAGAATCTGTTGGGGGATGTTGGAGAGCCAGTTTTGGCCCAATTCCCACAGGCCAGGCCAAGAAACCCCCACCAGTGCATGAATCTGTGCACCAGGCCTCTAGTATGCATATAAGATCTTTGGTTAATCTCTTCCCGCCCTCCCTTCTCCCCCTTGCTTCTGAGATTCATCAGTCTGTTCCATGTTTCCATGCCTGTGGTTTCTGCTCCTGCGTTGAGTGTCACCTCCCTGGGGGTCAGTGCGCATCATAGCTACTGACTAGTCAGCCAGTCGCTTAGGCTTGTATCTATTGTATATAATACAAGCCTAAGTGATTGTTATAGCAGAATGATCAGAATGATTGGTTGCTATGACATGCACTGATCACCAGGGGGCAGATGCTCAATGCAGGAGCTGCCCCCTAGTGGTCAGTGTGTTCCTAGGGGGAGTGCTGCTCAGCCAGAAGGTGGGCTCATGGCTGGTGAGTGCAGTGGTGGTGGCGGGAGCCTCTCCAGGCTTTGCAGCAGTGCTAAGGAGCAGCAAGCTGAGCAGTAAGGAGTGAGCAGGCAGGTGGTAAGGAGGGAGGGATCCCAGATTGTGAGAAGGATGTCTGACTTTCAGTTTAGGCCCAATCCTACCAGGTGAACATCCCCTGAGGGGTCCTGGACTGCGAGAGGGTGCAGGCCAGGCTGAGAGACTCCTGGGGACTGGGGAGCAGTGCATGAATATCATGCATCAGGCCTCTAGTATATATAGATTATTGGAGTCTTAAAGGCAAGTAGATAGTAAACTGAAAAAGTCATATTTAAAGAAATAATGGTTGATAAATTTCCAAATCCATTTAAAGATACCAAGACACAAATTCAAGAAGTGCTATTTTAGCACAATAAATCAGAAGAAATCTATCCCTAGGAACAAAGAGAAAAATCTTATAAACTGGCAGAGTCAAAGGAGCAATAATTAAACTGACAGTTGACTTCCTAGCAAAACCAGATATGAAATTAGAAAACAAATAAGCCAGTAATCAAATCAGGGAACAAAATGAGATTTAATGTCCAGGGAACTGGAACCAATGGGATAGCAAAGATAACGACAGAAGCATTGTGGAAAATGGTAATAGAAATCTTAAAGTGAAATAATTCAGTAGTACAAGTGTGGAGTTGTGAATGTGCAAGTGACTGCATTTGTGTACTCTTCCCAACATTTTCAACAATTAAGCTTTTATATCTTTGTCACAGATTTCTAGGAATTGGCTTTTATCCTTGGTATTCAATGCTTTTTCTTATTCAAAGAAAATAGAGATGTTACATAGCATTGTTCCTGACATTTTCACAGGTTATTATTTACATGGGTCTTTTAATAGTTAATGATGGAGAAATTAGCATAAAACTAAACCTTGCCTTGCAAAAGAACATGTCTACTCACTATATGATATAAAGCTAGTCCAAAGCAGTCACTCTCATGCTTTTTAGAACGTCAAGATAGTAACAGATGGCTATGAAACAACACTTTCTATTTAGAAAGCAGAAAGGAAACTCATTCCAAAGACCTTGGTCAAAAATATTTAGCATGAACAAATATTTTAGAAATATTGTGATTTATACATTACCATCAAGAACCATGTCCTTGAGTTCAGCAATCCTTGAGGTCAAGAATTGGTCCTGTGTTATATTTGCCTATAAAAATAGAAATGTTTCCCACCCTCTTAATAAAACCAATGACTTGGAACCACATTCTAAAGAAAGTCTTCTCAGCTGTCAAAATCCTAAAAGCAATTTCTCAATATTTGCAATAAGTTATTGTAAGAACCAGTATGTTATATTTTAAAAATGTATACCAAATAATATCATGCCTACTTCAAATCTCCTAACAACTTCTAACTGCATATGTTCTCATCCTATCATCTATACCCGTGGTCAGCAAACTGCAACTCAAAAGCCACACGCGGCTCTTTGGCCCTTTGAGTGTGGCTCTTCCACAAAATGCCACGGCCTGGGTGAGTCTATTTTGAAGAAGTAGCGTTAGAAGATTAAGTTTAAAAAATTTGGCTCTCAAAAGAAATTTCAATTGTTGAACTGTTGATATTTGGCTCTGTTGACTAATGAGTTTGCCGATCACTGGCCTATACTATCTATATGATTTGGCCTTGTCTGTTTGATATCAGGATAAAGAAAAGAAGCTAGAGAAAAGATTTTGGCAGATGCAAAGCCATAATTAATGGAGGTGTTTATGTCGAGACCTCGACAACATGACTGCCAAAAGTTGCATATGAAATTTGAGATGCCCTGAAATAAAGATACACTCTGTGAGCATTTTCCAAATAGATCCAGTTCAGACAAGGACAAATGAGCATGCTTGAATCAGAGGCAGGAAAAAAGATCAAGAATTAGTATGACGATGTGACAGTGACCCAGTCATGAGGAAATGCATAGCTGAGATAATGGACAGATCCAGGACTCAGTGCCTTTATTTCAGCCTTGCTTCCAAACACATATATAACCTGAAAGGAAGACTTTCCTACTTTTTGAAGAGAATGCAGCTTTGCATGGAAACACTTGGCCAGAAATAAAGATGGCCACATATGTGTGTCTTCATTCTATTATATAGTTAATTGATTAAGAAAAAAACGAGGACTTATTGAAATATATAACAATTTAAAATAGTATTCTATGACTGTGATGTTTTCTTTATATAATTCCTTAATTCGAAAGGCAACAACATTAGAAACTCTTCTATGCTGATCATTAAGCTAAGTGATAATCTTTATAATCCCTTGGAATATAATTTCTGTGAGACTCAGGGTGATGGGAAGCAGAGACGAAAAGAAGCTCAAGTACTCTTTGCAGGCCTTGGCTTTTTACCATCTGCTTGTTGATTCATTGGTCCCATTTCTTTCTCATCTGTTTATTTGCATAGCGGCACCAGCTGCCCCCTCACATTTGAATTGCCTGACTTAATCAGACAGGCCCCTGATTGAGAACTGAATTACAAATTGGCAGATGAATACCAAATTGTTTTTAATATGACACAGAGTTCTGTGTGCTTTGTGCCCATGCTATAACTGTTTGCTGGCAGTTACAATAACCAGCAGCGTTCCTTTCATCTTGAAGAGAAAGGCAAAAGGCATTCAGAAGAAGCCTTTGAATTTTGTACTCAGAATTTCCACTCATCTGCCTAATGTTCTTTTTTTTTAATTAGACGGATACACATATG
Source organism: Pipistrellus kuhlii (assembly GCF_014108245.1). NCBI lineage: Eukaryota > Metazoa > Chordata > Mammalia > Chiroptera > Vespertilionidae > Pipistrellus > Pipistrellus kuhlii. Next base: position 22,850,970 of record NW_023425427.1, read on the forward strand.
ACTTAATTAATCAAGCCTGTCTTTGGGAATTATGCGTTTATTAATGGTTTCTGCACTCAAGCACATTATTAAGGGATTTGTGCTAAGCACCTGACATAAAGCAGACTAATTTTGCTTGCTTTGCTTAATGTATTGAGAAACTGAGTGTTGATCAGATTTCAAAACATTCAAGCTATCAACTAATGTCCTGTTTAGAGGATTTAAAAATTCATTGCGTTGGCAATCTAGCTTTAAAATGTTTTCTTTACAAGACACTGGGTAATGGGAAAGAAAGAATAATGTGATGAGAGAAAAAGCATTAGAAAGTGAAAGAGAAGGAAAGAGTAGAGGAGAAAGCCCCTGAGGGCAGAATAAGGCCTTTAGAAATTGAATTTGTGGTCCTTGGTTTGGTCTTCCCATTATCTTTGGAGACTACCTCTTCATGAATGCATCTTGCAAAGCCCCCCACTGGGCATATGAATGGCTGAAATGGTTGGATTGCACCTATTCTATCATACAGACCTTGTTAGAGGACTAAGTATGCTAATTCATATTCAAATGTCTCATCTAATTGTATCCCAAGCTCCTTAAATTACTGACCATTTTTATTCATAACAGTGATTAAAAAATATGTTACCTGGTATGGTCAATATCATTATTAAAAAAAACATATGTTGAACCAGGAATTCCTCCACATAGACCATCAAAATTTACATCAAATTCTCATTTTCATGGTTTTAGTAACTGGATAATAACATGAGAAATACATTATAGAATTATTTCTGTATTTCTACAGTAAAAAGAAATCTGGTTGACCACATGGAGAACAAGCTTTATGAGTTTGGGATACTTCCCAAGTTTTATCATTTACAGCAGACAGTGGCTGGACGATGTCATGAAGGGTAGCTCTCTGAGAGATGCAAGTATTAAAATCCTACTCTTCAACATTGTTCTAGAAAAGCAGAAAACACAGAGCACCTCTGAGTTCAGTGTACAATGTGGTTAAGAAAAAGGCTTCTTGAGCCAAATGGCTGGCCTGGATTGGAATCTTGGCTCTCCCACCTAGTAGTTTAATAACTCACGTGGCCTCTCTGAACTCACCTCTAAAATGTGGACAATAGTAATATCTACCATTTAGATTTGTTGTGATGATTGAATGAGATAAGACCAGTAAACATTCAAAGTGTGTTCATATTATTATTATTATTTACTTACTAGAGGCCCGATGCATGAAATACATATAAGGGCCTTGGCCTCAGCCCCTGCCTGCTGCTCTGCCACCTCTGCCTCGGTCCCTGCCAGCTGAGGCTTTGTCCAGAAGGAAGGTTGTCTGGAAGGACATCCAGTCTAATTAGCATATTATGCTTTTATTATAGATCAGCCATGCACTATAAAATTTATTAGCTTAAACTACACCCTTTTTGAAACAAAAGAGAAAAACACGATCACACCTTATTATGAAAAGATTACTTGAAAGAATAATTTACTTTTACTAGCTTTTCTTAATTTTCAATGATTCCTTAAATGATGCAGTTTAGCTGCTGTAGACATTGCTACAACAATTAAGTTGCTCTGAAGATTGAAACCTGGTCTGGTGGTCCTTGGGACACGTTTTAGAAATTATTTTACTTGGTTTTCATATCTGGATTCTGAATGGACAAGGATGGTGTCAGACTGGTGTAAATGAGCGCTAATGCATTCATTGTTGTGAGAGAGGCACTGTAGATAAATGAATAGACAGCCTTGTATGGAGTCTGGGCTGCTCCATCTTATTTAAGATGAATTCTAGAATGGTAGACAACATTCTCCCTTTCTGCTGAAAATCTTCTGTTGGCTGTCTCAGTGCTTTAAATTCCCATTATGTCAATGTGGGTTCTGGCAGGGAAATAAGCACTCTGAAGGAAATCAATTTATGGCTTGATCAGTTATTATTAGTTCTTAAAAGAGCTAAGTGATGGTTCAGATAGAATGGCACATACAAAACTATAGATTTTTGAATAATTAAAGAATTGGTGTATTGGAATTACTGGAGTATATTTCTGGTAGTGAAATGTTAATATGAAGCAAAGATACTGGGGAACATAATTAGAGAAGTAAATTATTTTATATATTTTGCCCTGTCTTATATATATATAAAAGCCTAAGTGACCATCTGACTATTCAACCCTCTGTCTGGTAGTTATGACACACATTGGGGCAGATATTCAAACCAGTAGCTGTGATGCACACTGACCACTAAAGGACAGACACTCAATGCAGGAGCTCCTGAGCTGTGGTGACTTGGCAGCCGCAGTTCTCTGGTGATGCACTCAGAACCAGAGAGGAAGGAGCCTGATTCCAGGGTGCATCACCCAGGAACCACCCTTTTGCAATCTGGGACCTTTTGGGGGATGTTGGAGAGCTGGTTTCAGCCTCATTCCTGCAGGCCAGGTCAAGGGAACCCACCTGTGTGTGAATCTGTGCACTGGGCCTCTAGTCTATAATAATAAACGTGTAATATGCTAATTAGACTAGACAGCTAAACGACCTTCTAGACATCATTCTGGACGACCTTCCATACAAAGCTGTGGTGGTGGTGGGGAGGCAGATGCAGTTAGAGGCGATCAGGCAGGCAGGCAATGGTTAAGGGCAATCAGGCAGGGATGCAGAGTGGTTAGGAGCAATCAGGCAGGTAGGTGAGTGGTGAGTAGATGGTGAGTAGGTGAGTAGGCAATGAAGCAGACAGGCAGAGGCAGTTAGGGACAATGAGTTAGGCAGGCAAGCAGTTAAGGACCAGGCTGTGAGAGACCATTCCCCCCTACCCCACTCTGTGTAAGAATTTCATGCACCAGACCTCTAGTTTAACAACAACAACAACAACAACAAACAAACAAACAAAAATGGAAACCACCATGTTGCCACCACTGCTTATTGAGATCTTTCTATATGTCAGATACCTTACCAAATGTATTATAACTACAACTGAATTTAATCCTCACAACCACCCCAGAAATTAAATACAATTAATGCCCTTTCAAAAAAAAATACACAGAAAGATATAAGATAGTAAGCAATAGGGTGAAATTCATGAAACAAGTACTTTTTGAGTGATAATATATGACAGGCATGGTTCTACTTTTGGGATATAACAGTGGGCAAAACCTGCTCCTGTGGGGCTTATATTTTACTGGATAAGGTAAAAGTTTTCATAGCATTTGGAGAAGACTAGTCTTTTAGCATTAGACCAGCTTTAAGTGAGTTCAGTTGATTAAAAACAACTTGATTCAGTAAACATACTTTGGCAAACCAACCTGATATGGCTTCTCCTTTCTGAAAATCAGGCCATCATAAACAGACACACTATTAACCACACCCTGAGTCCCAACTAAACACAATTTCACATGAGTACCAATGCTTTTATAGATGATGCCAACTCCTTCACACATCTGAGAATCTGCCAATTCCAAACTTCACAATTAAAAAAATTCCCACTTAAAATCAGCAGTGTGTGATTTACAGAGGGAGATTAGGCCTAGTAAAATCTATCTTGCTTTCAGGAAAGGAATAATTAATTACATTGCTGACCAAGAAGGCAGACATATAGATGTTGACCTTAAATCCTAGTTTAGAGCTGCAATTAGAGCCATAATGAAAGGTTCTTTTTCTTTATGTCAAGAAAAGTAAATATTTATTGCAGAATTTAAAAATATTTAATGATAATTCTACACATCAGATTCTACATAGTGGATTTATTTCAGGTAGTCAATTTGTTAGCCTCTTATCACAGGAAAATGGTTAAAAGAAGCATGAAGGGAAAGACTAGGAAAAGGTTTAAGTAACCAAGCTGTACATCATTAAAAGTCTGCCTATGAGAAGCAACATATAAAATGCATTAAATGAGTAAATTTTTGAAGCCTCTTCCCTAAGTAATGATGAGTTAAAAATGTAGAATTTTAAATAAAATAAAGACAAACTAATAGGTGATTTTAAAATGGGCTGAGCCTGAAATAGTCAGAAAAAGTAAGTTGGAATTGGAAATTGCCAATTTTGAAGATCTCTGAAGTGCAATAAGCAGTTTAAAAAATAGCAACAAAGCAAACAATCTAGTAATAAAAATAAAGTCTGGGCTCTTTAGATAAAACCTAAAATGAAAATAACAAAAAGTATAAGAATCAAGAGCTCATAAATAAGGGCACCTATAAAATGTTGCAAGGAAACAGGTCATTGGAAGAGCCAATGTCCCTTATTCAAGAAACAAATAGGACAACTCTCCAAAGTATGTCCAATGATGCTACTTCAAAGAAAATATTAGTGCCCAACAATTGCCTGTCCTTCTTCTGAACTCAAAAGGTATATGATCTGGAAATATAAACCAACAATACTATAGTTTCTTGTTGACTTGTTATACTCTAGTTATCATTATCCCCACTACCATAGACTATCAGTCACCTTAGAATATTGAAATCACTCAGATAGTTGGAATTTTTAACAATCCTAAGCTTTTCCCATGTCTGAATTTTTACATATTGCTTTGGGACCATTGCCAGAACACACTTTTCCTCTCTGTTACTCACCCCTACATATGTGGAAGAGATTTACTTTGCAAATGGAACTGCTAGACAGAATGTACCACAGAAGAATTTTTTTGTAAAAGAAACAGACAATTTCTCCTCACATAATCAAATTACAGCTGATCTGGATTTACAGATAGTGTATCACATTATGTATGATTTAGAAAATAGTTGAGAATTAGCTATGGTTCTAGGATAGCAATGGGAAAAATACTCTATAATTAGAGCGCAATTTGTATGAGTTCAGATTGATTCTTTTAACCCTTTACCTAAAAACTATTCAATATCCCCTTACGACTGAAGCTATGGAAGGATGTAGGCCATTTTTGAGCTGCTTACTAGAGAAAGGACTGATATTAGTTGCATCAGTTCTTATCACCCTCAAAACTATGGAAAGATGGAAGGGACAAATGTAATATTAAAACTGAAATTATCCAAACTACTGAATACCATTGAACTCCTATGTACCTACTCCAGGACTTCTGGATGAGACACAGGAAAATGCTTCATAGACATTTGGTTACAATATAAAATGTTTCCACCTGGCTATAAAGCAAGTCAAGTTCCTGGGTTGAAGAAACTCCAAGGAGGCTAGTCTCTAGGGAGAGGTTGGGCATTGCTATGTGATGTCATTACCTGGCAGCCCACAGTCACCGTTTCAGGGCTGAGCTGGGCTGTGGGCCACATTTTTTGTCATAGGGTCTCGGCATTGTCAGCTGCAATTTGGTGGGCTGTCACTTCCCCACTTGGGGGAAGCCAAGTATCGCTTTGTGGGTGCCAGGTCTGCGGTGCCATTTCTCTGTAAATGGCCAGTGCATGTCATGGCAGCTCCTGGGTTCAGCATCTGGCCCCTCGTGGTCAGTGTGAATCATAGTGGCCTGTCAGGTGGTTGGACACTTAGCATATTAGCCTTTTATATACAGGTATGTAGATATGAAGGTAATTAATTATATATAAAATTTTAATTTATATAAAATCTTATGTATATAATTTCAATGCACTGTAGGTTTCAATGAAGTCAAATAATTATAGCTGGAGGGTTGTTGGGCAGGTGCAGTGGAAGTATGGATTATGGTGGACATAGTGGGTCTTTGACATAGATGTCTTGAAGGTGGTAATAAAAGGTCTAGGGTTTATTTGTGGAATGATAGGATGAAGAGGAGAGGAGGATACTAATGTTTTAGGTGAGAAATTCAAGAAACTGAGTTCAGAGTAGCATCTGGTTTATCCACATAGATATTGAAGCAACTGAGAGTGATAACAGGTGTAGTGGTTGAGAGCTAGAGGAATGACAAGATAGCAACTTTAGGTGAGGTAGTGGGCAGTACAGCCAAGTATTATAATACAGGCTTCAAAGAGTTGTGTTTTTTGTTTGTTTTGATGGGGGGGTGAGGGGAGAGAAATAGTTTGAAAATGGCAATGGGAGCAAAAAGAACAACGACTAAATTTCTTATGGCCAAAGGATATTGGTTATGCAAGTAAGATATTTCTACTTAAGAGTAAGGTTTTTATGGAATGGTCAGATTTCAGTTAAAAAAACAACTAACATTTATTTTGTAGTTAAGACCTATTAAGCATTATTCTAAATGTTTTATAAGAAGATTAAAGACATGTTCAGTGAAGGTTTAGAATGGAGGGAATTTGCAGACCTCAATTTAGGACTCTCAGATGCCTGGGTGAAAAGGTTTGCAAGGGAGGGAAGGGTGATTAGATCATTGTGGGGGTTGTATTCCTCCATTTGGGGATGAAAGCCCTTATGACCAGTACTTGCTACTCAGAAGTGAAATTCATAGCACTGCAAAGTCAACATTACCTATGAGATGATTAGAAATGCAGAATTTCATGTCCTATTCCTGACTGACTGAATCAGAAGCTGCCTTCTAACATGTAACCCCACATGATGGATATGCACATTAGAATCTGAGAGGCACTGCTTTAGAGGATTACTGGGGCCTTTCAATTAAGATACATAACCTAATAAGAATAGGGACATAGAATATGAGAGTTTAGAGAGAATATGACTATACATATTCCAATTTAAAAAATTTGTAAGTAACTCTCTGTGTACATGATGTTAATAAGTGCAGGGAATGTAACAAAGGCGTAATTGAAACTGCAGTGAATTGAATTGAATGTAGGCTGCTATTCAATGAAGCTGCTGATTTACAGGTAATTGGCACTATATAGACATCTTCTTCCCAACCACAGCAGTTGCTTGTTTTGTGGTTTGAGTGAATGAATGTGTTTGGCTTGAGTAGAAATTTCCAAAGTAAGAAAGTTGCCAAGAAGCTGTGACAATAATGAAAGGCTTGAAAATATTATGATAAACATCATGTTGTGTCTCTTCTCTACTTATCATTTAGACTCATTTTACAGAGAGCCTCTCTTGAGTGCTGAAAACAGAATAGGATTTGCCTTAGATTAACTTTTGTTTTTAGGGTATCCAATATTTGGCTATTATGGGCACTGGCTGGGTGTTTGCTTAGAAAAGTAAATAAAAGAAAATCTTTGTAAGTTTTTTTCTATGTCAAAAGCACACCTCAAAACTTTTTTTTAAAATATATTTTATTGATTTTATACAGAGAGGAAGGGAGAGAGATAGAGAGTTAGAAACATCGATGAGAGAGAGTCATCGATCAGTTGCCTCTTGCACACCCCCTATTGGGGATATGCCCACAACCAAGGTACATGCCCTTGACCGGAATCGAACCCGGGTCCCTTCAGTCCCCAAGCCGACGCTCTATCCATTGAACTAAACTGGTCCCGGTTCAAAACTTTTTTTTATATGTAATCGTATAGCATAGCTGATAAAAATGAAATAATTCTGGCTTCATTGCAAGGAGATAACTAATGAGATATTATGGTGAAAGTTTTAAGAGGAAGAGTGCAGATAAGCCCACTATTAGAAAATTCTTTTAGCTCTCAGCATAATGCCAAATGGATCTTTAATTACTTGGACAATTACTAAAAAATCATATAATCTTTGGTTATTTTGGGTTATCAATAATTCAGGTTTTTCTAAGGGCAAGACAAGTCAAGATTTGAAAAGTGACATGTTTAATCCATTTTATGTAGGACTGAGTGAGAATGTTCCTACATGCTGTCTCAAAGGATAAGATATCCTTCTTTTTTTTTTATAGCTGCATAGTACTCTATGTTGTAAATGTACCACATCTTTTTTATCCACTCATCTACTGATGAGCATTTGAGCTGTTTCTTTACTTAGATCTTAGCTATTGTAAATCATGCTGCTGTGAACATAGGGATGCATATACTCTTTCTGACTGGTGTTTCAAGATATATTTCTAGAAGTGGGGTCACTGGGCCAAATGGCAGTTCCTTACTTTTACGCTTTATAATGATAATTACTATGTAACTTTTATTTAAGGGCTAAGTTAGCCCCACTGGTAAGATGAGACTCTTCTGAGGACTCTGCCTTAGGTCTCACATATGAAGTCTTTCTACTCTGGCTGGTGAGAATGCCTACTATTCTTCACCTTGCATTAGCCCTGGAAATTGTTTGGCTTACTAATTTCTAATGCTTTCCCCCCCTGAATTCTCAAGGCATACATGGATCAGTAATCAATCAAAGAGTAGAAGGGACCAAATGTTTGCAGTGGGACAGCAATTCCTTTAAGTTAATTCTTCATGGACAGAAATGAAAGTAAAATAATTAATATTTAAATGACTTAAAATGTATTTAATAAAAAATAAAATTATTTTAAAACAGGAACATGTCACAGACATAGGGTGATGGAAGCCTGGATGGGGGTTGGAGGCAGGCTATAAGGGGTTGATGAGAGAAAAAAGGGGGCATATGTAATACTTTCAACAATAAAGATTAAAAAAAACAGGAACATGTATTTTTAAATGTTTAATTATGTTAGTTAAAATGTTAGCAAATTTAAAAATATATGTCAATAAGAAACTTTACATGTACAATTTGTTCTTCACTTTACTTTTCATATTTATTCATGATCTGGAAGAGTAATACATTCTCTATTAATTCAAACTGTTTCTCAGCTCAAATGAATTTGTCAAAGGAAAAAAATTATTTCTATAGTTGTAGAAGGAAATATTCTTGTAAAAGTAAATGGTTCTATATTATAACAGTTCCAAGTTCCTAATGAGTGTAGATGCTTTAGTGACTTCTTTCTTTTTATCAGTGCATCTTCTTAAAATCTCATCAGCAAATCTGTGTTTCTTGAGTGACTTACCTTTAACCCTGAAATCAATCTTAATTATCATAATGGTTAAGTTATTGCTGGAATTTTATGTCTTAGCTAGTCTGCCTTAATAGTTGAAGTTCGACCTTAGAAGCAAGTTTGAGAACTTTGGCAAGACAATGAAGTGTATAATGTACTTTTCTTGCCAATTTTTCAAAAATTTTTAGCATATCTTCTTACATACCATTTTATGTCAATAGTTAATAAGCATCATTCTAGTAATATTTTTATTATTAATATATATCTTAAAAACCTTTTAATATAATGTTCAATATTCTAATGAAGTATTTTAGTGTAATTAACATATTCTTTAGATGAAAAAAAGTTTAATCATCTTGCTTCAACTACTCTGATATACTTTCTCAGCACCTTGAAGGAGAAAAAAAATGATGAGATAAATAATAAAAACAAATTCATATTTTGTTGATTGATGGAGGCTTGTCAGTTTAAGGCCTGCCACTAAATCAACTAAAAAACGCAGAAGCTCTTATGAAAGGGATACTACAGCTGAAATGGACCAATGGATTGGAGACTAATGGCTCAATCAAGATGCTGAAGTCTGAGATTGGACAGCAGTGTGAGGTTATAAATCCTATAGCTACTATATAATTGCAGCAGGGCAGGGGGATTGTGAGAAAGGGGAAAATAAGTATAGCACAGGCAGAGATCACAAAACGGTCATGAAGAATTTGTTAAGGGCCAAGAAGAATGACTGAAACCCAGTTCATTCTGACTTAATTCACTTTAAAGGCTCAGTTGATGTATATGACACAGTGTATTTTCAGGGGATGAACATTTTAGAGGGTGGACATCTGTAGAGTTCTCTGTTGAGTGTCACTTGTGAAACGTGTTTATAATATGATAGCAGTTGAGTATAACTCTTTATAATTTTAGATCTAACTACCTATTATTTATTGGGAAGGAATTTGGGAAGAATTATATTCATTAGACATCCTCTTATACCCATATGCTTTGTTGTCCTCAAAAGTTCTGTGGAAACATTATGTAAGCATATTCTTATACATGAAACCTTTAAAGGAAGAATTTATTTTTGTAACAAAGCATACACATAATATAAATGTATTGGGTTGCATTAATGAAATTGCTGATAGTCAACAAGTTTTGACTTACAGAAATAGCAATCCTACAGTATATAATAAAAGCCTAATATGCTAAGTTGGAATTGTGAAAGGGATACTACAGCTGGTTGTCTGGTCAGTCATTCAACCAATCAAAGCATAATATGCTAATGATATGCTAAGGCTGCTCTACTGCTCACCATGATGTGCACTGACCACGAGGGGCAGACAGTCAACCAGTTGACCAGTTGCTATGATGTGCACTAACGACCCGTGGGCAGACACTCTGACCAGTAGGTTAGCTTGCTGGGGTCTGGCTGATTAGGACTGAGAGAGACAGGCAGGACACGCCCTGGAGCCCTTCTGTGGCCTCTCCCCAGTTGGCCAACCTCCCGTGTCCCTCCCTGACCCCAATTGTGCACTGGTCCCTCAGGGGATGTCAGAGAGCTGGTTTGGCCTGATCCTGCAAGCCAACCTGAGGGACCCCACTGTGCATGAATTCATGCAACTGGCCTCTAGTTTCATACAATTCAACCAGGTATAAGTTCACATCTAAAAATGTTTAAAAACAAGGGTTCTTGCTAAGAAGGTTAAATCCATTTGACCTTGAGATAGTGCTATTGCTAGATAAAGGGTTAATAGCTTAGCTTCTGGATCTTACTTTACACTTTGTACCAAAACAAGGAGTTAAAAAAACCCTCAAATAAATAACCCCTCCTTCAAATATGTGGGGCTTTCCTACTTTCTTTCTAAATAACTGCTCTTGTGTCCATCTGAGAATCTCTCTTTTTTTCTAGCAAAAAGTCAGGTAAAAACAAAGATTCCCATGCTTCCCTATCATTTTTTGGTTGCATTATTCTCTTGGGTAATGACCTCTGGTGGAAATAAGTATTTTAAAAATTTCAGTTATTATTTTTGATTTTTAATTTTGCCTTTCTTTTTGTCAATGTTTACTTTATATATTTTGAAATTATGTTATTAGGTGCACACATATTTAGAAATTCTATATTTTACTGTTGAATTAACCCTTTCATTTTTTTTTAATTTCTGATAATACTTCTTACCTTAAAACCTATTTTGTCTAAAGTAGATAAAAACTTAATCAGTTAGCAGTAGCCACACATTTCTTGGTCTCAGAGACCCACATAAATCCAATGGATGCATTAGGGCCTGGGTTCTGATTTTATATCTTGGTGAACTTTCAAATATATTTGCTTACATGAAAACATTAAAAAACAGTTGAGTAAGTCTGGAGCCATAAAAATGTTTTTTAATTGTATTTGGAGATTTTATTTTAAATTCTTAAGATACTTGTAAAAATTTACATTTCTTAGATACTTGTATATACTTTCTTGTATACTTTTATTTTACTTAGGCTAATTGCATAATTTCTAATTTTTATTTAAAAGAATACCTCTGGAGTTTTAAAAGAACCTATGAATATATTTGTATTATTTTGGAACATGAACTAAATTTTGTTGCCAAGAGGCTGCTGTTCTGATTTATATGCATATGATTCCAAAGAAATTGATGAGTCCCAGAGAGAAATGAGAGCAGTGGAATGAGCCCACCTTCACTCATAGAAATGTTATAGACATTGTTTTCAGAATAGCAATGGTATTGATTCAGTTAAGTGAGAATCAAATGTGTTCCTCAAACAAACGTGAGTGGATGTAGCCTTTTTTGCCTGTCTATGCATAGAAATTATTACTTCAGAGAGAGAAAAACATAGTGGTTCAAGTTATGTGAGTAAGTTGTACAAATCAGGACTCCTTGGTTGCAAGGAACAAAAATTTATTATTTAATTTTCAAAAGTTGACCAGGGACTAGGGGGGCTTGTTTGGAAAGCTAAAGGAAACACATTAACAAAAGAGCAGACACCATGACTGAATTGGGCTGGGATTCACTGGGCTAGAGCTGCATTCTTGGAGGCTGTGGTGCTTAGCTGATGCCAATTCTAGGATTTCATGATGATATTTGGATGGTAATATCATTTTGCACACCCTTTCTCTATGTGTACTTTTTGTTGCTCTGAGGCCTGGTATAATCACATGTGGGTTTGAAGATAAGCAAGACAGAAAAAAGTTGACTAGGAGTAGGGGAGGACTGAATGCACACCAGTTATGGAACGATTCTATGGCTGGTTCTAATCAAGATACATTGCTTTTGAGTAAATTAGTTTTTATAATAATGCTTGCATCTACTATGAATGAGGCATAATGCTGAAAATTCTACCCATTTTTACCTTATTTAATCCCAAAACAATGATTTACTGGTAAAGTTGAAAAGACTGTACTTGTTTTACAGATGAAGAAATGATGTCAGAGAGTGAAGACAAATGACTGACCCATCATTGATAGATTATAAAAATTTACCAAAAGTTTCTTCTTGCATTTTTAAGTTATTTTCAATAACAGGACTTTATGGGATTAATTTTGTTCCCTTAAATTCATATGTTAAAGTCCTAATCCCCAGCACCTCAGAATGTGACTATATTTGGTGATCAGAGCCTTTACAGAGGTAATTAATGAAGTCATATGGTGGGTCCTAATCCAATATGACTGGTGTCTTTCAGAGGAAATTAGGACACAGAGACACAGATGGAAGCTCCTGTGAAGACAATAAGAAGAACTTGACACAAGATTATCCTGTTGACACCTTGATTTTGGATTTTTAGTCTCCAGAACTGAGGTTTAAAAAGTTTGTTGTTTTAGCCACCCAATTTGTCATACTTTGTTATGGCAATCCTAACAAACTAATTCAGTGATCATTTAGCATATCCAAATGGTAGTGTTTTTACACTTTACAAATCTACATTGAAAGCTAAAAAGCATAGCACATCCCCAGAACCAAAAGAGATAAACAAATAATGCAGAAAATTCTATTCTTTGTAAAATTTAAGAAGATCATGTAAGTTAAATTATAAGGCCCTCAGGATTATATTTTATCTTATGTTTTCTTTTTAAGACTTGAATATATCCTCTTTGGGTTGTGGCCTCATCAGGTTGTGGTAGCTACTTATGCAGCAGTAATTTCAGAAAAATTTTTTGCTCCTGTTCTCTGATGTTCCAATGCTTATTAGAGACCCAAATATTTCTCTGTCACTTACAAAAATTTGGATGAAGGGATAACATGAATTGGAGAGGAGTATGATATTTCCAGCACACTTTATGCCCAGGGGAGTTTTTAGTAGTCTACTTGGGCTTAAACAGGAGACTAAGTAAATATCTATAAAGATTTCATTTATGTAATTTGAATTTTTAAATGTGGGACCAGTACCTAACCCCCAAAGTATCATAAAAGTCATACAATAAATCTTTAGGCAAGGATCTCTCTCTTCTTCCTTGTGTCCTTGTTGTTAGATGAAGACATCCTGCTTGCTTTATTGTGTCTTGTAATGTGCATCTTCTTATATATTACTACTCAAGGTGCACATTCTCTGTCCTGACCTCTGTGTGTGTATGTGTGTGTGGTGTGTGTGTGTGGTTCCTGAATCTTTTGGTACTCTTGATCTTTCTCAGTGCTATGGAATTTTGCCGGGGGTATGCTTTTAAATTGAAAGGCATCTGCTAGAAATCATTTTCTCACTTAATTAGTGAAATGATCCTTCAAAAGTAATTCGATATTAAATTTCTGTACTATATTGTAGGTTTCACTTTTTCAGAACACTGACACAATAGACAAAAGTTTTCCATCAACTATGCTTGATGACTGATATTTTAGTTTACCAGTATAATAAAATGAGATTAGTGATGCCAGATTTGCTTCTCTTTTTTTTCCTTCCTCTTTATTTTTCTTTAAAGAAATGACTGTTTACATTACTAGGGTTGGAGAAATGCAGCTGCTTTATGTTGCTGCATAATTTTGCTCTCTTGATTTTCTGGTTTTCTTGGCTACATCAATGTTTAAATAGGAAAATGTTTAAATAGGAAATCGATGTTTAAATAGGAAAATGTCCTGAGAGGCAGTTAGGGGCATACGGGCAGGCAGGTGAGCAGTTCGAGGTGATCAGACAGGCAAGCAGGTGAGCAGTTAGGAGCCAGCAGTCCCAGATTGCAAGAGCATGCAGGCTGGGCTGAGGGACCCCTCCACCCCCATGCATGAATTTCGTGTACTGGGCCTCTAGTTTCTCAAATAAGAGAGTACTATAGTTGCTTGAAATGTGTAACTTTTGCTTTTCTGGAGGGCAGGGGATTTCCAGCCCCCCAATTGTTTTCTTAGTGGGGGTTAATTGCTGGTGCTACCTTTTAAAATTTAAGGTCTAAATAATATTAGTTTAAGAGAGAGAAATGACAGTTTCCAAAATAAGTAGTTTTCAAGTATCTCATAATCTCACGCATATGTGGAACTTAAAGAACAAAATAAACTCTTGGACAAAATAGATCCAGAGACATAGAAACATGAAACAGAATGTTGAATCTCAGAGGAAAAGTGGGTGTGGATGGTGGGAAAAATTAACCAAAGACCTGGTATGCATATATACATAACCCGTGGACACAGACAGTAGTCAACCGAAGACCTGTGAATAAGGGATGGAGGTGGGGTGAAGGGGGTCAATGAAAAAAAAGGGTCCATCTGTAATACTTTAAACAAAAAGATAGAAAACACACAAAAATAAGCCAGTTTTCAAGAAGACATTTTAGCAATTGATTAGCAAGGAAGAATTAGGACTTGGGGTGGAGAAGGAGAAGGTTTCTTGGAGGAATTAAAGCTGATGATTTCTGGCAATGCATACACTAAGCTAACATTTGTGAACTTGGTTCACAATAATAAACTTTCAACCAACATACTGGCCAAGACATTTCCATTTTGACAGCTAAATCAGTTGGTTCTGCTGATAGTTTTTTTTTTTTTTAGATGGAAGTTAGCCAAATTTTTCTTTTTAACTGTTGAACCAGGAAATTCTAAGTAGCTTAAAAAAAAAAAAAAAAAAAAAAAAAAAGGAAGTTGTAACCACAGACCACTTGTTTTTCTCTTCTCACTCTGAAGGGGCTGACTCAACCACTGATTCTACTCACCCGTTATGCCCCATACCAGGCTCCAGGCTCCCTTTGGCAATTGGATATTTGAGTCATTCCCTCTCTTGGCTCCTTCTGCTGTCACTATCCTGATTAACTTGTGTCAGGGGGGAAATATGATCAGGTAATCTTGGCTATAGCTATGTGACTCATCAGCTGGTTGGACAGAATCAGAAATAAGTGAAATGTCTTTTACTCTACTGGAAATGTCTATTGCGAGGCTGCCTTAAGAGTGCTAGAAGGCTGTAAATAACTCTTGGCTCATACTTGAGTCCTCTTCCTTTTAGGTCAGATTCTTGGTTGATGTGCAAGCCTTGCTGTCAACATAGAATCATGAGCCTACCTCTTAAACCCCTTGATACGAGAGGAGCTCTGCCTGATGGTCTCAATTTCAGTGAAGGTGACATGACTGTCTGCTTAGGCCACAGGATGTTCTGCCCTGATGAGAGGCTAGGCTTGTTATGTATGTCAGCTGTGGGCTTAGATAGAGCTTAGCAATTACATTCCAGGAGAGGATTCACTGTGGAAACTATGTTGAGCATGAATACACTTGAAAGTCCCTAAGTCAGGGTTTTATTATATGTCACGGTGTCCGTGTGAAAGAGTCCATGTTGGAAAAGGAAGAGAAGGGAGAGGTGTATAGTGAAAGGTGGAATGTATATGTTTTTAAAATAAAGTTCTGATGAAGTTCTGAGTGTTTGGAGGCTTTTAGGCTATGTGGATGAGAGGAGATATCAAACCACAGACATTGCTTCTAGCTTTTTACAGAACATTTGAATAAACACTAGATAATTGGATGGCTTGTGATAAGCTATAATTATAGACTACTGGAGGCCTGATACATGCATTCATGCACCAGTGGGGTCCCTTGGCCTGGCCTGTGGGATCAGGCCAAAAATGGCTTTCCAACATCCCCCGAGGGGTCCTGCAATGTGAGAAGGCACAGTCCAGGCTGAGGTACCCACACTGGTGCACAATCTGGGCTGGGGAGGGACAAGGGAGGTTGGCTAGCCAGGGAGGGGCCACAGGAGGGCTCCATGGTGTGTCCTGCCCATCCTGGATCCCAGCAGCAAGCTAACCTACTTGTCAGAATGTTTGCCCAATAGTGGTAAATGCATGTCATAGCAACTGGCCTATGAGTTGACTATCCCCTGGTGGTTAGTGCACATCATAGCGAGCAGTTGAGGTGCCTTAGCATATTACACTTTGATTGTTTGAGTAGATGACCAGACACTTAGCATATTAGGCATTTATTATATAGGATGGTTCCATTTGTAAGAGGAAAATATTTGGACCCAATTGGATACCTAAAGCATTCAATAAATTAATAAAATATAAAAGTGACTTCAAAAGATAAGTATTAAAACTTGAACCCAGTGTAAAATGTTTCCACCTGGCTATAAAGCAAGTCATGTTCCTGGGTTGAAGAAACTCCAAGGAGGCTAGTCAATAGGGAGAGGAATCTGGGCATTGCTATATGACTTCATTACCAATGCCCATAGCCACTGTTTCTGGGCTGGGCTGGGCTGTGGGCCACATTTTGTGCCATGGGGTCTTGGAAGCATTGGCTGCAATTTGGTGGACTGTTGCTTTGGGTGGTAGTGGGGCCTGTGTCCCACTTGGGGGGGAAGTCAGGTGTTGCTCTGTGGGCACCAGGCTCGCAGTACCAGTATGCATCACAGCAGCTCCTGTTTTGAGCGTCTGCCACCTGGTGGTCAGTGGGCATCATAATGACCGTCAGACACTTAGCATATTAGCCTTTTAAAGATAGATAGATAGATAGATAGATAGATAGATAGATATCTCTTGTTTTTGTTTTTCTCTGAATTGCCTATGCTTCCCATCTTGCCCATATTATGATTGGGTTGTTTTTCATATGTAAATTTGGAAGACAATAACTATATTAAAAATACAAGTGTGCTCTATTTCCTCCATTGCTTGCATTTTCCCGCACATTGATTGTTTAATAGATTGTTTGCTTTCTTTTACTAAACATTTGGAAAAAATAGAGCCAAATAGTTTTCTTCGTTTTTATACTTCCTTAATGTCCATTTTGTTTAAAAGGTTTTTATGCACCTAGACTGTATAGCCTGTATATAGCTATTTATTTTTGGTAGAATTGTAATTTTTTTTGTCCTTAAGTTTTTAATAAATGGGTAATTAAAGAACAATTTAATTTTTATTGAAATTATATATATATATATTTGTCCCATTAAATTCTTCTTTTTTTAAAAAATATATTTCATTGATTTTTTACAGAGAGGAGGAGAGAGGGATAGAGAGTTAGAAACATCGATGAGAGAGAATCATCTATCAGCTGCCTCTTGCACACCCCCTACTGGGGATGTGCCCGCAACCAGGTACATGCCCTTGCCCGGAATCAAACCCGGGACCTTTCAGTCTGCAGGCCAACGCTCTATCCACTGAGCCAAACCAGTCCCGGCTGTCCCATTAAATTCTTAAATACATTGGCATCAAATTTGGATTTTCTATTCTGTACATGTGATCTTTGTCTATTTGTGGGCCAACACCATGATGACAATCATTGTTGGCTTTATAGAATCTGATAAAAGGATAAAATCTCTGCCATTTTTATATTTTAAAAACTTGATGATTTTCTGGGATTTATTCCTTCATGGAAATTTTATGATCATTTTATTCAGTTATAAAAACCTCCTTAACTTACCAGTGTATGTTTATATATGTATGTATGTGTATATATCTGTGTGTACACACATGCATGTGCACATATCACCTATGACACATATGTATGTGGATGTACTATATATTTATCATCTGTGATAACATTTCTGTTGTTTTTAAATAATATTTGGAAAATTTACATTTATATTAAGAAGAAAGTTTTTTTTAATTTAAATTCTTTATTGTTTAAAGTATTACATATGTCTCCTTTCCCCCCCCCCCCCATTGACCTCTCCCTAGCCACCCTCACCCCCCAGTACATGCCCTCAACACCCCCCTCCCCTGTCTGTGTCCATTGGTTATGCTCATATGCATGCATACAAGTCCTTTAGTTTATCTTTTACCCCTCACCTCTGGCCTTCCCTCATAGATTGGACAGTCTGTTTGATGCTAGAAGAAAGTATTTTTTTCCCCCTTCTTTTTGTGCTGTCTTTGCCAGGTTTTGAAGTAAAATTTATGCAGGATTTATAAAATGAATTGGAAGAACTCTTATTTTTCTTTGGCCTGGATTAGTTTAATTAACATTACTTTATTTTTTAAAACTTATCATTCAGTAAACTTTAGTTTTGGTATATAATGCTATGAATTTTAACACATGTAATTCATGTAACTACAACTACAATCAGGATATGAAACAGTTACATCATTCCAAAAAAACTCCCTTGAAAACCCTTGCCCCAACTGCTAGCCCCTGCCAAACACTGATTTGTTCTCCATCACTATAAATGGAGTCTTTTCAAGAATGTCAGGAATCAGAATATACAACCTTTGAGACTGGCTTCTCTGAGACTGACTTCTTTACTTAGCATTATGCCTTTGAAAGTCATCCATGTTGTTGTGTGAATCAGTAGTTTCCTTGTTTATTCATTCAGCTGTTAAAGGACTTTTGGGTTGTTTCCAATTGTTTCTGATTATGAATAGAGCTGCTGTAAACATTCATGTACAGGTTTTTATGTAAACTTAAGTTTTAATTTCTCTTGGGTAAATACCTAAGTGTGGGATGGCAGGGTTGTAAGGTAAGTGTCTGTTTAACTATAAACACTGTGAAACTGTTTTCCAAAGGGGCTGCATCATTTCCATTGGCAATGCATAAGAGCTCCAGTTGTTCAGCATCATTGCCAGGACTCAGTATTCCGAGTATTTTTAATTTTTGCCATTCTAATAGGTATGCAATGGCATTTCATCTTAATTTTGATTTGTATTAACCCATGGCTAATAATGTTAGGCTTATCCACATATCCCCTTTGGTGAAGCATCTAATTCAAGTCTTTTGCCCATTAAAAATTTCTTTGTCAATTAGAGTTTACATTCAATATTATTCTGTATTAGAGGCCTGGTGTACAGATTCGAGCGCTGGTGGGGTCCTTTGGCCTGGCCTGCAGTGAGCAGGCTGAAGCCAATCTCTGAGCCCAGGGTGTGGGTTAAGCAGATTCCGGGCCAACAGTGCCCCAGCAGTAACCTAACTCGTGGCTTAACCAGTAAGGAATTGGGCTCCCTCTGCTACTGGTTAGAGTGTTTGCCCCCGGATGGTCATTGAACATCATAGCTACTGGGTGAACGGTTGAGTGGTCAGACGGTTGCTTAGGCTTTTGTATATATATTTTAGTTTCAGGTATACAGCATAGTGGTTAAATAATCATGTACTTTATATAGAGTGGTCCCCCAATATTTCAAGTACCCAGTTTTAAATTGAATTGTTTTCTTAGTGTTGAGTTTGTATATTTTGGTTAAAAGATCTTTTTAGATTAATTATCTGCAAATGTCTTCTTTCAAATTGTCTGGTCCTTTCAGTCTCTGAACATTGTTTTTTAAAGATGGAAAACTTTAATTGTGATGAAGTCTGAATTATCAACTTTTAATTTTATGGACTGAGCTTATGGTATCATACCCATGAACTCTTTAACTCTAGGTCATGAAGATTTTCTATTTTTTGTTCTAAAATTTTATAGTTTTATGCTTGAAGTCTATGATCTAATGGATCTATGATCCATTTTTTTTGCCCCCCTTCTTCCCTCCCATACATCCCCTCCCTCCCCAGAGTTTTGTGTCCATTGGTTGTACTTATATAAAGTATAATGAAATTTTATAATTACATTTTTATTAGGCTTAGGCTTACTTTTTTGCATAAAGATACCCAATTATTCCAATATGATTTGATGAAATGACTGTCCTTTCTCAATTATATTGGCTTTGCACTTCAATAAAAGTTCAATTGGCCATACTTATTTTGCTCTATTGATACACTTACTATTCTAGTCCATTTATATACATATCTACTCCTTTTATATACACAGCATTTAAAAAATCTTTATTACTGAAAATATTACAGATATCCCATTTTCCCTCCATTGACTCCTTGTAGCTCATATCCAGGCCCTGCCCTAGGCCTTTGCCACACTATTGTCAGTGTCCATGGGTTATGCATAGATGCATACAAGTTCTTTGGTTAATCTCTTCATTGTTACCCATCTTCCCACCTCCATCTTCCCTCTGAGATTCAACAGTCTCTTGCTTCTATGATAATTGTCTTCTCAGCTGTGTCTAATTTGTTAATTCTGGGTGGATGTTCTCCAATTTAGTTGCTTTTCCAGTCTGACCCCAGGACTAGGTGCACAACACATCTGTCTATTTGGTGACCATTTTCTTCTCCATTTTCTTCCTCTTATTTTCTTGATCAAGTTAATGTTGACTTAATTTCTTGAGTTAATCTGGTAATTTTTATTTTTTGATCTATTATTTATATTCTACCTTTTTAACCTGTGATAAATAAACATTTCTTTATGGATGTAAAACAAAATACCGTTATTCCCACTGAGAGGTATAATTTTCCTCACTAAAATACTTATTTTATCCCCCATGAAATGAAATATTTAGAAAATTTTTACTTTTTTTTCCTTCCTTTTATTATCACAGGTTTAGAATTTTCCTTGAGTATATTCTTACTATTTTAAGGGTTTTTGACACTTAAGTTTCATATTTTCAGAGAATCAACTATTAATTGGTATTTAATGACATGTATATAGCTGTATTATAGATAATGCAAATAAGTATTATATAAGTATTTTATGTGCAAATATATATAATGTAAATTATAAAGTATATGTATATATATATGTTTGTGTGTATAAAAATAAATAATTAGAGGCCTGGTGCACGAATTCATGCACCAGTGGGGTCCCTTAGCCTGGCCTGCAGGATAGGGGCAAAATCTACTTTCTGACATGCCCTGAAGGATCCTGAATTATAAGAGGGCAAAGGCCAGGCTGAGGGACTCTATTGTGAAAGATTGGGGCTGGGGAGGGACGTGAGAGGTTGGCCTGCTGGGAAGGGACCACGGGGAGACCTCTAGGGTATGTTCTGCCCATCTCACTCAGTCTCAAATGGCTGGACCCCAGCAACAAGCTAATCTACCAGTCAGAGCATCTGCCCCCTGGTTGTCAGTGCATGTCATAGAGAATGGTTGAGCGGCCTTAGCATATCATTAGAATAGTATGCTTTGATTTGTTGAACAGCCAACTGGATGGCCAGACACTTAGCATATTAGGCTTTTATTATGTAGGATAAGGTTTATGGCTCAACATACTTATTTCTAAATTGTGAGATCAAGTTCAGGTTTACTCATTGCATTTTTATAGTTATTATTTTTTCTCAGATGGTATACCTGGGTGCTATCCTTTATGCATTCCTGCATACTTATTTCACCTTGATAGGTGAATATTTTGATTGTGTTTCTAATTAGTGGGAATCAAATTATTTCTTTTAGTTGTAGTTCTTATTCCTCTATATTTTAATTATAAGTGTAAGAAAATTATGTGTTTTCTTATGTAGGCAACTTTTTCCTTTGTATGGTGCTTATAAGATTTCTTCCGTATCCTCAGAGGTCCAGATTTGTGTCTGCCTGTTCCAAGTATATGTTTTTCACCAAAATCAGTGCTGGGTTTCATTGAATTCCAAAACATTCTTTCTTTACCTTAAGGAAATGATCTGTTATCTGTTAAATCATTTATTTATTTTTATTTTGAGTCTTCACTGTCCTAGTTTCTACTGTTTGCATCTTACCTCTCTTTATCTTTTTCATAATAATCATGATTTCCTTATAATTTACACCCCTTTATATTTTGAGGTATTTTGATCTCTCATGTCACTAATTTTGGTCTCAATGATGTCTGGATTGTTTAGTGGGAATATATTCTTTTCTTCCCCAAACATTTTTTTAAAATTCTACATTTGAATTACTTGAAAATAACTTTTTTTTTGGTGTGTATGTATGTCTATTTAAATTTTTGTCTTTCCTGGCAGCTCTGTTTACTGTGTCTGAATTTTTCTGTTTATTGAGTGGCCTTTGTCTCTTTGCCAGCTGTCCTCTGTGTTTATTGGATTCCAAGGACTTAGGTATGATTGGGGTATGCTGAATGTTGGGGCAGTTTAAAATAAGTTTTAAGAGAAAGCAGTCTCTCCTATTCACTATTGGCCTAGAAGCAAGCAGATGGTGAGTTCACTGTTGAGGCACTTGGTTCCTTGTGTTTGCCAGGCTTGAAGAAAGGCAGGCCAGGGTCCATTTGCATGCTCACACTTGCCTTTCAGGGACCAGAAAGTCAGGCTTTTCCTGACGATTGATCTTGAACTTCCCTAGGAACATACAAATCCCCACAGTCAAATTGTCTTCCTAGAATATACCAGTTTATGACTTTCACTCTCAGTTCTAGTCTCTCATGCTTAACCAGTGTGAAAGGGAGACAAGCTTTCAACTACTCTCCCCACAATACCTTCTTTCTAGAACCCAAGAATTTATTTATTCCTTGTAGCTTATAAGTCTGAGCAGCTATTCTGTATAGGACAGGGAGCAAGGCTGAAGTTGGTATCGGAGGAGAAGAGATTTATAATCAAGACACATCTTCTCAGCATTACCTGCTAGGTTCTTCTCTGTGATAGCTGTGCAAACATTGGTTGGGTTTGAGACACAGATTTGATTTTTCTTCATTTTTCTTCAAGTAATTTTCACTTAAAGAGTTTAACATCAGAACTCTGATGTTAAACTCAAGATCAACTATCTTTTAGCTGTTGAAACATAAAAAGTCTAAAGAAAGATAGTAATTTTTTTCTGAAATCATACTTAGGAGATTAAGTAGAGAGAACTATTATACATTAAACTTACTGTCAAGTATAGACTCTTTTTGGCTTTCCTTGTGATGTAGTTTATTTTTCTTATGAAAGTCCTCAAATTTGTAATGTTTCTAAAACTAAATATTCATGTATCCTGAGTACATAATACATGAATTAATATTAATATAGTATTAATTGTAAAAATGTTCATTCTAGTTAAAGAAAACCATGTGTGTAACTGTAGTAGTAGTAGTGGTTAAAAGGTCACATTAGAACATTTTTCTCCCTCAGAAAGTAAACAGCTTTGTTTTGTATAGAAGTGTTGTGAGGCTAAAAGGAAGAGAACTTAGATTTTTAAAAAATTCGTGTGACCTTTTAATGACTTTTGGATGCCAACTTTAGCTAAAGAATATTCTGAAGGTTAAAGAGAAATTCCTTGGGGGGATTTTTCAGGTCTGTTTTTGTTAAGTGTTTAACATCACTGACTTCTCAGATCTTACATATTTCCATGACTCAGTAAACATACTCTAAATGCAGGTGCTCTCCTCAACTGCAAGTATTTATTTAACAAATTTCCTCTCAAGTCTTCTGGTGTCAGATGCAGCATGACAGTAGTTAAGGATCTGACACCAGTCCCATTAAAAACCTTATTGTTTAGGCTTTGCTTCCTTGACTGTTTCAAATTACATCTAGCTGAAACTTGCCAAAGAAGTTGTCAGCTTAGATACGACTTTGATTTTGAAAAACTGTTGAAAATAGGAAATCCATTTATAGTGACAGGAAAAAAAAAAAGAGAGAGAGAATTTGACTGGCAGAAAATATCTTTTGTTCTTGCTGAAATCTACTTGCTCATGAAGTTTTCCAAACAATTGCAGTATGGATTAGTACATTTTGACACTTTTAAAATAAGCATGCTTTAAAACAGGATAGATAATTAACTGGAAAAGTATATGTCTGCATGTGTATTCGAAATGTTTCCTAGCTTCTTTGTACTAAAAGAATCCAATATATCATTATGATAAGACTGAAGTGGAAGATGCTATTTATGCAGAATATGAATTAGGAACATCCCCAAAGAACATTTGCATAAGAATATGAATTTTCATCTCTTTGGTATAATCAAAGAATTAGGTTAAAACAATTTTTTTTTGGTATGATGCTGAGATGCAGAATGAAGTAAAACTAAAGAAATAGGTTAATCAGTAGTTAGATCTCCCAATAAAATATTTTTTTGAATTGTAAAAATCTAACAGAATCAACCAGAGTGCAGTTCATAGAGAAAAGGAGATGGGAAAAATGGAAGAGTAATTTAGCTGGATGGAGGAAAAATTAAAAGCATTAACAGGAGAATAGAAAGAATGGATAAAGGTTTATATTCAAAGAGATTATGGCTAAAATTTTTTTTTTAATTTAAAAAATACATGGTTTCTCACATATAAACAGGAACATTAGGATTTGATGAATAAATCTATACTTAAAGAGTAAATATTGACCAGGAAAAAGAAGGCAGGTTGTTATCATCTTCTAGGTAATTTTACTGGTGACAGAATTCTCACAACAAAAGTACATGTCAGATAGTAATTAAATAAATGTTCAAGTTCCTATAAGAAAACAAGCTGGGATTGTATTCCCAGCTAAAATTTGGGTCAAGACAGAGTGTATCATATAGACAAATGTAAATATATAAAACTGGGAGTTTATTATTCATTTTATTTTTTTATAGTTTATTATTTATTATTCTTTCTGTTGATAGTCTGTTGACATATTTATATTAGTAAGAAGCAAACTGAATGAAAAAGGGTAAAGTGGGAGGCAGATAAAAGAGGAAAGTATGCTGGTAAATGCAAACTAGTATTGACTGTATGCTTCCCCATTTCTTTTAGTAACCCAAAGAAGGGAAGAGACTGTTTGAGTTAAAGCCATGCTAAGGTCCTTTTCTGTTTGGGGTAAAGCAAGATTTTGACTAAAAATAGCATTTGAGAGAAAACATATGTTAAAACATTTAGGGACAACCATAGAAAGAATAGAAATTAAATTAGGAAGTGGAGCCAAACCAACTTCTGAACTATGTAATAATCTCTAATTTTAAGGATACACATTTTAGTCTTGACCTCCATGTCCTGGTCAATATGGAGACTGATGTGACTCCAGTTTTCTTATTCAATAGTTCATCTGATTGGCTCGTTGTTTTTATTTTTTAGGTTCTTTCTTTTTGACCCATCTGTTTCCATGCAAAAGAAACTGGAACCCTTCAGGGAAAGTTAAGAATATAGACACTGTCATCAGTTATCTGTACACACATGGTGAGGGTTAGAAAGATATTTTGTTAAACTCTATTTGACTGAAGAGATACAGAGTTGTTTTGGAGAAGGAACAATAAATGCTCAAAAAATGAGAATATAAAATGACAGCAATGATGACAGCTACTGTTTATTGAATATCTACATAGGCCAAGAACATTATAGTAAGTCATGAAATGCATAATGTTGTTTTCAGTCAATGATGAACTGTACATATGAGGGTAGTCCCATCCTACATAATAAAGAGCTAATATGCTAATTAGACTGAACAGCAGAGCGACCATCCAGACAACCTTCCGGAAAAAGCCAGGGCTAGGAGGGCCAAGCCCCTTGCATGAATTTCATGCATTGGGCCTCTAGTCTATAATAATAAAAGCATAATATGCTAATTAGACCAGGTGTTCTTCCGGACGACCTTCTGGACAAAACTGGTGCCGTGAGGGAAGCCCAGTCTAGGATGCCTGCCAATGGTCAGAGGGAAGTCCAGGTTCCGGGTACCAGAGGGAAGCTGGGGCCAGAAGCTGGGGGAAGGAAGGCCTACTCTTGCATGAATTTTGTGCATCGGGCCTCTAGTAAGATTATAATAGAACTATACTACCTAATATGGTAGTACAGCACATGAGTCACACATGTATGGTGATGTTGGTATAAACAAACCTGCATCGCCATTCATATAAACAGTACAGTTCGTACAACTTATGTACAGTATATAATACTTGATAATAATAAATGATAAAAATAATAAATGGTTTAGGTCCTTACTATACTATTTAATTGTTGTTTTAGAGTGTGCTCTTTCTATGTATAAAAAAAGTTTGTTGTAAAGCAATATGCCTCGTTAGCCCAGCAGCAGCCTCATACATCTCAAGTTTACCATGTCCCTCAATTGATAATTTTCTCTTGTGCTTGATTTAATCTCATTTCGTTTTGTTCATTGTGGTCCGTAAGTGTGCTACTAATCCACTGCTAATGTTAACAGTAAGAGTCCACATTGAGTGATTGACCTGGAATTGTGCTGAGATTCTGATATTATTACTCAGATACTCAGATAAGAAATGCAGAGGTAGGTGAGTACTTTGAATCATGAGGGTGCCCAGTTTGGTCCCTCCACTAAAATATCCATCTAAAATATAACTCTGATCATGTCACTCCAAATCTTCATTGGCTCCCAATTCCTGTACTCCAGGATGAAATCATAATACCCTTGACTGGCATGCAGGCCTCCACACAATCTGTCCCTTGCCCACTTTTTGTCCAGCCTCACTTCTTGTCCTTATTGGCTCCTTCTACACTCCTACTGAAAACATCTTCTGGCCATTACCAATGCTCTGTCTTCTGGCAGGAAAAGCTGTGCCAGCCTCCTCCTGCATTCCTATTCATCCCACATGACCTAAGCCAAGGATCTTCTGGAGACAGGTTGGAAACACTCAGAGAGGATTAATCATTCCTACTTTTGTTAGATTTTAGTATTTCATACTTCAATTATAATATTTACCTAATTTTGTCATTTTGAATCTCTCTCTCTTTTTTCCACTAAAGCTAGCTTCCAGAAGCTGCAGGCTCCACAAAATCTAGATTCACCCCAGGACATAAATGTAAGGCCAGGGGCTTAAAGTCAAGTGCATAAAAACATCTGATGAACAGAATACTCTGGTGAATATAATAGAATCAGGGACATAGAAAAGGAGTGGACTGACAATTTTGGGGGGGAAAGGGGTGTGGAAGGTGCAGGAAGAGACTGAACAAATATCGAACACCTATGGATGAAGACAGTGGGTGGGGGGTGGGAGGGGGAGTAATGGCAGAGGGTGGGGTGGGAACCGGGTGGAAGGGAGCTATTGGGGGGGGGGGGGGAATAAGAGGTACAATTGTAATCTGAACAATATATTGATAGATTTATTAAAAAAAAACTGTGATAGGAAGAAGAAAATACCTTCTGATCCAACAATTTAATGATTATTATATTGGTGACTTACTTCTAAGTTCTAATAATATTTCCAGCCTCCAAATTAATGTCAAACTGCCCTTCTCATGCAAACCTTATAGTAGATTGAGAATGAAAAATGCACATGTATCATTATTGAAAGGTAAATGTGGAGGTCAAAGTATTTTTAAAACTGTAGTAGAATAAATTCAGCCTCTTGGGGTCAGGTATTTTAAACATGCAAATAGCATTGTGGAGTCCTGAAAGAGAGTTCTCATTTATGAAGCATTTTAATAACTACAAGACCCTTCATTTCACAGCAGAATTTCCTGAGCTCATTATATGAAAAGGAGCGTATTGTCTAGTACATTTGTTCCCAGGAAGCTCATCTGCTCCAGCTCCAATAGACGTGAGAGCTGTATGTTTACATGAGAAAAATTTCATTAGATATC
>NW_023425427.1:22883303-23020803 GCF_014108245.1 Pipistrellus kuhlii
TGGCTTTGCATTCATGGAGGAGTTATGAACAACTTTAGCACAGTAAGATTTGTTGAACACCCCAGCACTACTCCATGACCTTGAGAACCAGGAACTTCTGGAAGCCACTGGGCAACATGTGCTTTGTGTTCTTGTTGCTCCCGTAACCAATGTTGGGCATTGAAATCTAGTCCTTGAATCTTCTATGCACCACCTTGTCAGTGCCTCTAGGTTTCTGCCAGCTCTGCTTAATTTTGACATACTGGTCAGACTGGTGTCAGATAAATTTCTTAGTCCTCTTTTTTTTACTACCTTAGGCTTCCTGAGAAGTGTGAGGGCAGCCATGATGCTAAGTAAGAGATGGTTGCCACCTCCACAAACTGCTGAGGATTAGAAAGGAAGTTGTTGCGGGAGGGCTAGTCAGTAATCTCCCATCTTACCTCCTTTCCCCCACCATAAAAACTATACAAACCATAGAGCTTTCTTCACTAATAGACAGCCACAATTCCTTTGTGTTCCACACAGGCTCCTGATGCAGTAATTTGAATGTTCAGACCTGAGGAGTAATCAAAACATCCAACCTGACTCATTTCTGGTAGGAAAATTTATAAGTGATCTCTAGTGACCCTAGTTTTATATAATTCTCTTCCCTTTGAGTGTAAGTAAAATCTAGGAAGATGATGATATGCATTCTCATGATTATGTTACTTGATATGGCAAAAGGGAAATTATTTTGGTGGCCAAACCTAATCACATGAACCATTTATTATTTATTTATTATTTTAAATATATTTTTGTTCATTTCAGACAGGAAGGGAGAGGAATAGAGAGATTGTAACATCAATGATGAGAGAGAATCACTGATCAGCTGCCTCCTGCACGCCCCATACTGAGGATTGAGCCCACAACCTGGGCTTGTGCCCTGATCAGGAATCAAACTGTGGTCTCCTGGTTCATAGTTTGCTGCTCAACTATTGAGGCACACCAGCCTGGCATATGAACCATTTAAAGCAGAGTTTTGTCTTGCTGGTAGTAGAAAGGGAAGTAAGAGATTCCAAGCCTAAAAGGGATTCTATGTGCTCTTGTCAGCTTTGTAGATAGATGAGGCCACATGCAAGAACTAGAGAGACATAGAAGCTGAGAGGGCCTACTGGCTAACAGCTAGTAAATGGGATTTCAGTTCTATAGCCTCATGGAGCTAAATTCTGCCAATGATCCAATAAGTTTGGAAGTGGAGTCTTTTTCAGAACCTCAAGATTATAAAACACTAAGCAGAAAGCCCAGCTGAGATTAAACCATCATTGGAGATAACATTGGCAAATATGCTGTCCCATGCAGTGGGCTTTCTTGTTGTTTTGTCAGTGGTTTATTTCACTCTGCAGAAGCCTTTTATTTTGATGTAGTCCCATTTGTTTATTTTCTCCTTAGTTTCCATTGCGCTAGGAGCTGTATTGGTAAAGCTATTGCTATGACATATGTCTGATATTTTGCTGCCTTTATCCATTTTGAGTTTATTTTTGGGTATGATGTAAGTTGATGGTCTAGTTTCATTTTTTTGTATGTATCTGTCCAGTTTTCCCAATACCATTTATTGAATAGACTATCTTGTATGTTTATGCCTCCTTTGTTAAATATTAATTGAGCATAGTAGCTTGGGTCGATCTCTGGGTTCTCTATTCTGTTTCATTGGTCTGTATGTCTATTCTTGTGCCAGTAGCAGGCAGTTTTGAGAACAGTGGCTTTGTAGTATAGCTTGATATCTGTTATTGTGATCCCTCCAACTTTGTTCTTCTTTCTTAAGGTTGCTGCAGTTATTTGGGGTCTTTTTTTTTATTCCAGATGAATTTTTGGTGCGTTTGTTCTAGGTTTTTGGAGTATGCCATTGGTATTTTAATGGGGATTGCATTGAATCTAAAGATTGCTTTGGGTAGTATGGACATTTGAATGATTTTGATTCTTCCAATCCATGAACACAGTATATTATTTCATTTGTTTATGTCTTCCTCTATCTTTTTCTTCAGCACTCTGTAATTTTCTGAGTACAGGCCTTTTTTTTTTTTTTGAGTCTGCAGGCCATTGCTCCATCCACTGATCTAAACCAGTTAGAGTTGCTCAATATGTTAAAAACCAAAAAAACCAAAAAAAACCCCTATCTAATAAAGAGGGAATATGCAAGGGAGGGCATTTGGGGGTGACTTGGCTGTCAGGGGAGGGCAGTCGGGGATGATCAGGCCAGCAAGAGAGCAGTTAAGTGTTGGTCAGGCTGGCAGGGGAGTGGTTAGGAGGTGATCATGCTGCAGGCAGAAGTTGGTTAGGGGCAATCAGGCAGGCAGGCGAGCAGTTGGGAGCCCATAGTCCAGGATTGTGAGAGGGATGTCCGTCTGCCTGTTTAGGCCCAATAGTAGAACATCCCCCAAGGGGGTCCCAGATTGGAGAGGGTGCAGGTTGGGCTGAGGGACACATACTCCTGTGCACAAATTTCATGCACCGGGCCTCTAGTGCTGCCATAAAAAAGAAGGAATTTTTACCATTTGCAACAGCGTGGATGGAACTGGAGAGTATTATGCTAAGTGAAATAGCCAGTAGAGAAATAAATATCACATGGTCTCACTCATTTGTGGAATGTAATGAATAACATATATAATGAATAAACTGATGAACAAAAATAGAACCAGTGTCATAGACTCATTGAGCAGACTGTCCAACCTACGAGGGAAGATGGGTGTGAGGGGGGTAAGAGATCAACCAAAGGACTTGTATGCATGCATATGAGCATAACCAATAGACACAGACGGGGGTGGGGATGGGATGAGGGCATTTGCTGGGGGGTTGGGGTGGCCGTGGAGTGGTCAGTGGGGGAAAAAGGAGACTTATATAATATTTTAAACAATAAAGAATTTAAATTAAAAAAGTTAAGTTTTTAAAAGAGTAACAAAGCAATATATGTTAAAAATACAGTTTTCCATATATTAAAAAAAAAAAAAAAAAAGCCTAGCTGAGCCATGCTGAACTCCTGACCTACAGAACTGTGAAGTAATAAGCAGATGTTGTTTTAAGCTGCTAAAATTGTGGTAATTTGTTACACAGCAGTAGCCAACAGTACCATTTTAAATCTTCCCTTCCTCAGATAGACACTCAGGAATAAAGGGGAGCCTCTTGGCTTTTCCTACTCTTCTCTCCAGGCTCACCTTCCGTGCCTTTTGTTATATGGTGGAGGGGTAGTGATGGTGTAGAATGGGGGCAAGGAAATAAAAGGGGTGGGGTAGTTCTTACTTGGCTGGTGGCTTCTGTTCTGGGCCTGCAGAAGGTCCTATTTGGCTCTGTTATGGGTATTTTTCAGGAATTTTGGAGGTTCTCTGATGTCTCTCTTGTCCATAGCTCTCTCAGCCTAGTCTGATATCTTCTAGCAGCTCTCTACTTGCTATGATGAATGTTGGGATTGCAGATGGATTCCATGCTGCTGTGTACTTCTCCCAGCCATGTCCCTTCACATCAGGCTCCAGTGCTCAATCTGCTTTGTCTTTCTCAGGAATGAATCAGGCATTAGTGTGTGTGTGTGTGTGTGTGTGTGTGTGTGTGTGTGTCTGAGGCAGGGAATCCATTTCAAAGCTCTGTGATATGAACCTTGAAGATTCCTTCATTAAATGTGTGAAGAGAAGGCAGCATCCCTCACCTCTTCCCCTAAGAATTTGATGGGACTAGGCTGTGCCTTTTTAGAACTCTGAGGAGTAGGGGGTGGGAAGCAGCATTCCTATTTCATTTCATGTACCTCACAGCTTCTGTCACTCCAGAATACATAGGACACATCCAATACAATTAGGATTTCCCTGGGTTGCACAATGGGGTCCCAGCTGTGATGGGGATTCCTTATAGGGAACAGCTTTCTTCTGCAGAACCCTTCATCAACCTTCTCTCTCTACTTTCTCTTTCCTTTTATCTTCTCAAGATGGGTGGCTGAGGTCAAGACTAGTGGAACAGGTTCCCCTATATATTGTTGTTATACATTCTGCTTATGTGAGGTGGTAGTATCTCACACTAGCCTTGGTAGTTTGTCATATGAGGTATTTATTGACAAATGAGGTGTGAAGGGTCCTATTCTGACATTCTGTTACACTTGTCCATCTGAGCACTCACATTGGTGGCCAGCACCCTGCAGCACTCACCAAGGAAGGCACTGAGGGGGAAATTTTAAAAAATAGCATTTAGATCGGATGCTCCAGCAATGCTGCCCTTTCCCTCCACTTGCTAGTCAATAGGTTCTTACATGGGTAGGAGTTGTAGCTATTAGTTATCACATCCTTATCATTTGTCACACATCTCTCAGGGCTTTGGGTTCCTATCTCAAGCCTCAAGACTTTTCTGCTGTCTACCTGTGCTCACTTAAAAGTTTTTATTATTCCTGAGCTGTTATTATTCTCTAGGTATATACCTGTGTGTGTGTTCATGCATGCATTTATGCATGTGTGTGTTTATGTGTGTGGCTTTTTTTCATCTATGTCTTCCCTGTTTTGAATGTTGGATTCTTGGTGGTGTTTTGCTCAGGAAACCCAGTCTGGCCAACATCCATGATCACTCTCTCCTGCTTTTGCTCACCCACTGACTACACTTCCTTCCTTTCCGTGTCTGCTTACCTTGTGCCAGGCCTAGGCCCTGGGAAATGAGCTTGTTGGCAAAACCTGCTGATGGAGAACATGAGTTCAGATGGTGAAGCAGCTTTTTAACTCAGCTGGTCCTCTTCATGTGGGTCACCTGCACTGCCAGAAACACAGAGGCATCTTGTTCATGAGACTTAAAAACAGCCATTCTGAGTGATTGAGCTAGTGTCAGCTTTGCAGGTTTTGGGTGAGAGTTTATGTTAATCAGCCAATGATTTTCTAGTTTAGAAGATGACACTTGGACAGCTTGCCTGAAGGGCATCTGAACATTTTTATTTTTCTATCTTGAGTTCTAACCTATTTCTCTATGACTCTAAATTAGATTGATAGTACCTGCCATTGACTTTTCCTTCTCTTTATCAAAATGGGATCAAGAACCACACACTCACACTACAGTATATATGATGGACAACTTAGGGTGTTAGCAGTCTCAAGGTGCTCAAAACCTTCAGTAATATGGCTTTATATTTCTGATATCAGTCCAGTGTGATAGGGGGACAGACTGTGTGTGTGTGTGTGTGTGTGTGTGTGAGAGAGAGAGAGAGAGAGAGAGAGAGAGGAGAGGTGTGTGGAGGGGGGAGGGAGGCCCAGAATTAATCACTTATTACTATACAAGTTGAGCTTTTATTGCCTTCCTTTCCTATAGGGCTGGTCAGTAGGTCGCTGCCTTGGTGTAATTAAAGATCCTCCTCAAACCCTGAACAACCATGATGTCTACTCCAGAGCCTGCCAATTACATGTGATTTTTTTCCAGGAAAATCAGGGTTAAGAAGGCATAAAAATCCTTATAAAACCCTTCTAAATTTAGTAGTCCATCAGTCCTCATTATTTAGTTATGTCTTCTTTAAGTATATATTGAGTACTTGCTGTGTCTGCACTATGCTGGAGAGTGTGTGGGACATAGTGGGGTCAGCTAGACCATAAACATTCAGTCTGGTGAACAGATGACAAAGTGCATAATGTTTTGATGTGGATGGGGTTTGTGAGAGCGAATGTTGTACCTGACAGACCGTGAGACTGGATGGGTGACAGGAGCCTGCTGGGTGCTTAAGCATTGTTAAGAGAAATGAGAGGTATGTGGGGAAATGGAGAAAGTGTAGATGATCTTGGCTTTCTTTATGATTTTGTCCAGGCCACTTCCTTTTATGTCTGTTTTCCAGGATCCCCTGTCCTTTCCCCTTTCCTTTTTGTCATTCCTGCTTTTCTCCATCTTTTGTTGGTAATGTTGCTTCTCTTCCTCCATATTAGCCACCACATCTTCCATATTGTGCTTCCTTACTCTAAAGTTGCTGGTGATGTTCAGTGATTGACTGTTGACCAATGAACCAGAATGTCATGGTTCGATTCCCGGCCAGGGCAAATGCACCTGATGGATGATTCTCTCTCATCATTGATGAGTCTCTCTCTCTTCCTTTCTCTCTCTGAAATCAATAAAAATATATTTTAAAGAATTAAATTGCTTCCAGGAAGATAAAAAAGGAAATGGAGACCTAAGGGAAAATGCCTTTCACTTTTTTTCTATATGCTATTCTGATTTTAAAAGAGGAGGAGAAAATTTGACCTTAGATGTTAGTCATTTTTATTAGGCCTAGTAATAATTAATGTCGTTTTCTAATACTTTTTAAAATCGAATTTATTTAAACAATACAACAAAATTTAATCAACAATATAGTTGCCATTGTTTTCTACTACTTGTGCCCAACACTCAGGAAGCATTTTAATCCCTCTGTTGTAAAATTCTTGTGATTTTGATGCAAAAAATTCGGTCAATGCATTTTTGAGGCATTCTTCATTATTAAATTTTTTTCCAAGAAGAAAGTTTTGCAAAGAACGAAACAAATGGTAATCGGAAGGGGCAATATCAGGAGAATATGCAGGTTGAAGGAGAACTTCCCATTCCAACTGGCGCAGTTTTTCAGCAGTGATTCTTGCAATATGCGGTCGTGCGTTATCGTGGTGAAGAATTACGCCCTTCCGATTAATCAGCGCGGGTTCTTTTTCTCTTAAAGCTTGGGCTAACCTTTCCAATTGGGCACTATACACTGCACTTGTAATGGTTTGGTTAGATGGTAAAAGTTCATAATGAAGAATTCCTTTAAAATTCCACCAAACACACAACATCACTTTTTTCGCATGCAAGTCAGGTTTTGGCGTGGGCTGTGGAGCCTCATTTTTGTCCAACCATTGAGGCCGCCTTTTCAAATTAACATACAGCACCAATTGTTCATCTCCGGTAACAATTTGCTCTAAAAACGGCAAACGGTTTTGACGAGAGAGGAGCGAACTGCAAATTGTGACTCTTTGATTACGGTTGTTGTCGGACAACTCATGAGGAACCCATTTTCCAAACTTTTGGACTTTGCCAAGTGCACGCAATTGATTGGAAATTGTTTTTTGTGAACAATTTAAAGTTGTCGCAAGCTCTTGTTGGGTAATTTGAGGATTTTGCACCAAAAGAGCTTGAAGAGCTTCTTGATCAAAATTGGACACACGGCCTCGACCACTCTTGTCATCTAATGAAAAATTTCCCTCGTGAAATTTCTCAAACCAATGCTGGCATTTTCTGGCGCTAACTGATCTTGACCAAGAGCACTACAGATGTTTTTTGCAGCCTCACTTGCTTTTCTTTCGTAATTGGAACTCGTAAAGCATGCAGTGCCGAATATGCTCTTCATCCGCCATCTTCTTAGCCCTAGTTTTGCAACAAAAACCAAACCAAACACAAACTTTTTCAAGCAAAACTTGTTAATTGCACTTCACACGTTCTGTAGATACCACGTATTTGAAGGTTATGTCAATACAAGTCAACGCCAAGCAAGATTTTAAACGAATGTTTTAAAACGACATTAATTATTACTAGACCCGATATCTTCCAAACAAGTCCAAAGTTCATTGAGGAGAGTGAGCATGTACTAGGATTGAAAGGAAGAAGTTTCAGAGTGATGACAGCATTGAAATTTATAACCTACCTTCCCCCAGGCTGGTTTTCCGGCAAAGAATTCTCAAAGAGTGACCCAAGAACAGGACATATATCATGGTGAGTTTATAGTGGACACAAACCTTGAAGTTTCAGGAAGCAAAGTGAAAATTGCCTCAGCTACTTAAGGCTGTTTTCCTATTATTGTACCTCTTGCTTTTCAAACTGGCCTGTAAATGAGTTCCCTGTGCTGTTATTGTTTTCAGCTGGAGTGTGAGAGAAGCAGTGTGGGGTGTATTGTTGCCTAAATCAATCCCTGTACTCATTTTGTACCAGAAGGAATACCAGAGCTTGCTTCATTTTTGGTAAATAAGCACACCCTGGCTTGTATTCTTTACCACAGGGCACAGGACAAATGGCTTCTAAACTAATGTCCAGCAAAGAAATGAGAAACTGTGCTCCTTTATATCATAGGCTATTCTCATTGTGAACACAAAATATTTCTGAAGCTTCCACAGTCAACCTACTTGGCTAGTTTAACAGAAAGGAATTAAAAATAAGAAAACAAACCTAAACCAAAACATTATAGAAAGCAATAATGAACTTAGTGCTAATTGTTCTCATGGAGATCTAAAAGCTTGACATCACCTTCCTTAAAAAGGAGGGTGGTTTTGGCAAATTAAATGAAGTTGGTAAAAACAAGATTCTCTTATAGTGTATGGTTTGGTAAATACTATTTTTTGGAAAAGACATAAATTATCAAAGTATCATAAGGCAAAGGGCTGTAGGGAATAGTCCAATAAAGGGAAAAAGTCTGCTCAATGAAAACACTTTATATGTTCACTGTAAAAGAGATATCCTAAATCCTTACAGAGATACCATTGAGGTGATAACAAGTGGTGGCAATATTTATATATGCATCTCCCCCTGGTCCTAACAGTGAGTCAAAATTGGAAGGAGTGCAATGTATGGGAAATCATAAGCCCTTCCTTCTCCTTTAACTGGATTTTCTTGTTCTGTACACACATGAACATCTGATGTTCCCACCCAGGCTATTCATGCTAGGAGCAATGTGTGCTCTCTTTTACTTTCACCATTTGGTCACTCAATGAGAAGCATCACTGTTGCCCTGCTCATCCCATTTAGCACCTCTAAAAGTCACTACATAGGTTTAGTGATTAATGATGATTGATTTTTTTCTTGCCAGCTTAATTGTCACACTTGAGTGCGGCTGATGTAGACCCAGCTGTGCTTAATTAGCCCACAGGACTTAGAAACCATGTTGTAAAGATAGGCTTGTAATGGAAGAAGCCTTGCGATGCAGACTGCTGAGGTGAACCCAGACATGTGGCAGATGCAGGTTTTCATTAAGTCCAAGGAGCATGTTGGAGAAATGGATGTCGCGTAAAAAAGACATATGTTCTTCCCAGACTTGGGAAAGCTATTGTTGCCTTCTAGAACATGGGTTATAAGAGGAGATGGCTCAGTATGAATTTCTTTCTCTGTGTCATGACCTTGGCTAATTGCTTAAGACAAATGCTTACTTCAGTCTAGAAGGTAGTTGTTTTACCACACCATTCTGTGTGGCATATTTGTTTTTATATTTTGGATGAATTTACCCTTTTTTTAGTGTCCACCTTAAAATGTAAAACTCCTTGTTCTCTTTGAAAATATTCCATGTCAATAAGGATGTGGTCTTTTTTTTTTTTTTTTTAGTGAATAGAAAATTATTTCTAAACTCAGTTTTTCCCCATCAGTTGAGAGGATTTGTGATAAACTCTGTTACGTGAGTATTAGCCCACTAGGCATAGTTTCCAAATCATAACCTCATTTCATACACACAGAAAATCCACAGGAAATCCAAGGGGGAAACACTGGTCCAGGTTCATCTGATCCTCCTAAAACACAACTCAGGAGAATTAGGTATTATTTGGCCAGATGTGAATTATATGCCATATCCATGGATGACATTTTAAGGATAGAGTGATTATATTAGCATGAGAAGAGGTAGAATTGCTTGCTGGACACACAAAAATAATGGCTACTCCAGTCCCATATAAATTCCATTATAATATTACCACTCATCAGCCTAGTAAAAATACTTTATTTTATTTTTAAAAACATATTTTTATTGATTTTAGAGAGGAATGGAAAGGGAGAGAGAGAAACATTAATGGTAAGAGGGAGTCATTGATTGGCTGCCTCCTGCATGCCCCCCAAAGGGGATTGAGCCCTTAACCCGGGTATGTGCCCTAATTGGGAAACAAACTGTGACCTTCAATACTCAACCACTGAGCACGCCTGCTGGGCAAAATACTGTTTCGTGTGTGTGTGTGTTTTTTTAACAACATTTTATTCTGTTCAAATATTTTCACCTATATATTACCTAAATTTTTAATCTCAACAGACTTAATATCACTTAATTGATGAAATAGCTCAGGGCTAGACTAAAAAGAAGTACATGCTTACCAAGTCATAAAGTAACTGATTTTAAAAAGCCCAGATGATGTAGGTCCAGTTCCAGTTCTGCCAGTAATGAGCTCCTTGACATTAGCAAATCAGTCACTCTTGGGTCTTAGGAGGAGTTGAACTAGATAAGTAATCTAAAGTTTAACATGCATCAGAATCATCTTGATGGTGATTCTTAAAATGCTGTTTTGTTGAACCCCACCCCCAGAGTTTCTGAGTCAGCAGGTTTGGGTATAGCCAGAGAATTTGCATTTTACTAGTTCCCAGGTGTGTTCCTTTCCTTTTACTGCTGTAACAAATCACCACAAGTTTACTAGATTAAACAATGCAAACTTATGTTACACCTCTGGAGGTCTCACTGAGTTTGGGTCTCACTGAGCTAAAGTGAAGGTATTGACTGACCTGTGTTGCTTCTTGAAGCTCTGGAAGAGAATCCATTTCTTTGCCGTTTTTAGCTTCCAGAGGTTCCATGCATTCCTTGGTATGGCTCCTTCCTCCATCTTCAAAGCCAACACAACAGTATAGTTCCTTCAAATCCCTCTTTAAAAAAAATTATTGTATGTATGTGTGTATATATATATATATATATATATATATATATATATATATATATATAAATAATTTATGTCAGAGAGAAATAGAAACATCAATGATGAGAGAGAATCATTAATAGGCTGCCTCCTGCTGGCCCCCTAGTAGGAATCAAGCCAGCAACCTGGACATGTGCCCTTGGCCAGAATCAAACCTGGGACCCTTCAGTCTGTAGGCTGATGCTCTATACCACATGTGTCAAACACAAGGCCTGCGGGCCAAATCCGTCCCGCCAGGCCTTGCAATGTGGCCCGCACCGCGCTGTCATCACTGCACTCCGCTGCGTTTCCATTACAATGACAGTTTATGACTGTTCAGTAAACCATTCGGCCCGCGATTTAGGCTGGATTTTAGATTTTGGCCCCTTCTCTGATTGACTTCGACACCCCTACTCTATACACTGAGCCAAACCAGCCAGAGCTCAAATCCCTTCTTGACTGACCTCTACTGCCTTCTCCTTCCATATTAAAGGACTCTTGTGATGACACTATACCTACCCAGATAATCAAGGGTAATCTTTCTATTTTAAGATCAGCTGATTAGCAACCTTAATTTCATCTCCAATTTTAATACCCCCTTGCCATGGAATATATTTTCAGGTTCCAGGAATTAGAAAATGAACATTGGGGGCCATTATTCTGCCTACTACATCAGATTTTTCATTTACTAACAACCCCTGGACTAGAACACTTATTCTATCTTATTCAGTTCAAAAATTCCAATTCTGAGATAGCCAAGCAAAACTCTTCTCACATCTTTGCAAATGGATTAATTGCTCACCTGTTTTATATATCTGCTTTCCCTTGGTTGAACTTTAGTACAAAATTATTTGCTCCAGGGTTAAATTGCTCCCCAAATGAAAGCCACGTATCTCTTCTACAGTAATAATAGGCCCATTTACAGCGTTACATCTGAGGTGCTCTCTCTCCATGAGGTTGGTTCTATCTCCGTTATGATGTAACATGAAGTCTGAGGCTTTGAAGGTCTGTGTTTGCATCAAATAGTCTATCTCAAGTTTATTTTGTGCTTTCAGGTTATCTACTTGTACCATTCTTGAAGAATTAGAAGTTTTCCTAGCATTAACTAACTGCAAGCAAGAAGGTGCCTAGAAGGCAGAGAATGTTACAAAGCCTTCCATGTCTATCCTCTAGCTTAAGTTCCTTATTGGTGAGACAAGGTTTTCGGTCAAATCTCCTAAGAACCACTGGGAGTTGCTATGGGAACTGCTCAGTTGTCTATATTTCCTGCCTTTCCATGTCTTCATCATTTCAAATGTGAGCAGACACATTTCTGTCTGATAGAATCTCATATTCATATTTTGATCCTGGGAATGGATGAAGTAATTCTCACTTTTTGCCTTTCCCTACCTTAGTCTTATCACTTATTTGCATTTAAATATGACTGAATCTAAACTTCCCATTTGCAGAGGAAACCCAATCCGTGTGTGGTAATCTGTATTTACAATGGATTAAAGCTTCATTTCCCTTAGAAGTCATTGTATGGTAACCCACTCTTTGAGAATCTGCCAGAGTAGGTGCTCTCATGCGGCAAAGCCTCCATCTTTATTTCCTTTAAAAAAAAAACAACAACATATATTTATTGATTTCAGAGAGGAAGGAAGAGGAAAGAGAGACACATCAATGATGAGAATCATTGATCAGCTAACTCCTGTACTCCTGCACTCCTACTGGGGATTGAGCCGGGCATGTACCCTTGATGGGAATCAAACCTGGGACCCTTCAGTGGACTTTATCTACTGAGCCAAACTGGCTAGGGCTTTATTTCTTCTTTTAGTTCCTTTTTATCATCTTCCCATAATCACCTCTTTCCCCTTTGTAGCAATTTTCTCTGAATTTAATGTCCTTCACTTAACATGGATTTAAGCATTTTATAGGGGTATGCTGTAAGGCAGTGATTTTTAACCCATGCACCCTAAGAATTTTTAAAACATGCAATACCCCATTATTGATACAGGGGCATTGATGTCTTTCCCCTTAGATTGTCAAATAAAAAAATAACACAAACAAATAAACAGCTAATACAACAATATCCATCCAGTGTGAATAAAAAGAATTATAGTTAATATTTTTTGTCAGACAGTAAAAAATACGTTTTAACATAAATTTCTTGCCCTGGTCAGTGTGGCCAAGTCGGTTGAGCATCTTCCCATGCATTGAAGGGTTGCTGGTTCGATTCTTGGTCAGGGCACATGCATGAGTTGCGGATTTGCTCCTCAGTTGGGTTGCATATGGCAAGCTACTGATAGATGCTTCTCTCACATTGATGTTTCTCTCTCTCCCTCTTCCTTCCTTTCTCTCTGAAATCAATACGATGTTTTAAAATAAAATTAATACTTTAAAATAAAAATGAATGAATAATTTTCTTCATAGGCCTTTGTATATTTGACAGCATTAAATGATATATAATGCCTCTTAAACAATGATTTTATTAAAACCAGAAATATTCTTCATGAGATGTATCAAAATTGATGGCACACCTTAGTAAAGGCATTTCTTTGCATGTGAAGCAAGGTGGAGGCAATCCAGTGAGCACTAGATAGATAACTTTAAGTGACTTAATAGGTATGCAAACAGATCAGTGC
This sequence comes from Pipistrellus kuhlii, assembly GCF_014108245.1. Taxonomy (NCBI): domain Eukaryota; kingdom Metazoa; phylum Chordata; class Mammalia; order Chiroptera; family Vespertilionidae; genus Pipistrellus; species Pipistrellus kuhlii. The sequence continues at coordinate 22,896,517 of NW_023425427.1, forward strand.
TTCTTGAACGTTGACATCCACACCAAATACCTGGAGATCTTATTTAAACACAGATTCTGATTCAGTAGGTGAGGCCTCAGATTCTGCATTTCTAACATGCCACTGGTACACACATGCTTTGCACAGAAAGGACTGAGCACCTAAGAAACCACATATAACTTATTGGTTCTCACCCCAACCTATCCTTTGCAGTCACCTACAGAACTTTTAAAAAGTACAGATTCCAGGACTTCACCTCAGAGCTGGTGAGTTACAAGTTCTAGAGGTGGAGCTTGGGGACATACATTTTATTAAAAACTTCACAGTTGTTCGGATAAAGTTGATTCATAGACAGGATGTTCGTGAGGTGCACTTCCTGAGACAGTCTTATCTATCACTCTCTGCAGTGGCGATTTTGAGAAGCCTGCTTGGAGTGTGATCTGTTTGCCTTGCCCTGTGTAGTAATTAGCCCTGATAGGCTAATTTGGGTGACAAGCTTGTCCACATCACTCTAGGTGTTGGTATTGCTATGGCATCTCTGCCTATTGTGGGCCACTGTGTATTATCTTTTCATAAATCACTGTTTCTAGAAGTAATATATTAGTTTTCCATAATTCATAGCATTTTTGCTCAAATATATTGCTAACTGCATATTACCTAATTCTCTCAATGGTTTTATCTAGTGACATACTCAACAAACCTAGTATTGAAACAGTCATCATTTTTGTATTTTTATTTCTCCCATATTTAACTTCTTATATAAAAAAAAAATCACATAGGTGCCCAGCTGGTGTGGCTCAGTGGGTGAGTGTCGATCTATGAACCAGGAGGTCAGGGTTCAATTCCCGGTCAGGACTCATGCCCAGATTGTGGGCCTAATCCTCAGTATGGGGCATGTAGGAGGCAGCCAATTGATGATTCTCTGTCATCATTGATTTTTTTTTCTCTCTCTCTACCTCTCCCTTCCTCTCTGAAATCAATAAAAATATTTTTGGGGAAAAATCACTTTGGTGATACTGCAACTGTCTATTCAGAGTGGACAGATTAATTATATTCCCATGTGGTCCAGGGTGAACTCTGACATATACTGAACAAATACCCACATAACTTTATTACCTAAAGTTTTCTTGAAAACGGAAGAAATGTGAGTCTCCAAGAAGGTCAGCATTCTTTAGGATGTCTGGTGCATGCATAAATGACGTGTGACAGCATGGAACACGTCAGTTTATCCTCTGGTGAGGTCTGACCCAGCTGCTAATATATACCAACCTGTCACTCAGAGCTATGCTCATGCTACTGCTCTCTACATATGCTTGCATTTGAGAGCAGCAAAGCTCTGGCTTTTGAGTTTTAATAAGGCATACCTAATTTCCACATAAAAATTGAAGGTTAACCATGCTAGCATGTGGTGCGCAATTTTCATCTTGTATAAATTTGCTTTCCACAGACATTGCTTTCCAACAGGTTTCTCAGAAGCCCGTGTAACTGTGGCGTGTGGGATAGTTAATGAGCAATTCTTGGATTAATAGATTAACTGTGGCTTTATAACAGGCAAATCAGTGCCTCTTGCTAGAATACATTATGATGGCCAGATTTTATTTTCCTGTTACCGAAGTTAGACTTTGCACTGCAAAAGGCAGTCTGACCTGGCCCCCTAAGGTAAGTCCTCTCTATAGTGAATCAAGCCTTGATTTCTCCGAGATGCTTTTTGTATTATAATTCCTATTATGATAAACTGCTGAGCTGGTGGGTAGCATAAATGCACAGAACAGCTGTTCAGGAATGATTACAAGATGAATAATTTTACCTCTTGGCACTGGGGAAGAGTTTTCTTCATTTTCCTCTGTCCTTGCCCTTCTCTCCTGGGCTGCACTCTCAGAGGCTCTTTCTCCTTTGCCCCAGGCGTGAGTAATTATCCGCATCACTGTTAAAAAGGAACTGAGGTTCAAAGAAGAGCTAAGGTTCAGAACCAAAACGATATTGATGAGCATCATTTAGCTTCCTTTTGGAGTTCTTTTGAGTTTATTTTTCTTCTGACTGCAGCTGCCCAGCATATGGGTTCACGTGGCCACACGCATTTCCTCTTCCACGGGGACCATTTATAATCAGGCTGTAGGTCTCTTGGCATTTCCTTCCTTCCTTCCTTCCTTCCTTCCTTCCTTCCTTCCTTCCTTCCTTCCTTCCTTCCTTCCTTCCTTCCTTCCTTTCTTCCTTCCTTCCTTCCTTCCTTTCTTCCTTCCTTCCTGGTTTTGGCTGCTTCCTCTTCTGGGTCCCATTCTCCTCTTACTTCCTCCATTCTTCTTCCTCTTCCTCCTTCCCTGGTTGCAAATAGAAGCTGGAGCCTGGCTTCTCCAGGGTCAAACACATAATGGGATGGCTTATCTCCTGTTTGATTCCAGCTCTGTCCCAGGGGGGATACAGCATTATTGTTGTGGCCCAGCCTTGTAGCACCACAGGCTAATGGATCAATTCAGCCTTCAATGCGTCCTATGGCCTGTCAATATGAAATTCTAGCAATTATTGAAGTGGGAGGCCTGGGAAGCAGCTGAAAAACATTCCCTATTGATCACTCTAGGGTATGATGAACTTGTTTAAGAAAAATTGATCTGAAACATTGATTTATTAATCAGAGAATCTCATGATTGCAATTTAAGACACACTATTTCTTGCCTTGCAGAATGTTTTCTTCATGAGTAGAATCTGTGAGGCAAACCAGCCAATGAGAGGTACTAAGAAGAGTTCCTTAGCTTCTCACCCCTTACTTGCTCCATTGTTTCAGAAAATGTTTTTGTGTTGAAGTGATTTTTAAATGTAAGGTCTCCTGCCCTCCATGCTACATGCATCTCAACCCTCTCATAAATCTTCTTTCTTTCTTTTTTTAAAATATATTTTTATTGATTTTTTTTACAGAGAGGAAGGGAGAGAGAGAGAGAGCTAGAAATGTCGATGAGAGAGAAACATCGATCAGCTGCCTCTTGCACACCCCTTACCAGGGATGTGCCCACAACCAACGTACATGCCCCTGACCAGAATTGAACCCGGGACCTTTCAGTCCACAGACCAATGCTCTACTACTGACCCAAACCGGTTTTGGCTCTCATAAATCTTCTTTCCCAGCTCCCCTTCCTCCCAACTCCTCACTCCCCTCTTGAACATTTTATTGGAGATTTTCCTTTGAGGAGCAGACCCTCGGATACAGCAGATGCTTTCTCATTTAACGCATGCAGAATAGATTTTGGAAAATGAAAATCTTAATTGTGGCCAAAGGTGGTCCTTTCCCTTGACACTCCTGGGAACTATTTGCACAGTGATGGTGATAGATTGCAAACCCTGGGCCATTCACTCTGTGAGCAGTGTCACTCTCTAGTTCATGCTCAGACAGCTGCTGTGTGGCCCAGCGCTGCACCACAGACTTGAAGTAGCCAGAATCCTTGCCTCCTTCTGAACACCACTCCCTGTGCTGCTCCACAGGGACAGCCCTTCCCATTTTCCCTCAGTCAGACCTGGAATTCTCTTAGAAAGTACATCAGTGGTTTCCAAGTAGGGATGATTGTCAGCATCACTTAGGGAGCTTCCAAAAATACAGGTTCTTGGGCCTTATTCCAGACCCATTGAAGCAAAATCTGGGAATGGAGCCCAGGCAATTATAATTTTAAAAGCTCCCTAGTTGAGTCCAGTGACCAGCCATGTTTGGGAACTACTGGATTAGATAACAGCACTGTTTGTGTATTTGTGTGTGTGTGTTTGATGAAGAAAGAGTCGAGTAGAAGTACGAAAGGGGAAAGTTGCTCCCCTGCCCCAAAAGGGCAGTATTCAGTTCAGAATTCATTTTTAGCTCTTTGAATGCGCATGTATGAGAATTGATGAGATGAAGTTAGTTGATATCAAGTCCAATCAAATAATAGATAAAAGAGTAGTTCCCGGAGAGGGTGGCAGCGAGGATAGAGTGGAGCACAGGAAACAAAATTGGCAACTTCAGGCTTGGGTCTGGGAGGAGTTCCACTGGCAGGGCTTCAAGGCTGCATCACAGAGGAATAAAGATACCTACACCAAAAAGTTCGGACAGCTCACTCACACTAAGGCCCACGCCTACCTCCTCTGAAGCTCATGGAAGAAACTGGGTTCCCTCCCGTCTCACAGTGGAGAACCACACTGAAACCTTTCGACACAAGAATTCAGGAGCTGTGTCTTTCATACCTTGGTCAAGCCTCACAGAGAAAGCTCTCAAGTGGGTAAGCCACAAGAGAAATGCAGGTTGCCTATTCTGGGATAAGTCCAGGAAATCTGTTACCCACAGATTTTCCATTCTATTTATCTCAAAGGCCTAGTTCCATGGAAGAAACTTTTAAACAACTTTGCTGCTTGCTTGGTGAGTTTGAATAAGCTGAGAGATGAGCCAAAATAACCTTCTGCGAGTCACTTATGTTGGAGGTATTCCATGCACTTGGAATATAACCCAAGTTTTAGCATAGTCTAGTAAATTCAATTTTTAACCATTTAATTCTTACTGGTGGAACCTTTTTTTCTCTGGGCTCCTACAATGTAGACTAGATGGTTTGCCATGATCATTTTCAATCTTGACTGTACTTTAAGATCATCTGGACACTTTAGTATTCAGGCCACAGAGATTCTGGTCTGGGGTGAGACAGTTTAGAATCTTGTTAGGTGATTCTAAATTGAGTCAAAACTTGAGAATGCCTAGTTTATTTATATTTAAAGATGGAAAATTGAAATTCTGCCCAAGTTGGAAATCTTTCTTTTACTTTTCTGCTTGTGTGCTTCCGGATTTCTGAAGAAGACAGTGCATCCCCGAGGAGGGAGGTACCTTCTGTTTGCCCAATCTGTGAAGAAAACAAAGGCCGCCTGTTTTAAGTGCTTCTCAGATAGCATGTGGGCTCTCTTCAATACACGGCTCTGCTTTCAGCAAAATTGTTAATTATAGACCATAATAAGCTGTTAGCGGCAAAACACACACATAATTTGAAAGTGAAATGAGGCACAGTACACAGACAAAGCAATTGTTTGTTTAAGAGGTGATTAGCAGCAGCAAAACAAGCAAACTGATCCTTGAACCTGCAAGAAATTTACACCCATTTGGAATTGTTACACTCTCTGGTTATTTGTGCGCTGCCGCCTAATGCAAAGGTACAAGCCTGTCTCTGTCAGTTTTGTTTATCTTCCTCGTGTGAGGCAGGGAAAGGTGAGTCTGTGCCATCTTAGAAGGAAGATGATGATAAAAGAATAGCCTGTCAGGAGGAAGAAAGAAAGGGAAGTGTCTCAGTTTCTCAGAGGAGCACAACTGAGATTTAAATTGTTCGGAGCTATGATAAATTATACGGCTTTAAAACCACTGTAATCACTGAATGAACAAAACAGTTTGCCTTGGGTAATTATGCCTTTTTAGGTCTCCTTCACTTTCAAGTCATTTTCCTCTTGTAAATGTTACACTCCGGGACCATGTGCAGTGGCAGAGAGCATTAATCTCAGCTGGGCTTGTCTTTAAAGGTAAGTGAGCCCAGAAATATTCACAGTTCAGACCAAGTTAGATGAAAATACCGTATCACTTGAATGTGACATTTGGTGACAGTAGTTCTAAATTCCAATTCCAACTGGAATGTAATGGGGTTGGGTAAGGTTGGGGCTTTATCCACCAATTTCCCACCAGAGTTTTACTCGAATAAGCAATTTTGTGGGTCCAGCCCCGGAATTGGAAGTTCCCAGGATGCTAACTTCATGCGGAATAGATGCCAGTTAATGAATGCGGGCGCACAGGCTGTGGATAAATAACCATGTTATTAGGGTCGATTGCAGTGCTCAAGATGGGAGGTTTAATAAGCAACCGAGGGTAACAGGAAATACTTAGCTTTTTGTTGCCTTAGAAATGCATCCAGATTTTTCAGCTTGCTGCTTGCGAACGCTGAGAAAGGGTGTAATTGGTACTTATCAGAGGCACTAGGGTTTAGAGCCCAGGTTTCAGTCCCCAGCACCATATCTGATTCCACGGCTGGCAGCACAACATAAGGCTGCTCTGTGTGCCTCATCTGGTTTTGTTGTCTCTGGAAAGTTCCAACCAGAAAGCCTCTGGTGTCTTGAATGAGGGAGCTAACAGGCATTTGTGGTGCCACCATGTTTTTGGGTTGCCTGAGCTATCTGGTTAAATGTTCATTCCTTTTAGGGGCAGAGCCTGCAACTTCTAGTTCCTTTGGAGATAATAAAGTCAAGGTGATCAGGCGCTTAGAGAAGGCGTATTAGTGATAAGAGCTAATGTTCTGAGCAATTACTTTGTGCCGGGCATCATTCTGTGCAGTTCACACAACCCTGACAAGTGCCCTATGAAGCAAGGACAAGTGTCTTATGAAGCAAGCGGTTTTATTCTGTTTTACAAAGGAGAAAGAGGAGACGGAGTGGTTGGCAAACTTGCCCAAGGACACAGAGAATGGAGCTGAATTGGAACCAGGCAATCTGATTTAAGAGCACTCAGAATGAAGCGCTAAGTATATGGCTTCAAAGACACAAATTCTGCCTCTGTACTTCCCAAACTCCTTGGGGCAGCATTCAGGCCTAGTTCACCACCTGCCCTACCTCTTACCCTAGCTTTCTCACCTTCCCAGGACTGGCAGCAGATAATCAGACAGTAGTTCATAATGTCCCCTTCTGCCCCCTAGAAAAGGTGCTCAAGTCCTCCTTTCCCAATGATCATCTTTATCAGACCTTGTGCCTTTCTAGAGTCTTGTTCGTAAAATGCTGGGATTTGTGAAATTGTTCTGGAGTGGTAGCTTCAGGCCTGCATCGTAACTTCCCTAGGTAATGTCATAACGCATCCCCTCCACAGGACCATGGATGAGCCTCTTGCTAGCTGTAAACAATATGGCAGACCAGGGGATTCTAAAATCCAAGCAAGATTGCAACTGGGGCTGCAAACATATAACCCAAAAAGCAGGGTAATGAAATGAAGTCCGATAGAGTTGCATGAAGGTATTTAGAGATGCCAATAATCCTATAATGTAAATTGAACTTTTGATTTAGTTGTGGCAATGGACTTACCAGCCTGCATGTTTTATGCAGCCTAACTGAACAGATTCAGGAATACGTCTATGATGGTTCCTTGAAAGATTGATAACAGTCTGGGCTGTTAATTTTGAACCTTTCCAGGTTTGCCCCTTGATATAGACTGCTGCTGAGAGAGCTTGTTCTTCTTGCTGTCCCACTAAAGGAACTAGTCTCATGCCTGAATGTGATACAGTCTGGTTTGCATGGAAGACCAGCCCCTGCCTCACATTCACCATCACAGGCTTTCAAAATACTCCCTCCTTTAAGCCTCCCACTGTAGCTTGTTTTGAATCTACATCTACCTCTTCCCACTTCCTGCTGTTACTAATGAGCCACTCTGGGTGAGAGACTGACACCTCAGGGCCTCTGGGAACAGCAGAAAAACTGTAGGTCTGTCCACAGCGGAGTCCCATGGCACTGACCATTTATCTGGTGGCCGTGCGGGCCCAATAAACAAAGCAAATCTCTCCGTCTCTCCCTCCCTCAGTGGCTTTTGGGGCCTCTACGTTTGCATTTCCCAGGACAGTTGCAGGAGACACCAAAACTTGTCTTCATTATGGCTCTGACTCATAACCCAATTAATGGTGTCAAGAAGTGAAATATGGTCCCCAGGCCCAGCTGCCTTTTGAAAGCAAGTCCCAGCCTGTTCAGAGCAGTAATGAATGGTGCTCTGGAGAGGGCAGCTCAGGATCTGTTCTACTCCCCTAAAGCAAAGGGGGGTTTCAGAAAGGTCATGGCACTGTCAGCTCTCAGTTTTGGGGTATGAATGCATTTGGTCTCAACCCTGAGTGAGAGGGCAGGCAGGAGCATGAGAGGGGCATGAGAGTGTTCCATGCTTCCTTTCCTGGACTTTCAGCAGATGTTGCCTTTTCTTGTGCCCCTGGACTTCTCAAATTTCAGCAGGCAGCCCTGCCCCATACCGTCTGAGTTTCTTTATGGAGAATCTGCCCATTGACATTGACCAGATGCTCATCTTTTTCCACCCAGGCCTGTGGACAGGGTGCTTATCATGTGCTTTTTCTTGCATCACTCCCACCAGTTTGTGGGTGAATGGCCAAGCACCACATGACCATCTTCCTGCTTCCACAGAGATGATGTGTAAATTCAGACATGTTAATTGCTGTACTCAGAAGTGCTCTCAGCCAGAACAGGGCATGCCGTTCCTTCAAACACTGTACTGAATTTAGCTAGTTTTTAAGACAGACTCACTGACTGTCTAATAGTGCTCCTTCTTTCTAGGAAGTCATTTAGTTCTTCATAAAATAAGTAAGTAAATAAATCAATCAGGCAGAACACTAATGAGAGCTGCCATGTAGCACCACTTATTGTCAGACACAGTCCTGTTTGTATTTTCCCTGGTCCTCACAACAACCCAGTGGGGAAACTGTTCTCGTTTCTCAAGTGAGCACCGTTTTTCACTTGGAAGAAAGGCAGGTGAGAGAAGAACATGGGTGTGCTTCACCTCCAAAGGGAGCCAGCAGGGAGCTCCTGCAAGTTGCCTCAGGATTTTTATTATCCCAAGTGGTCTGAACCTTATTTCATGTCTCTGTGAGAGAAGGCAGAATCTCTAGGAGGGCGAATCTCCCATGGAGAGGTTCAGAGAGAAGAGAGAGACCCCCTCGGCATCACCCCAAACACCTGCTGCGGTTGATGTCTCCCTGGGTGGTTCCCCCTGGCGGGAGACTGAACCCAGCTTTGCCTGCTTTATGAGCTCCTGACAAGATGACAGCCTGTGGTGATGAGGGAGTCAGTTGAATACACAGCCTCAGACTTTCCCCAGGGATCTCTTTCTTCTGTTTCAGCCAAATGCTGCTCAGTTGAGAGTTCAGGGAAACAAAACAGTCTTTGTTGCTTAAACTGAAATCATTCCCATGGCTGATTGTCCCAGTGGCCCTGTTGCTAACAATACTTCCTCTTCCTCCCCAACCCCTCCTCCTCCTGCCTCCCCTCCCCCACCTCCTTGGCTGTCTCTGCTCCTCCCACTCCCTTGGCCTCTATGATTCTTAATCATTGAGCATCTGAAACATGACAAACCTAACAGGATCTTGCCAAAGTGTGAGGCCCTAAAGAGTTAGACAAAAACTAAAACAAGAGCCAACCTCATTTGGAAAAGTCAGGGCTTCATGGGAGTGGTTTGGCATAGTGAGCAGAGGAGGGGGAGGCTGCCTGCCTAGCTCATTGTCTCTGGCATGTTTGCTCAGGGAATGGAGTCATAACCTGGCTGAGTGATTGTTCACCAATTTTAGATCATGGATGTCTCTGATAGTTTGAGGAACATGCACATCAACATGCGGTTTGGGCTCAGATGTAAAGATAATTTGAGGGAAATTCTGGTGTCAGAATTTCACTAGTCACCTTGCATATCTCGAAGAATCAGGAACCACAAATATTGAAGACAGTCCGATTTTCTGAGTGCTCAGTCCAAGGGAGCTAATGCTCTGTACATTTCTGACTTCCTCCTGGTGTCTTTATCTATCTTAGTTAGAAACCCAGTGACACACATCCTTAGGAGATGTGACATGTCATTTACTGACTTCACTGGAATACTTCAGTGAGTGACAGAGGCACTATTAGTAACCTCACTGAGATAGCATACATCATCCAAGATCATCCCAGGCAAATTGGGTGAAAGTATCAACCTGCTCATGTTATGAGGGGTGGTGGCAAGATCCATGACCAGGAAATAGATTCTCCCATAAACTACTTAGAATCTCTGGGTAATTCTCAGCTTATGTGACTGTAAAAATCAAAGAATTGTGCTAAGTCTTTATTGCCTTTTTGGGTGCTGGTGCTTTGAATTCTTCTGTCATTTACTTGAAGGGGAGAAAAAGAATTCTGGGTGATTCATTTTGCCTCCTCCTAATTGGTTAAATCAATGTGTTCTCTTAAATATAGGCAGAAAAAAATAGTTGGACATCTGAGAATAATGCAGTGCAAAAGATCTGGGAACCACTGTATATGAGATTCTTTCCTTTTATGAAAGAACAAGGCAATACTCAATGAAGTATTTCCTGCTAGTTCTAAGTAACTGACCATGGTATCAAATTCTAATTTATTCAGGGAGTATCCACACTTTATCCAGGGCATCAGCAGGAACTTCTAATAAGGGTGGTATTCCCTGTCTCAAGGGTCTAGCCTCTCAATTATATGGAAAAACAAGTCTGCATTTAACTACACTAGCTGCCCCTGGCCAGTAGCTTAGTTGGTTAGAGCATTATCCAGGTACACAGAGGTTAAGGGTTCCAGCTCTGGTCAGGGCACACACACAATAATCAACCAATTAATGAATAAGTAGAACAGCAAACATATATATATATAATCAATTAAAAATACACTAGCTGGGAAGGTATTGAAATCACAGAGCTCCTTAGGGCATAGGTATAGGTATAATTTGGGGGACATTCTAGTATCAGAATTTTCCTAGTCACCTTGTACATCTCAAAGAATCAGGAACCACAAATATTGAAGACAGTGCAGGGCTAACAAGCAGGTGAAAATGAGTTCAGGGCAAAGAATAGTGGATTCTGAGGCAAGCTTGTCTGTGTTTGTTCTGGGTCTGACATTGATTTCTGGGATGTCCACAGGCAGATCCTGTTTGCTTCTTTCAAAGGTTTCATTTTCTCCTGCTGTTCACACTCAATGAGAATTGAGACCAGAACATTGTAAATGGCTTAGCCACCCTGTGTGTTGAAGTTAAAAGGGTACACTGTGTGGAGCAAGCAGCTGTGTGGAGAGAAAGCAGTGGGTGGGAAGTTAGGAGGACATGGATTCTAATCTCCGCCCCTTGCTCAGTATGTCTGAACTTGCTGAGGTTTTTTTGCACTAGAAGTCTGTATTTTCTCATCAGAGGTTTTAGTTCATCTGCAGTAGAATTTCTCCTTAAAAAGAAAAAAAAAAAAACTTATGGAGATTCATCCAAATATAAAATGCATATTTTATCCATAAAATATATTTATATAGATATATATGTTGAAATAGCTTTCCAGGCCCCCAAATGGAGCCATTTCTACTCTGGGTGTCACGTCAGCAAACCAAAACTTAGGAAACGTTTGTACATGTTCCAATTGACCAGAAGTTCACAATATTCTGTCAGCCATTCCCCAAATGCCAAGCCAACTCTGGGCTCTGTACTTACTTCCTTGTTCCTTATTCGTTTTCTGTTTTTCTCTTCTTTCTTTTTATTATTTTTTTTATCCTATAAAAGCTACCTGTCCTCTGCAGTTCTCTGGATTCTTGAGAGATTTTAGGACCTGTGTTTATATTGGGCAAGCATTTAAAATTTAGAATAGTAGGAGCTCCTAAAAAATTCTTTCTAGCCCCGCTTGTGTTTTAGTGATAGAGCATCACTTGAGAGTGAAGACTGTCCACTTCATGAAATATTAAAAGGTTTGTATGTATCACCTACCTACATCTTCTTTAATCATTTTAACACATATAAAAGGCTATTTTGAATGAAATAATGTCAGCTCAGATTCTCTCATCTCTCCAGGTAGCCTTTATACACCCTGAGGCACCTCCTCAGCTTGGCTTCCACCAGCCACCTTTAAAAGGTGCCCTGATCCAGTCTGAAGCAGCTTCTGCACTAGACCCAAACCCAGGTGGAGGGGATCAAAGGCTTTGTAGTAGCCAATATTATTCCTTTGGTCCATGCAAATTCCACTGAACACTTCTCCCACCAGTTCCTTCCAGAATTTGGCCTTCTGTTTAATAGAGACATGGCCTTTCTGGATTGAAGACTGCAATTGGGCTGTATCACCATGTAGACAACCAGAAACCAAGTACTTGTTAATCCAGAAACCTGGCTACGAGTGGGTGGTACCTCCAGAAACATCTACTCTGCCTTAAAGCCTCAGAGCTGGCATCCCAGCTTGATGGCTGACAAACCTTCTGCTTCCTGGGCAATTCTGGGGCTCAATTTGATTGTTTACCCAAGCGGGTTATCCGGAACTGTGAAATACAATTCTTGAAGGCTGGAGTGAATCGAGTGGCCCTTGGGATCAGACACCTTGGTTTGTAAATCAATCTTCACCACACAAACACTCCAGTGGTTAGACATTACAAGGTGAAGAGTGGCCCTCTTGTGGGACACCCTGCAGCGATTGCCATGTTAGCCAGGAAGATTGTATTTCTGGAAATGCTCGGATGGAAGATACAGAATCCTCTCTTAGGACTATGTTTCAACACGTGGGAATATCTGTTAACAGGAAATGAGAATAGCTGGGCACTGGGAAGGTTTGGGGAGTAGGTTTTTTTTTTTTTTTTTTTTTTTTTTTTTTTTTTTTTTTAATAAAACAACAGATGCTTGCATAAAATACATTTCTTGTTAATTATGTTCAATAATTAAAAAAACAAAAAACCTCAATTCCTGCCATTGAATCTCCTTAGAGCCTCGGTACAATGAATAATTATTTTGCTTAAAATTTCATTGTCTTAAATTATTTCTAAACAGATCATTTTTTGTATGCTGTAGTTATACTTGGGGAGGGTCACTGAATGACTTGAGTTAATGAAGTGATGAGATAATGTCCCATGATAATATCTGAGATAATCCAGATTCTGAATGTGCAAATCGAATGTTAAAATTAAATATTTCAGTTTGGGAAAATTAACAAGTTCTGGAAATACCTGGTGCTGACAATTGTACAACAATCCGAATGTATTTAATGCCACTAAACTGTATAACTAAAAGTGGTTTAAAAGGTAAATGTCATCTTCTGCATATTATAAAAAAAATTTTAAAAATCAGGTCCTAACTTTTATTTTTAGGCTTTGCCGAATCCAAATCAAAGGTAGTTTGTTTTTAGATTTATTGCCTGTGAGGATATGGCATATTTCATATCTCTTTGGACTTTTTAGCTCACTTGTGAGTCTCAGGCTCCCAAATATTCTCACTGTCTCTCATTTCTCTACCACACGATTCTTGCTCAGCCATTTCAAATACCAGGGAACAAAATAAAGAACAGGCATCCTTATAAAAGCTAATGATGCCCTGAAGCCCTCCTATGGTCCCTCCCTGGCCTGATAGTGCACCGGTGAGGTCCCTCAGCCTGGCCTGCACCCTCTCACAATCCAGGACCTCATGGGGGATGTGGGAGAGCCAGTTTCAGCCTGATCTCACAGGCCACTTTCCTTGGGAGGGCGCCAGACACAGGCTCTGGTTGGCAAGCCCTGCTGTGGCAGTGTGAACCTCTCAAGATTAAGATTGGTTAGCCCATTGCAGGCGCAGTGGGGCTTGGATGAGCGGGAGTAGCAGGTAGGAGCTGCAGGTAGCATTGGACTTTGGGTTTTGGCCTAATCCCTGCAGGCCACTCAGAGGGACCCCCACCCATGTACGAATTCATGCACTGGGTCTCTATCCTGTTTCCCCGAAAACAAAACAGTGTCTTATATTAATTTTTTCTCCCAAAGTTGTGCTAGGTCTTATTTTCGGAGGATGTCTTATTTTCAGGGAAACACGGTAGTAAACTTTATAAAAATATAATACTAATTATGTCACTCCCTGGTTAAAAATCATTTTGTGTTTTCCCATTGCATATAAGGTAAAATTAAAACTTTTAGGAGGATAACACCTGTGGTCAGGCCCCACCTATGTTTCCAGCTTTGTTTCTTGGCAGACCACCCCACATATAGTCTTGGTTCTAGCAAGTTTTATATGATTTTAGGTTATTTTCATCTATTTTACAAATGCATACTGTCTCTTTGCACACAATGTTTCCTTGCTTGGAAATTAGTTCGATACTTTGTCTTTTAAAAATTGGCTCAAATAACACCTCCACTGTGCCCTTCCTTCATGCACTTCCCAATATCTATTCTTTTAATCCACCATAAATGGGAGCATGAGCAGAAATATTAGGTTTAGGTTAGAGTCACATAAATCCTGATACAAATGTGAAATGATAGCTATAATATCAATTGCTGATCATTGATCTCTCAACAGATCCCAGAAAAACCTGTGGATCAAGCAAACCTAAGCTTATTAGGTCTTCTGAAATAAGGGAGAAGGCCAATTTGATGACTTCTGGTAGAGCTACAAAATGAATACATGAGGGGAGGATATATATATATATATATATATATATAGTGTTTTAGGGCCTGAGTTGTGTGATTATAAGGTGGGCGTTTCAAGGCACATAATTGGTTGGGATTGGACTGTGTCTTTGATGTTGGATGTGGCAAGCCCTGATGAGTGGGTTAGTCTTGGTAAGTAGGCTATTTTAATTACCTCATAGTCTTATCTTCCAGGAGCAAAAGTACTTCTTTTTACTTGGTCCTAGTATTTTTAGCGCATAGGCAGAAAACTATTGTCAGAATTATTTAGAACAGGGTCAGCAAAGTATTCCTATATCACAAAGATAATTAATGTAAGAATTGACTGATTTTAATGAGGTATTTACCAGTAACTATAGAGCAAGTTTTCAGTAAAAGAACTTTATAATTGCTACTCGATATATTTTATTTATAAAAACATATAATGCTTCATTTCAATGATCTGTCTCTCTCCCTCTTCTACTGTATCATAAAAGTTCACAAGTACCAGCACTATGTTTTATTTATTTTGTATCTCCAGCTTATAGCACAGAGTGTTGCCACTTAATGGGTTCTCAATAAGTGTTTGTAAAATGAATGAATAGATGCATTGTGTTAAATAAATTTTCTGAATATGGGGGTTGACAATGGGTAACTTGTGAGTTATGTTGGTGACTAGCATGAGAAGGGAAGTATCTTCTTAAAATGCAGGAGGTGAATGAAGATCTCGATCTCTGTCTCTCTCTGTCTCTCTCTGTCTCTCTCTCTCTCTCTCGTCTCTCTCTCGTGTCTCTCTCCTCTCTCTCTCTCTCTCTCTCTCTCTCTCTCTCTCTCTCTCTCTCTCTCTCTCTCTCTCTCTCTTTCTCTTGTCAAAGAGCAACTCTCTTGGACTGAAGTTTAATACATTTCACAGATAGCCATCCATCATTCCTCGTTTGCAGACAAGAGCAAGTGATAGCTTCATTAACTCTGCCCACATAACATGTGAAGCAAAACTTTCAAGGTTGGTTTGGATTGGGACCTGATGCTAGCTGATGTGGAACAGGGCAGAGAGGTTGAGAGGGACAAGCATGGATGATGACCATTTCTCATGTTTAATAGGAAAATCTTGAACTATTTTCACCTTTTGCACTAAGAAGTTCGAGATGACTTGAGAGAAAACCAGAACCATAAAACAATAAAAATGGGATTGATAGTTCTGTCTTAAGTACAGTGAATTACAATGTTTATGTGAAGTATTAACAACATTGAGTCTTTTGCATTCTGTCTTTACTTTTCTTTTGCTAGGGAATCTACTGTATATTACACCAATAGTTGTCCTTGAAAACATATTTGCTCTAATCAGAACTTAACACAAACAAAAAGAATTCGGGTAATGTAATAGCTGTCTGCTCTTAGTTTATACTTTTATTAGAGTACTGAGTACAGATACTACATTTAGTTTTGTAAAGATTGCTTTTCTACCAGAGTATGTTTCCCAAAGGTTAGGGTCAGCATCTTACTCAATATTGTATAATTGTCAGGTCCTTTTTCCCATGGATCCCAGTACACATAATAAAAAAATGTTTGTAAAATTGATGGTGATGAAATGAAAGTACCTAGATGGAGCAGCTGAGTGAATCAAACAAGTTTATCTTTAAAAATAATATTAAGCTTTCTCTATTTTAAATTATAAAATGATGTTTCATTGGGAAATACATAAGTAAAAATAAATTTATAAAGAAGAAAAAAAGTCCTTAAACTCAACACTGTTAGCACTCCAGTCACTCACACATACATACACATATATTTATATATATGTAGACATGCCTATGTGCCTATAAAATACATTTATGTCTACTTGTATATATATAAATATGTTTATATAAATGAATTATATTTAGACTACATAAATAATTTTGAAACTTATTTTGTTCCTCTTTATTATTATACAGTGAAGGATTTTCACATTTAAAACATTTTTGGAAACAATTTTTTTAGTGATACTTAGGGGCTCGGTGCATGAAATTCATGCATTGGGGGGGTGTGTTTCTCAGCCTAGCCTGTACCCTCTCCAATCTGGGACCCCTTGGGCTATGTCTGACTGCTGGTTCCCCCTGGCAGTTGGACATCGCTCTCACAATCCAGGACTGCTGGCTCCTAACCACTCGCCTGATTGCCCCTAACTGCTTTTACCTGCCAGCTGATCACCCCCTAACTGCTCCCCTGCCAGCCCTATCACCCTCAACTGCCCTCCCCTGATCTTGTGATGACATGGGTGTGGCCATTTTGTGACAACATGAGGGTGAGACACCATCTAGGCTTTTATTATTATATATATTTTTTTCATTTCATGGATGTACACTATTTAAATATTTTTCCAAATTTTCTAACCTTAATAGGAGCAGCTTTACACACAAATCTTAATGTATGTGTCTGTCTTTATTTATTTTTATTTTTTAACTAGAGGCCCAGTGCACAAAATTCGTGCATGGGGGCAAGGAGAGGGGTGTCCCTCAGTCCAGCCGGTACCCTCTCACAATCCAGGACTGCTGTCTCCTAACTGTTCACCTACCTGCCTTCCTGATTGCCCCTAACTGCTTATGCCTGCCATCCTGATCACTTTTATATTGAGGTTATTGTTGTCATTTTCCCCCCAGTTGTCATTTATCTTTTATGTTAGAGTTGACAAACCTATTAAAATTTATGTGAAATCAAATATGTCAAGTTTTCCCCAGGGTAGTTTTTTCCTTGTTGTTATTATTAGAAATATTAATACAAATTCAGATAAATGTTAACCAAAAATTCATGCTTCTTTGGTTTTATTTATTCTATTTAACCGTAATTCACCTGGTGTTCTTTGGTATAACATTTGAACTAAGGATGATACAAATTTTTAAACTCCAAATACTTTTCTAATTGTCCTACTTTAACATAATTTTTCTCTTCCTCATTAATTTGATATTGTACTAAAATATAATAAGTTGAATTTTCTCATGCCTCACGAGCCTATGGATGTTAATTGGGTAATTTTAACAGTAATTACTTACATTGCATGAAAATATAGGTCCCCATTTGAGCAGGAACTTCGGTTACTCATCCCCTCCCCGCTCCCAATACACACCTCTATGTCCCAAGACTCCTCCCCTCTCAAACATTTTGGGAATTCTTAAGGGCTGACTCATTTGTACTCTTAGATAATTCTGCTTGGAGATTTTGGGGACAGCACTCTTGCTGCCTCAAAATCAAGTATTTCTCCTGTCTTCCCAGTTTCTCCACCTTAGTGGAATTGATGAAGCAGTCTTTTCCATATATGCATTAGTGGCCCGATACATGAAATTTGTGCAAGGGGCTCATCCCTCACAGTCCCAGATTTGCCCTAAAGGTTATCTGGAAGGACATCTGGAAGGTCATTTGGCTGTCTGGTCTAATTAGCATATTATGCTTTTATTATTAGATTATAGCTAATCAAAGAAGAAAAAAGAGAATTAAAAGATGCTATTTTGTAACCCCTAAGGAACTAATGGTTATGGGCAGTAGTATCAATGGCTGCTAAGACTATTAGGTAAAGAGCTTATAAGAAATGCTTTAAGAGTCACTATGACTAGGTCTTCACCACCCTATTGTTTGTATCTATGGATTATGCATATATGCATATGGAGTTTTTTGGTTGATCTCTTTCCACTTACCCACCATCCACTCCCACCTTCCCTCTGAGATTTGACTGTCTATTCCATGCTTCTATGTCTCTAGATCTATTCTAGACATAAACAGTTCAGACATTTTAAATTGAACACTGTCCTGAGTAGCATGATGAAATCTCACATGAGATGTGACTGTCCCTCAGCATCTTCATGCCGTAGATGCCCCCCACCTGTTACTTTGGAACCATCTCATTCATCAGGCTGACTGTGGTAGTATCACAGTATTTGTGTTCAAGTAACCCATATTTTACTTAATAAGGCCACAAAGCACAAGATTAGTATTATTGTTAAATAAGATATGTTAAAGAGAAGTTATTAAGTGCTTTTTTTTATGTGAAAAGGTGAGTCCCATACAATATTTTTAGAGAGAGTGAGAGCACATTCACACAACCATTTTTATAGTACTAGAGGCCCAGTGCATGAAATTCATGCACTCAGGGTCGGGGGGGGGGGGAGGGGGGAAACACACCCTCAGCCCAACCTGAGTCCTCTTGTAGTCTGGGAGCCCTTGGGGAGTGTCTGGTTGGCATTAGTACTGCTGTGGAGGCAGGCGAGGCTCCTGCCCTTGCTGCTGTGCTCACCAGCCATGAGCCTGGCTTCTGGCTGAGCAGCACTCCCCCTGTGGGAGCGCACTGACCACCAGGGAGCAGCTCCTGTGTTGAGTGTCTTCCCCCTGGTTGTCAGTGCACGTCATAGTGACTGGTTGTTCTTCTCTCTGGTCAATTTGCATATTAGCCTTTTATTATACAGGATATTCTTATTCTTATCCTATTTTATTATTAATTGCTGTTGTTAATCTCTTACAGTGCCTATTCTATAAATTATACTTTACTATCTGTGGTTTCAGGCATACAGGCGTCTTCAAACTGCGGCCCGCAGAGGAGTCTGATCGGGCCCGCCAGGTTTTTGGGGCAGTGAGCGCAGCCGAGGTGTTACAGTAGGAATTAGTAGTTCATATAGTCCGGCCCTCCAGCTCTCTGAGGGATCGTGATCTGGCCCCCACTTTAAAAAGTTTGAGGACCCCTGCTAGAGTTCTTGAAATGTATCATCTATTTCATGAAACTGATTTTTAAAATTTTTCCTTTTTTTTTTTTTGTTGATTAAGGTATTACATATGTGTCCTTACCCCCTATGACTCCCTCACTCCACTCCTGTTCATGCCCTCACCCCCCGCTGGTGTCTCTGTCCATTGGTTATGCTTATATGCATGCATACAGGTTCTTTGGTTGAACTCTCCCCCCTTACCCTCCCCCCCACCCTCCCCTGCCTTCCCTATGAGGTTTGAGCATCTGATTGGTACTTCTCTGTCTCTGGATCTGTTTTTGTTCATCAGTTTATGTTGTTCATTATAATCCGCAAATGAGTGAGATCATGTGATTTTATAAAGCATGTTATTATTCAAACATTAGGCTATTATTTGATGTATCTCCAGTGATGATACACCTTCATCCTTCGATGGTATTCTGATTTGGAGGAACAATATTAAGTTACTGTGACCAATCTGACAAATACATTGAGTAACGTAGGCAAAATCACTCCTGTTAAAAAAATTAAAGGAGATTCAAAGTAATGAAGTTTGTTTGTGTGTCATATAAACTTGCTTGAGGCCATATAGCCTTTTAAGATAATCACTTAGAAGGGGAGAATGCTTTTCTTGAATATAGCTACAGAGATTTTTTTTTTTTTTTTTTTTTTTTTTTTTTTTTACATACCAAATAAAGACTATACATGATCCATTCATTACTTTAGTGTCACAACCTATAACCTTTATTTACTTTTTTGGACATGTATATACTATCTGTGTAAAAGTGCTAAAAGTATAAAAAAAATAATAAGGAGCAAAGGCAACAGGACTAGAGAAATCAATGAGGCAGAGTTGGAAGGACCTGTCTTCATTTACAAATGCAGCTGGAGAAGTTCTTTGCTCTGGGTCATACCTCCAGTAAGGAGTAACCATAGCTTTGATTAAAACTTGATCTTTTGACTTCTATATCACAGTATTATAAAGACAGGTCACCAGGAAAGGTTGTGAGCTCTTCTTTCTGACTATCCACCAGAAGGTACTGACTTCTTTCTGCAGAGGATAATTTACTGTAAATGTATTCTCACTTCAAAGGGACATTTAGTTTTTTATAAGCCAGTAATTCTGTACATATCACCTGAATTTTCTGCAAAGCATGATTTTACTCCAGACTGCATTTTTCATGTTAACACTTGGGAACTGGGTTTTAAATGAAATTCACAATCGCTTTGCATGAAATATTTTACAGAGTTATTATATTCTAACTAGAGGCCCGATGCTCAAAATTTTGTGCAAGGGGCTCGGTCCTCGCAGCCACAGTGACTTGCCTCAGCCCTCGCAGTCCTGCCTTTGTCTGGAAGGTCGTTCGGCTGTCCAGCCTAATTAGCATATTACGTGTTTTTTATTTTATTTTATTATAGATATAGACTCTAAGTAACATTTAGAAAAAAAGGAAAGAATTTTGACTATTTTAGTTCAGTTGACACAATTTCATTTGGTAATAGAAATACTAGACAACGCTTTGGGGGGGAATCGCTTACTAAGTGGAAGCTCCATGACGCAGGCTCACAGTACTCCCAGGAGATTTTGGTGCTAGATCTGTAGTCATCACTATTTAGCCACCTGACTTAGAAACACATCTAACCTATTTGGATTATTTAGTTTTAAAGGCTGGGTTTTTGGTTAAGTGGCCTTGACGTTTCCTTTTAGGTGGAAAATTCCTTGACATTTTCCAAACTCTTTTAAAGCCAAAGTTCCAAGAAAGAATGTTGGATTTAAAGTAGTTAGCTTCAGTATTGTAAGTTGACGGCCAAAGGCTGGCTTTTTGGCTTATTTAATGCCATACCACGTTGGAAGCAGCATCTATGACTCTAAACTCCAAGGTACAGTTGTTTGAAAACTGAAAAGTTGAAAGGATATCCATTCTATATTAGTAACTTCATCAAATGTGGTATCAGTGAAACCTTGACATTGAGAATTTATTCTCACATGCAATTAATTCTGATTTTATATATAATCGTATGGAGAGGGGGTGAGAGAAAGAAATTGGGTAGCTTTAAGGTTTAAATTTCTTAGTATTACGCAGAGCTAGAGCGAGGTTTTTTTTGCTGCTGTTATAAATCCAGCCTTTTCAAATGTGCTTCCTGGGACATTTCCATCAACTTTTTCTTTGTTTACCATTGGACAAAAGGAAACCAACTGTTCACCGTGTAGCGAGTTTTGAAGGAGATTATTCATTTATATCATGGCAAGATGAGAAATGAACACTAGAGTTTCTCAAATGAGAAGTTTTAGATAATTTTATTTTTCTGAAATTGTTCAAAAGCTCCTAAATTTGACCCAATAAGTGTTCATGCCAGTGACCCGTGGGACTGATCATTCCTCAGATGAAACAGCATAAATGAACTGTGTTTAGGGATAGCTGTGGGCTGCTACTCAAAGGACCAATTAGGGCTATTGACAGAATTATGCTCTCCCTGTTCCTTTTCATTGAACATGAATCACTGTCCTTACATGACACTTTTCTTGCCTTATCTTTTGTGACAATGGTTTTATTTTAACTTGCAGTTTGCTTGAAATTCAGCAGCTGATAGGGTGTGAAATGGAACCCAGCATGCTGTGCAACATGTACAAGCTAAGCGGTGTCAGGGACCCTGGGGGACAGATTGGAACCTTCATTAGTCCAAAATCTTTAGCCACAATGAACTGGGAATTACTGACGACGGTTCATACACAGTAGCCAACCCGTCCTGAGCAATTAAGGAGCAGTGGTGTAATTGACCTAATTTGAAGGTGCAGGGCAGCTGAGTACTTCTCCCAGGGGCTAGCTCTCCCACCTGAGCAGAGCAGATGGCCATCTGCGGGATTACAATAATAAGGGCAGCTGAATAGTCAAGTGACCAGTCAGGATAACTAAAGGGACAAGGCAGTCAGAGCACTTCTGGGTAGATGGGCAACCCATGTCTGACCGGGCTGTGCCATATGTTCCTGTCTATGGCACTCCTGCCCCTTCCAATGCAAAGTGTGAGGGTGAGGGTTGTGTCACTTCAACAAAATCCTGTGTGTTGGTACTTGGATGAATGCTGGTAATACAGAGATGAATAAGGCACTAGGAATGACCTCAAGGAAGTTATGATTGAAAGGGGGCAGATCAGACATGAATATAGGTGAGTACAATCCTATTTTCTGAGTGCTGCCACATCACATACCATATGATGATTGCAAAAAGAAGAAAAGATCATTTCTTACTAGAGAAGACATTGACAAGAGGTGATAATTCACTGTATATTCCCTAAAACATGGCTCTGTGGCAAAATAAATTTCAAAAAACTCACATAAAGACTTACAATATAGATTGCATATGATATATTCTTAATTTTATTTTCCAAATAAAGAATTCATAAATGACTCAAAATTCAAAATATGTCCCCATATTTCTCAGTTACTTAGCATCCTTAATGATAGCAACCATTTTTACACTAGTTCTAATGGACCCTTCCAGGAGATGGCTATTAGGGGTGTCGAACTCAATCAGAGAAGGGGCCAAAATCTAAAATCCAGCCTAAATCGCGGGCCGAATGGTTTACTGAACAGTCATAAACTGTCATTGTGATGGAAACGCAGCGGAGTGCAGTGATGACAGCGCGGTGCGGGCCACATTGCAAGGCCTGGCGGGACGGATTTGGCCCGCGGGCCTTGTGTTTGACACATGTGCTACATATATGAGCACATGTATATATATTTCTTTTTTCCTTATGTGGGAACTTGATATTTTTCACTTAAAATGGATCCTAAGAATCACTTCTTGTCAATCAGTTTTGAACTGGTTGAGATTTTTTGATTGCATCCTTTTTCATTGTATGAGATTTTACATTATTTAGTTTGTTCCCTAATGAACATTTTCCTATTACAACCAATACTTCAGTAAATATTCTTATAAATGATTAATTTTTATATGAACAATTTTTTTCTAGGAGTATTTCCTAGGAGCAGCATTAGTGGAAAAATGAGTGTCTTCATTTTTAATATTAAGGGAGACAATCCAGTTGTTATATTGAGGTTTTTCTCACCCCCTAAGCAGGGGCCTATCTACTTCCAATTCTTTCACTATTTCTGTGTGTTTTCAAAGTTTATTTTTATTTTTAAAACTTGCTAAATATAAGTAAAAATGGTTTTTTAAATTAATTCATTTTCTTGTGAGTTATGCAGGAGAAAAAGCACTTTCCTCTAGTCTCAGTTTCAGTAGTGAGGACCTGCAAATTAACTGATAAATGATAGACTAACAGGAGAAAAGGCATACAGTTTTTATAGATGTTAAATCTAGTATGAATTCCATTTTATGATTTTTAATTTTATTTCACTTTTTCTTGTTTTACTTTATTTCTTTTTGATGATATTTTTACGTGATATTTCCTGTTGATCATTGTAAGTGCACTTATTTTTATCTGTACCATATTTTTCATTAAAATTAATTACATTTTAAATGCATTCATGTTCTAATTTTTTTTGGCTCTCTTAACATTTCTTCACTTTTTTTGGAAATTTTATTAAAAGACTTGTTTTGAGTTGCCCTATTTTTGTTTTGTCTTCCACACCTCATTGTATTTTTCACTTTCATACTTGTTTATTTTTTATTTCTACCTACTGTAATGTGAGCTCCTTGAGGGCAAAGACCTATTTCTTGTTTAGTGCTATATCCCTAGTGCCTAGAATACATTTGAAACATGGTTAGAGATCAATAACAATTATTTACTAAAATAATAATAAATGCAAAAACATACTTTGCATAATAATGGTTATCTAGTCTATTAGCAAAATTTATCCCAAAAGGAGACTTGAAATAACACTCTTTCATTCTTATTCTCCCAAATTTTTAGAATAATTTCTCAATAAATTTATTAAATGTGACATCAGTCACATTTTGTCACATCTTACACCCATTTTCATGAGGAAATGCACAAATAATCTTTGGTGTAGAATGCCTAGGATATATAGGCTTAAAGACAGTTGAAAATGGTGCTTTCAATAGTTGGTGGCTGACTTTTTAACATCTTGAGAGGTCAGGTAATGAGTGTTTATGGTAATGCATATTATACGTAAACTGGACTTAAATTTTTGTTGCAATCCTCTTATATAAATATCTTCTATAATAATAAAAACGTAATAGGCTAATTAGACAGGAAAGCCGAACGACCTTCCAGGTGTTCTTCTGGATTCCAGACAAAGCCACTGTGGTAGGGGCTGAGGCAGAGGTGGTTAGGGGCTATCAGGCAGGCAGGTGAGAAGTTAGGGGTGACCAGGCAGTCATGCAGAGTGGTTAAGGGTGATCAGGCAGGCAGGCCAGTGGTTAGGGGCAAGGAGGCAGACAGGCAAAATGATTAGGGGTGATCAGGCAGGCAGGCAGGCAGGCAAGTGGTTAGGAGCCAGTGGTCCCAGATTGCAAGAGGGTGCAAGCCGGGCTGAGGGCCCCCTCCCATGCACAATTTCATGCAGTGGGCCTCTAATTAATTATAAAAAGAATTATACATTGTTCTAAGGAGCTAATCTGAAAAATATGTGAATATTTATTAAGGAATAGGTTAAATCATGTATAATGATTAATAAATCTTTATTAAGGAATAGGTTAAATCAAAATATCACAAACACATTTAAAATACAAGCCACTGGTTTGTATTTTAAATGTGTTTGTGATATTTTGAAAAAGCCCCTAAACTTGACCCAGTAAGTGCTCATGCCAGGAAATAGAAGCCTTTGAAAACTATGCTGCAAAACCAACAGGCTAAATTTATAAAACTCAGTTATTTATCTTAAAAATTATACTAATACTTAATCTCTTCTGACTTTAGATGATGGCTGTGAGAATAAAACTAAATAAATGTGTAAGTGCTTTGAATACAGCATGATAAAAATGCACGTTATTACTAGTAGCTGCAACAAAATGCTCACAGTAATATTGAGTTAGCTTTAGGATATTAAATAAAGACTATAATTCTATGGGTGGCATTTCCTTTTGCCTTTTGTGAGTTGATGTCATTGTTTTGAAGAACAAGAGGAGCCAAAACCCTCAAGGTTCTCAGTGTATATTGGATACCATTCAGTGGGCTAACATTTGAGCATGATAACCATTTGATGACCATAGTAATATTTCTCCTTATTACTTTCAATGGTAAAGTTTGTTTCCCTTTTGTAATTTAGCTTTGGGAATGCTGGTTGAAGTTGTGAAAGTGCCTCAAATTTCCATCATTTTCTTTTCTCTGTCAGTATGTATTGAGCCTAAACCCATTACCAAGAGTTTTGAGCGAGAGTTCATATGCTTAGGTTTTGGTTTGGAATTCAGATAATAATAAAAATTAAAAGGAGTTATTGATGAAAGTGTGAGTTAGAATGTATTATACTTGCAGGAAATTATCCAAACACAGACTGTGCCCTTGGCATTGTTCTGTGATGTAGAATCATTTAGAGAAGGAAATCTCTGAGTTCTGTGCCTAAGAATTGCATTTTGTTTAAAAATCAGTGACATTTCCAGACAACCCCAAAACAAACCCCCAAATTTATTTCAGTAAATACCTGAAAAATGATGAAAATGTGACACTATAAAAGTGAATTTCTCCCTCTGAAATTCATGTCAGTATGTTCATGTACAGACACATACTTACTGAGGCAATTAATAAGAGTAAGCTAAAGATGAAAATTTAATAAAAATGTTCCTGGCAGGTGTTGCTTAGTGGTTGAGCATTGACCTATGAACCAGGAGGTCATGATTTGATTTCCATTGAGGGCACATGCCCAGGTTGTGGGCTCAATCTCCAGTAGGGGCGTGCAGTAGGCAGCTGGTTGATGATTTTTTCTCATCGTTGATGTTTCTCTCTCTCCCTTTTCCTTCCTCTCTCTGAAAATAAATTATTTTTAAAAATTAATAATAAATAAATAAAAATGTTCCCTGAAGAGATCTAGACAATATAAATGAAAGAAATTATAATTTAATAAGACAAACTTACTCAGCATCAGTAGTGTTATATGTTTAAAAAGATGTTTGTTGTGATCATTTTAATAATGGAAATGTATATGGCTTTAAAAAACTAATTTTTATTACAGAGTAATTATTCTGTATTTTATTGACAACAGCATATTGCTTGCTATCTTCCCATAATCTCTGAATAGAATTTGACATATGTTGTAGCATATGACAAGCTATGGAAGATTCTTTTTAAGTGTACAATTAACTGGTCTTTAATTGAGTTATGCAATACACTGTCTTATTCCAGAACATTTCATCAGCCATAAAAGAAACTCTGTTATTAGTAATTTTCCATTTTCTTCTTCAAGATACTAGCAATTACTAATCTGTTTTCTCTTTCTATGGATTTGCCTACGCTGGACTTTTAGTAAAAATGAAATCATACATACATAGCATTTTGTGACTCACTTCTTTAACTTCATATAATATGTCCAGTGTTCATCATTGAAATACTGATGATATATATCAATATATAATTTATTTTTATGGATAAATAATATTACCTATATAAATATTCTTTATTTTATTTGTTATTATTATGAATGATGTTACTATTAGCATTTGTGTATAGTTGTTTTTTTTTGTGTGTGTGTGAACATGTTTTCAATTCACTTAGATATGTGTCTAGGAATAGAATTGCTGGGTCGCATGAAGCACTGTTTGATTTCACTTTTTGAATAACTACCAAACTCTTTTCCAAAGTAGTTGCATTATTTTACAGTTCCACAAACAACAAGATATGAAAGTTCTAGTTTCTCTACATCATTAACAACACTTGTCATTTTTTATTTTAGCAGTGCTCGTGGATATAAAGAGGTGTATTGTGGTTTTAATTTATATTTTCATGATAACTAATCATGTTGAACATTCTTTGAAGGGATATCTTCCTTAGGGAGATGTCTATTCAGATCTTTTGCTTGGGTTGTCTTTTAATTGTTGATTTGTAGGAGTTCTTTATGTATTCTGCATACAAGACATTTATCAGCTATAAGATTTGTGTATATTTTCTCTGTGGATTGTCTTTTCATTTTCTTGATAGTCTGCTTTAAACCACAAATGGTTTTAATTTTGGTAAAGTACAATTTGTCTATTTTTCTTTTGTTGCTTGTGTTTTTGGTGTCATATAAAAAAAATTGCCAAATCCTAGATTAGAGAGATTTACTTTGAAGATTTTGTCTAAGTGTTTATAACTTTAGCTCTTATATTTAGGTATATGATCCATTTTAAGTTAATATTTATATATTGTCTGAGGTGAAGGTCTAACTTCATTCCTTTGCAGGCAAATATCCAGTTATTTCAGCACTATTCCTCCCAACCGCACCATTGAATTGTCCTGGGAGCCTTGCCAAAAATCAATTGACTATAATGCTATAATGTAAAAAAATATTTCTGGAATCTCAATTCTATTACACACACACACACACACACACACACACACACGTGTATGTATGCAAAGCATTTCTGTAGAGACCAGGAGTTGTGTCGCTCATTATGATGTGTGCTGACCACCAGGGGGTGGCGCAAAATGAAGGAAGGCTCTGGCCAGCAGCCAGAAGGCCCCAATTAGCCCTGATTACCCACCAGGCCAAGTGACTCTACCTGTGCACTAATTTTGTGCACCAGGCCTCGTGTGTGTGTGTGTGTGTGTGTGTGTGTGTGTGTGTGTGTGTATCCTTATGTGAGTACCACATTGTCTTGATTACTGTAGGTTCATAATAAAATTTTCCCCATCTTCATTGAGATATAATGAACATATAGGATTGTGTAAGTTTAAGGCATAAGAAGCAATAATTTGATAGGTGTCTATATCATAAAATGATCACCACAATAAAGTTAATTAAACATCCATAACCTAACATAATTATCATTGTCTTTTGTTGTGAGAACATTTAAGACCCACTGTCTTAGCAACTTTAAGTATATTATATACTATCACTAATTATAACTACCATTCTTTGTATAAGACTCCCCAGAACTTACTTATCTTATAACTTTGTAACTGAAAGTCTATATACTTTGACCAACTTCTCCCCATTTTCCCCAATTCCCAGGCCCTAGTAACCTCTCTCTGTTTTTACCATGTTAATTCTCTATTTTTACAAATTCAGCTTTTTAAGATTTATACAGTATTTGTCTTTAATTTATTTTACTTAGCATAATGCCAACAAGGTCCATCTGTGTTGTTGCTAATGGCAAGATTTCTTTTTATTTTATGACTGACTTTAAAACCCATTTATCCATTGATGGACACTTAGATTGTTTCCATTCTTGTGAATAATGTTGCATGAAACATCATGAACTATGGGTATCATTACAGTGAATAATGCTGTAACGAATATGGGAATACAGATGTCTCTTTAAGATTGTGGTTTTTTTTCCTCTTAGGAAATATATTGGAAGTAGGATTGCCAGATCCTATGGTGATTTTATTTTTAATTTTTTGAGCAACTTCTACCCTGTTTTCCCTAGTGATTGTACCAACTCACATTCCCACCAACAATGATTGGGGTTTTATTTTTTCTACATTATTTCTAGCATTTGTTATTTCTTGTCTTTTTAATAACATTCTAACATATGTGAGACAATATCTCTTGGTTTTGATTTTCACTTTCCTGATGACTAGTGATGTTGAGCATCTCTTCATGTACTTGTTGGCTTTATGTAAGTGGTAAGTCCTATGAATCCTGGAACTACATACATAGAGGCTGATGCATAGAACTGCACACATGCCTTATGCTTACAGTATTAGGGGTCCATAGACCCAAGTATTTATTACTATTTTCATTGCCCCTGATATGGTATTATTCAATTATAGTAGGAAGACATGATTTCATAGGAAGAGCGTTTCTAGGGAAAAATGCTATATGATCTGACGCATTTGATGGTGTGGAAATATCACACTATAAAGTCGATAAATATCTAAACAAATTAAGTGTTAGACAACTAGTAACTCTAGGCAAAACAAAGAGTTGTATAAGAAAAGAAATGTAATCATAGTAAACTAGTTGGTTCAGCAATAAACTATATACAATAGTAAAAATGTAAATAGTAAATAGTAATTTCAGCAAAAATAAATCTAATAATACCCGTAGAAAGGAGGGGAGTAAGTGGAAGTGATAGTATAACAAAATTAATGTCTTTCATAATAAGAAATAAATAATGCCTAAAATTTGTACAGAACAAGATATAAGATTTAATCATGTTAATTGTCAATAAATGGATAAACATCAAAAGAAACAATGAAAGAATCTAAAAGGAGCATCTCGGAGGACAAGGATTGGGTTGGAAGGGATAGATAGGGGCCAGCTGCTTTTTAATGTGAGCTTTAAAAACTCTCTAACTCTCCAAATTTCCTATAGCTGTTTCTTATTGTAAGCCTTGTAGAACAATTTTATTTCATAAAATAAAAATAAAATTTTAAAAATCCACTGTAAATAAAGTACTATATTCATTTTTGCCATATTGCAATTTGAATTTTTGGTGAACTCGTTTCATGATCATTATTAGCATTATCATCATCATCATCATCATTATCAATAATCCCTATATAACAACCTAAATACATAAAATTTTCCCACATTTATCTTTTCTTTTCATCTTCATTAATCTGTGAGTAAGGTGGAACATTATTCAATAACTCCAAGTTTTGCCAATAAGGAAACTTAGATAATGTGACTTACCCTGGGTTAAATAGTCAGTAAACAACAAATGATAAGCCCCAAATTCAGAAATTCTATTTCCCAGCCCTGAGTTCTTTTTTTTTATAACTATGTCCAGACTCTTTCCCTGGTTACATAATAATTAATAGTTATATTTTAATTCACCTTGGAAATGTGTATGAGGAACTTTTCATAGTTATTAATGCTAGAACCTCAATATTATCCAGTTCTAATGGGTAATAAAAAAGATTAGGAAAACGTGTTTAAATTTTTTTCTTACATCTTTTTTCTTCTTCTTAATTCTCCCCAAAAATCTTGCCACAGAAGCATACTGGTTATTGATTTTGTAAAAAAATAAAAAAATAAATAAAATAAATCACTTTTAAGAACTTCATTATTTCTACTAATACGACCACTATTAATAACAACAATAACACATTGTGCCTTTCTCCAGTGCCTCTTGTCCAGGGATCTCAGGATGCTTTTCAAATATTAATTAAAAATCCTCTCACCCTCCCTGTGACTTCCCAGGGCAAGGAGAGAGGAGGAAATCATATCTGCTCTGACATTAATTAAGCTCTCCCTTGGCTTGAAAACTAGGTAAATAGTGTTTCTTCCCCCCATTAACAAACAAGCTGGCTCTCTATGATGATTACCACAGATGTTCACAAGTGAGAGGAGTGGTTCCTTCTGCTGGGCACTGAGGCGAAGGACTGCCGTACTTGCCAGACTTGGCTGTGTGGGCTTTCCTTTCCAACAATGATTTCCAAACCTGGACAATCAGCAGCAGCTCTTTAGGGGCTTTGCAAATACACCTGTGTCTGGGCCATTTATACTTCTTCTGAGAGTTCTGATTGAGTGGGTAAGGAGTATGGCCCAGAAATCTGTATTTTAAAGAAGTTTTCAATACAGTTTGAGGATAATTACCTTTAGATGGCATTTTTTATTATTGGTTTCTTTATATATTGCAAAATTAGTAGACAGATACATGTTTATTATATACCATATTTTTCGGACCATAAGACGCACCGGACCATAAGACGCACCAGTTTTTAGAGAAGGGAAATGAAGAAAAAAAGATTCTGAAACAAATAGTGTCCTAAAATATTTTATGTGCATTAAAACCCAACATCACAGTCATAAACACATGTAATCAACCCTGGAAAGTAAACAGCAGCATTTAGAACCATTTTAGAGCCGGGCAAGCACACAGAGACCACACAGAGCCAGGCAAGTAAAAAAACTTTTTTTTAAAGTATATGTGTAGGCTATATTTGGACCATAAGATGCAGGGACTTTTCCCCCCCACTTCTGGGGGGAAAAAAGTGTGTCTTATGGTCCGAAAAATACAGTAGTTTACAAATACTTGTTTCTAGGAATACAAATACATGGAGCAAATAACAAAAGTGCCTTTTCCTGTCTTTTGCCTTCGTCCAGTTAATAGCTTGGTGTATGCATGCCTAGACCAGAGTTTTCAAAAATGTGTTCTTTAGGTCTTTTAAAAAATCTACAGTCTTTTTATAACTATGTCCAGACTGGTTAATAATATAGATGTGCTGAAATACATAGTTCCTACCTACATTTATATTTATTTCTGGGAGATAAATTTTTTATCCTGTTTCAAAGAAAAATAAAGAATGGTATGTTAGAGGCCATAAAAATAGTGATGAAGTCATGGACCCACAGGCCCTCAACATGGTGAATATAAGGCATGTATAGATTCTGTGCATCAGCTTCTATGTATCTTATTTCAAGACTCTTAAAACTTTAGAACTGGTAAGCATTTTGGGGACAATTTATTCCTACCATACTCATTGCATAGAGGTAATGACACTGAATCTCAGAGAGTTCACTCTCCTACAAATTGTCATGTAGCCCATTGTAGCGGAGGCAGATCTGAACACAGGTTGTACATCTCAGCGTCCAGGGCTCCTTCTACATCAAGAGAAGGACACAGACCACCTCAATGTACTAGTAAACTTTTTTCTTGTTTGTTATCCTGCTTGTTTTTCACCATGTATAGTTGTGGAGAACCTTTTTTTTTCCTACCAATGGCCATTATAATCATTCATGGGTCATACAAAATTATCAACTTAAAAAATGAGCTATATGTGGTCAGACATTTAATTAACTCACCCCTAATGCCTTGGCAGGGTCAGACCAAATGATTTCGCAGGCCAGACGTTCCCTACCCCCGATAGAGAGAAGCTTTAGAGGGAAAATGTTACTCTCTCAATCTCTGATAGGTAAGAAAAAGAAACAAACTGAGATATGAAATTTGCCTTAGTGGTGAACTTCCTTACTTTGGATCTTTTTGTTCTTATCCTCTGGCTTCTATAGATGACCCTTCTAATGGAATGACATTGGCCAGCAGCTGGGCAAGTGGCAATTAAGAAGAGTAGAGAGATTTGGGTGTAATATAAAAGTAGTCTAGATTTCATATCTAATGCTTTAACAAAGTTTCACAGATCCTTAATTGTGCTCAGAATATTCCCTGAGACAATTCAGTTAGCCCCACTGTTATAGGTGGAGATATGGGGTCAGTTATTCATTCTTTTTGATACTGAGTATCATTAGCAAGATTGGAACTGGAGATCCCTTAACATCATGGACAGTTGGCCACCTGCTTTAGTAGCCTGTGGTCTTGAAATTGATGATGATGGTAAGCAGCAGGAAGCTTTGGATATAGATGGGTATATAATGTTTGGGTAGGTAGCACCCTATTTTGCTTTTCTTAAGGAGGATGATAAAAAGGGAAATGTGCTAATTAATTAGGGAACTGAATGGAAGTAACATATCATTCTTGTAAGAATATTGCGGGCAAATCCTACCAGTAATGTTTTACCGATGAAAACAACAACAACAACAACAAAATTATGGCTCAGAGAATACTCATCTTGCGGAGTTCTGAGAGGAATTGAATATATATATTGTTATCACTTTTGCGCTTTATTAATACTTGGAAAAATATTTTCTTACAAAACAAGGACGATGTCTCTTACTTCAGAGTCTGAGCTCTCCTTGTTTTTCTTCCTGCCTGCCCACACACAGTTTTCTTAGGTGGTTTGTTGAAGTAAATAGAACGGACTTTCTTGCATCCAATTGCATTAGCACTGACAGCAGTGAATTGTTCAGAAAAAAAGAATTCAATAATGAGTGTTTTCCATCTATTTCAGGATAAAAAACAAGCAAAGCAAAACACCAGTATCTCCAGCAGAGGCCTGTGGCATCGTGTCCTGAGCTCAGGCCCACCCTTCAGTAGTTGTGGATTTCTCTTCTCAGCCAGACCGCTGCTTTTGGTGAACAGAGGGTGAGTCAATCATTCTGTGCCTTCCTTTCTCCTCCAGGAAAGCAGGGTAATTAGTGTTTGTCTCCATCTATGTCGAAGGGGTGTGGTGAGGGTAACCTCATAATTATGAGGTTCTAGGTAAATATAAACCTCAAATGACAGCTATCTCACCATTCATCCCAGGTTGGAGATTGGCTTGTTGGGTTGGGGAATTTTCAGCCTAGCAAATGCTTCCCACTTGGTGGTTTATAAGTCTGGAATGTGAGAGCTGGAAGGAATTCCTAGAGATTACCTAGTATGAACCCTGCAGTGTGCAGCTGGGGAAATAAACCTGGGGCAATGCAAGGATTTTATGAAGTTACTTAGTGAGTCTGAGGCCGACAGGGATTAGAACCCAGGTCTCCTGGCTCCTGCCTTAGGCCCCGCTTCCCCTCCTCTGCCTCTGCCTGTTATTTTTGGGGAGGATTGTGACTCCTGTCTGGAGAGAGTGGCTACAGATGAAAGTAGGCCTGGGATGCAACGACTGCCAGAGGCTGCCTTTCAGGTCGGACGCACACCATTCACTTTCAGCTGAAAAACCTCATTCAAATACAACTGGGTGAGCCAGCGAAACCAGATGGGTAATTGCCTGGAGTGTGGAGGGAGATGGTGGAGAGTGTGGTTCACTGAGTACCCAAGGAGGTTTGGCACATTATCATTTCCAGCCATCCAGAATGTGAATGGCCAAACCCCAGTGGTCTAATCCTGTCAGATTAGTTTTATTTAACAGAGCCATGCCTCTGAGCTAAGCCGTGCTCTGGACTTCGTTACACAGAGACTTGCAGATATGAAAATTCTTTGGGGAAGTTGGAAAGATAGATACTTAAGAAACTGTGCAAGTAGCTGTATCATCATCTTTATGAGAAAAAATCACTGAACCTGGTTTAATTTCTCTCTCTCTCCCTCCCTTCTTTCATTTTCTCCTTCATTCCTCCTTCTTTTTTTTTTTTTTTTTTTTCACCTTCCTTCCCTCCTCACATAGTTACTTAGTATCTGCTATGCTCTAGAGTAGTGATTTTCAGTGGGTGTGCCACAATAATTTTTAAAACCTGCAGTACCTGCCTATTTAGTCAGGGGCACTGACTTCTTTTTCTTTAGGTTGTAAAAAAACACACAAAAAACAAAACAAAACCAACTAACAACAACAACAACAACAACAACAACAATAAAACACCTGCCATTACAACAGCCATCTACCGTGAATGCATTAAAATTATACCCACTTTTTTTTTGTCAGATGAGCAAAAATACATATTTTTGGTGTGGGGCAGAATTTTAGTAATGTGTGCTGTGAGATGAAAAAGGTTGAAGATCGCTTCTAGATAGTAGATATAATGGTGAAAAAAATCTATGAGGTCCTTAGCCTATAGAGAGCTGACTGGTGGAAGAAGCACAACAACAACAACAACAACAACAACAAAATGGCAAGAGAGTTTTAGAGAGCAATCAGCAGTGCAATGAAGAAACTAAAGCTGGGTGATATGTTATAGACTAAGGAAGCCTCTGTGGAGGTGGAGTTTGAGTTGTGAGAGGAAAGAGCCAGCCACACAAAGATGTTGTAGCCTTTTCCCTGAAGAGGCAATAATAAGGGCACCCCCTAACCGGTTTGGCTCAGTGGATAGTGTCCGCCTACAGCCTGAAAGGTCCCAGGTTCGATTCCGGTCAAGGGCATGTACCTTGGTTGCGGGCACATCCTGATAATTTTCTCTCATTGATGTTTCTAACTCTCTTTCCCTCTCCCTACCTCTCTGTAAAAAGTCAATAAAGTATATTTAAAAAAATAATAAGAGTGAGACTTTG
The DNA here is from genome assembly GCF_014108245.1 of Pipistrellus kuhlii. NCBI lineage: Eukaryota > Metazoa > Chordata > Mammalia > Chiroptera > Vespertilionidae > Pipistrellus > Pipistrellus kuhlii. The sequence goes on from NW_023425427.1 coordinate 22,931,081, forward strand.
AGGCAGAGAAAGTTTGGTGAGTTTGAGGAATAAAAGTAAAGTAATTGGGTCTGAGTAAAATGAGCTAGGGAGAGAGTGGTCAGTCCTAAGGCCGGAAGGTGGAATTGAGAACTAGGTCGTGTCATACTTCTTTTTGTAGGTGGTGTGAAGGACTTTATTGTGTGTGTGTGTGTGTGTGTTTTGAAGGCGTGTTGGGTTCTATGAGAGGATTTATATTTTAAAAAGAGAGTTCAGATTTTTGCGTGAAAGCAAAACAACCAGGTAGGAGACCACAGCAATCATGTAGGCGATTATGATTGCAACTGGAAATGTCTGATGCAGGAGATATAAAAATGAGTGGGAGGATTTAAAATCTGATTTGGAAGTGAATCTGATATAATTTGTTAAGGGATTAAATGTAAGTGAGGAGGGATGAAACGAGGTGATGAATCAAAATGATGTTAGATATTGTACCTGATCACCACCAGGTGGTTGTTAGAGATATGGGAGTGGGATGTGTCCAAAGGTGCATGTTGGGGATAAAGTTAAGGAAATCAAGGTTCTGTTTAGCCATGTTAAGAGTAATAAAATGATTATATATTGAAATGTAAAGGTCAAGTCATAAAGTTGCAGTTCATTACAACTTAGAGTTTAGATCTTAATAAAGAGGTCAGTGATGGAAATATAAATTTGATAATCTTCCCCAAATGGTATTTAAAATTATAGGAATATATACAAGTTCATGAATTTGAGTAAGATGAAGAAAGATAAGTACCAAATAATATGAAAAATGGTAGACTTTGGTGATGAGTCCTGATAAAATTGACAAGTAGGATCAATTATGTGGAAAAGATAATGAGCTATGGAGAAATGGGATATGGAGAAATGGCAAGCAATGAAGACTGGGACTCTTGGATAGTTTAAACAACATGGTTATTGATGTCTCCCAGAATGTCAACTTGGAGTAAGGAATGAAAAGTCAGGGACTGACATTTTCAATGAATGACATAGCAAGACCAGAATATTTGTAGGGAAAAATAACCAGACAACATCGAAACAATAATAATAACAAAAGAAAGTTAGTGGCCCGAGCTGGTTTGGCTCAGTGGATAGACAGTCAGCCTGTGGACTGATGCTCTCTCATCATTGATGTTTCCTATCTCTCTCTCCCTCTTTCTTCCTCTCTGAAATAAGATAAAAATATATTTTAAAAAACCTTCTTTAAAAAAAGGAAGTTAGTGGTTAGTAAAGGCTGGGAGCACAAACATCAAAGGGGCACTGGCATGGAGATACAGGAAAAATGATGCACATCATATGCACATATGATCTTATTAAAGAATGACCAGCTTCTTTTTGGCATATTTAAATGATTTTAAAAATTGGAATTTTGTACATAAATCCAGTCCCTGTCATTGAAATTTTTAACAAATGTCATTTCTGTAAGATGTCCTTGAAGCATTATAATTTGACATCAAATTATAATGACATTCTAATTTCCTAAGGTGTAAATGCCTTTAATTCAATAAACTCCCAAATTAATGAGTTGGCTAAAATATTTAGTGTAGTTATTTCATGTAATGACTTTCTGTTGACATCATGGAGTATTTTTCCTGATTAAAAAAAATACCCAATATGAGTCTGTATGCTATATACAACATATTGTTTCTTGATAGCAATGCTGATCCACCTCCGTATAAGGTTGATACCTTAGAAATAGGTCAGTGATTGCATGTAACAGATACTGTCTCCTTTACTATCAATTCAATATATCTGCTTTTCACTAAAGTAAGAAAGTGAATTCTGTTTAATGCAGTCTTTTACTAGACTAGCAAGCTGCTTAGCATGTCAGTCTCATAAAAATCCAATCTCTTTGCAATAAGGAGCAGCTCTCCAATATTGCAACAGCTACAGGGGGACAATAAAGGATAGTACAATTATATTTTCTTACCGGGGGTGACCTCTAGTGTGAAATGATGGCATTTTAGCATTCCTTGGGGTTTGAATTAACAACACTTTACCAATTATGACAATTTTTCTTTTTTGTCCTCAAGATCACAGGTAATTTGTCTTGGTGATGTTTTCTTAAGCTATTTGATTTTTAAAGTCAAGAAATTTATCTGCGTTGTTTTTTTTTTTCCTTCCACTTGCCTTCAGGTCCCTACCTAGAGGTCTTTACAGTTTTGTTTTTTTTTTTTAGTAGATGAGCGATCTGTCCCATATTGCTTATCTTGGCCTCTTTGATTTCATCCTCAAGCTCACAAGTGTCACACTTCAATAAATTTCTCTTTATATTTATCCTTCCTGTGCCATTTCTTAAGTTATTGCCTCTTCCTTCTAACCCCATCCGTCTATACTCTGTGTTGTTGGGGCTGGGACTCTGCAAAAGATAGTTGTTTACAAAGGTAAGACATGTACACATATAATAAAAATGAAAAGAAAAAAAAAGATAGTTGTTTAGCCAGATGCTTCTATATCACACTCTGCCAAGAGGGGGCACTAGAGGGGTTGGAAGAAGAAGAGATTTACTCCTTGTCTGCTTCCTGTTGACTATGAGCATATCCCCAGCAAGTTTCTTTCCCACACAGCAGCAGTTCCTTCCTGTAGATGCAGCTGAATTCATTTGCATTTTTTTTCAACACCAGCTAAACAGAGCCTCCCTCTTCAGCATCTGAGTGTTAGTTCCACGAGGCCCTTCTTTTAAACTTCTAAGTTTTGATACTTTCAACCTGCTTCTTTTTACTCCCAGTCCCCAGGAATGGTAACTGCTTTCTTTAGTCACCACCTCTTTAATACCCTAGGATTCTCTTCTTACGTTTTTAGTTCTCTTGTTACAACTTCACTCTTAATTAATATGCTTTATTAAATTCTCTCTGTTAAAATAACTGGTTTGGTTTTTAGTTTCTGGCCTGCCCCTGACTGCTACCCTGCCTCAGCTATCCATTTCTAAGTACACATGCAATAAAACCACACATTTACTAATAATCTCAATAGTCCAGGTTAATAGTTATGTTCAATGTGAAAAGCAGAAATGTTTTGGTAGAAAAAGATATAGGTTGTTGACTTAGACTAGGGTTGAATTCCTAGTCTTTATAACTGTTTGAAACTTGTCGAGCCCCAGTTTTATTATCTGTATAGGAGGAAATACTGTTGAAAGGGTTTCAGGAGATAAGCCTATAAACCCTTAGAACAGTACAGGAGAAATAACAAATGATAGCTATTTAAAAAAGTTTTAATCCTTGAGAATATTAAAAAGACTATATTTTTTAAGGCAATTAAAACAAGGCAAACAAACCCAAAGGAAAGATATAGATAAACAAAACAACAATTCTCCATGTCTGTAGATTATAAGTTTGTGTTTTTATATAAATGAATTTTAGGTTACTGATTGGAATTTAAATTAATTTTGGTATTGTGCCTTTCTTCCCTCCCCCACAATGACAGAAGAAGGGAGGGTGGCAAAAAGAAGAATGAATTAAAATTTACCACCGATCTAGAGTTTCTCTCTCTTTCCATACACACTACGATCATGTTTTTTTTTTTTTGCATGCACATTATTAATCTTTCATTTCTTATTCAAGAATCTACTAAATCTCTAAAATGAAGAAGTTCAGAAAGTTTTTAACGGAATTATTTGAGGAAAAGAAAGAAGATTCAAAGAATCTGTTTCTAGGTTTCTAACAGTGTATAAGAGGAGCCAGAGCAGGATTAAAGATAATAAAAAGTAGAAAATTATAATAGCTGTAAGAGAAGTTAATCTAACTTTGGTTAGGAGTTCTGAATATGAAAATATTTATTCTAGCTAGAAGTTTAGGATGGCTTTGTGGAGAAGGCCCGTTTGAGCTTGAATTGTATGACCATTCTTTGGGAAGGGCAGAGGAAAACCAAAACATAGAAAAGTTAACAAGATAAGTGTTTTGGTGGCTAGGGAACTGTGCATAATAGTCCCCTTGGCTACTGTTAATGCTGTAAATAGTTGGATCACTAGTGGAGGGCTGGCTCAAGAGGATCTTTGATGACAGGTAAAAGAACCTGGACTTCAATGCCAAAGCATTAAGAGGCTTCACAAGGTTTTGAGGAAGAGAGAAATCAGAGCTATTCTAAGGAAAGGCAATCTGATAGTATTGGACAAATTTGGTTAGGAAAGGGAGATGCTGGTGTCTAGAGCCATTTGGATAAAATTGCAGTGGGCTGGGTGAGAGGTACAGAAGCTTTCTATATCTCTCAAAACATAAGTATGGTGTTAATGTCTTGGATCTACAGAACTTGTCAATTAGATGAATATGAGTAGCTTTTGGAAGAGAGAAACCAAATTCTTGTGGAAGTTTTGAGCTGTGTTACCCATAGAGGTAATATTGATAGTTCCATTGGCAGAAGTAGAAAACATTAAGGAGGAACAGGAGATGTCTTTGAAGGGAAGCTGGGATTGAGGAATTAAAAGTGTTTATAGGACATCCAGGAAGAGTTGTCTTTCATGCTTTTGGAATATAAGACTGGACTGGGAGAGAGGGCAGGGTTTTAGATGCAGATTTGGGTATCTGCAAGTGTTAAGTTTGTCATAGAATTGGATGAGATTAACAAGGGGGCAAACAGAGAGAGACACAAGGACAGATCTAGGTACATCTGCATTTAGAGAAGGGATTGGCAAATTGCAGCACATGGGCCAAATTGATTTACTAGCTATTTGTATAAATAAAGTTTTACTGTGTAAACACAGCCATGCTCATTCATTTATATATTGTCAATGGCTACATTTGCCCTACAAGGTCAGAGTCCAGTAGTTGTGACAAACACTGTGTGCCTCTTAAAGCCTAAAGTATTTATCTCCACCATTTGCAGTGAATGTTAACTAACCTCTGATTTAGACAGTGGGGAAAGAGTGAGACTAGAAAGGCTGGTCAGATATTAGAAATAAAAGAGATGATATGTCAAGGAAGGCAAAGAAGTGTTTCAAAAAACAAGAGGGATTGACAATATCAAATCCAGTTATGTAATATCCCAAGCTACACAGAGAAAACAAGTTACAGGTATTTAAAGAATTATAGATCTCCTTAGTTCATCCCAGGCTGGGTTGGGCCTGGGATGACCAGAGCATTTAGGACTTAAAGAAGGGTTGCCAGATTTAGCAAATAATCATACATGACACTCAGTTAAATTTGAACTTTGGTTAAAAAACAAATGTGTATATTTAATATAAGTTCCAAACAATATTTGGGAACAAGTTTTCCTGAAAAAAATTATTCTTTGTTTGAAATTCAAATTTAACTGGGTGCTCTATATTTTTTTCTGGTAAACTTAGCCACGAGCAGCTTCCTCCAGTGCTTGTAGGGGATTTGCCTGATGTCTGCGTAAGATCTAATGACAAATCCTGTAGTCAACCCAGGTAGCCAAAGTTATTGGCAAAACTGGGCATTTGCTCTTTTACTGGGGCACTCTGACTACTGCCAAGAAGGGGCTTTATCACTGAACAACTACCTCAAGTGCCACCTCCAGAATTTTGCTGAAGGGATTTGTTCATGTTCCATAAGCCTAAGGAGGGCACTGCAGGTCAGGGATGGGGTCTTCTGACTAGGATAGCTATCAAGGGCAGTCCTGACCTTGGATTTCATATCAGACAACTGTTATCTTTTGTGCAGTTGCTATTTACTTTTAGAAGCATCCAATCAAACTACACAATGACAACTCTAGCAATATGTGTGCAGTTGACAAGAGCTTTGTCAAGTCAGTTAGGAAGAATTATTTGACTGGGTACAAACTATTTCACAAAATATTTCAACATTACTTACGACAATGAAAGAAAAGGAAAAGAAACATTAAAAAAAAAATCCTCCAGAGGATTATGCATATTGATCTTAGAGTAAAGGGAAGGGAGAACGTGGGGGACATCCATTGGTTGCCTTCCACATGTGGGTCTGGAACCCATAGCCCAGGTATGTGTCCTGACCATGAATCGAACTCACAATTTTTAGGTATATGGGATGACACTCCAACCAACTGAGCCACACTGTCCAGAGCAAAAAGATACTCTTAAGAAATATTTTTAACAATTGCACATTTTTAAGCGGTTATAAAATGTTTAAAATTTTATTTACACCTGTGAACCAAGTTTTCTTGAGTGGGGTAAACAAGTATTTGAAAAATCTCATTATTTAAGTCTAATAAAATTATAAGAAGCCATTTGAAGCAAATATGATAGAAAAGGTGAAATAAGGAAATGAAACTCAAGCATCTTAATGTTTTGAAAAGATTGTTTGGAAGTTTCATATACATCAGTTTTGAACACCATCACAGGTTTGCTTCCCCAGAAACAGATGCTGTAGAGAGGAGGGAGTAGGAGCAGGATTGGGCAGAAGAGACTGTATTGTGATTAGTTTAAAGTCTGTGCCAACACCCCGTTTACCCTCCAGCTCTGGGGTGGTCAAGGGCCCTCAGAGTTGTTCCCTATTGGGCCAGTATGGTTGGGCCCAGGGACAAGCCTTGGGCAAGATGAGGCCCTCCCTGAAGGAGCTGTGAGCTGAAACTGTCTAATTCCAGCAGGGATAAGCCTGGTCCATGAAGAAGGGTTGGAATAGCACATTCCCTGCCCACCACAAATGCTACTATTTTGAAATTGTTTTATATAAAGAAAATTTTGAAATTGTTTTATATAAAGAAAATGTAATGAATATTTTTCATCATATCTACACAGAGGTTTCCCAATCCCCTGCAGTTTATTCAGTGTGCTGTACAAACACAATCATTTCTTACGTGTGCTCGCCAGACTTACACAGCACTGTGCTCAATGGAGATTCAGGAGAAAAGGCCTGGCTCATCTTAATTTTTATTCTTCCCATGCTTGCAGGAGGCAGACATGGCTTGAAATGCATACACTTGATCCAAAAACGAAAGTTAAAGGACCCTTGCTGTTTATTTTGACGATATTTTGATACTTAAAATCCACCTGTGACACACATATTCATGGCTTCTCCTTAAGATGGTGGTTTTTGGCAGTAACAAAAAGCATGAAAATAAGTTGATTTTATGTGGAAGCAACAGATTTCCAGTGTCACTCTTAGTTGGCTGCAACTTTTACTGGGTTTGTGTAACTCTGACCTGCTACTATTCAGAGCATTTTTCTTATCACGTGTGTTTAGGAATCTGACCCCTGGATATTGAAAAGTCTCAGTTGTCTCAAGATCATAAATCATTATGAACTAAACTTGGATAAATATCAAAATTACTTGGAGGTTGTAAGGCTTGTTAAAAGAGTTGGAGCCTGTTTGAAGAAACTCATAAGTGACAACAATCACAGACATCTACTCTCATCACCCCTCATCTACCCAGATTTGCTCAATCAGAACCTCCAGGATGAAATACATATGATAATTTCTTTATTGATTTAACAAATGCCAAGATTTGGAAAACATTGACCTAGAGTGGCATTGAAAGCCTTTTATAGTTTTTCTTATCCTATATTCCTGGCCTCATTGCCTACTGTTTACCTTTATGCATTCTTGTCAAGCTGCTGGCTATGCAAAACCTTTGGGGGCTGAGCTGAGGCTTCAGCTGACATGACAGGTAGGAGGAAGGGACATTTCACTTGGTCTTCCTCCCATACACTCAGGCCCTGGGGAGTTCTGCACAGGGCAAGCTGATGTGATTATTCTGTAGAGGAGTTCTCAACTTGTGTGTGTTTCCAGGTGGGTATTCTTTTTAGGGTGTTTATTTTTATTTACAAGAAAGAATTTTATACTATAGTCCTGGGTTTGAGTATTGGTAACAGATTGGTATACGCTGTTTTAATTGCCTTTCATCTGCTTTTTAAAGCACATTTCAGGACTTTGCTAACTTTTCAAATTTCCTGCCTCTAGTATCTTTCTATATTTTCTGAAAATTGTACCTGTTATCTTCTCAATTTACCTGTAACACTTTACCCTATTAACTCATATCGGTTTCTCTTTTTAAAAATTTTGCCTGTTTAACCATTTATCACTTGTATTAATAGATCATTTTATAATTTAAAACCTTTTTTTGTTCTTAATTTCTTTAAATTCTAGGCTTATTTTTATGAATTTTTATAATTCTTACTTTGAACTTACTTTTAATTTTATCTGTTACTTTAAACATTTAATTTTTTACTAGTCACTTTTTATATTCATGTTTTACATTTTTAAATATTTATTGTTTTTACTGGTTTTCTTCCTTGTTTTACATTTATATTTTACACTTTAAAATATTTATTATTTCTAAAGGCTTTTTTACTTGTTTTTGTTTATGTTAATTACTTTTAAATTTATATTTCTTTGTTACATAATTTTTATTCTTTTCTATTGCATACTTTAAAAACAATACCCAATGTATATTTTTAATAGTAATTTTCATTAGGTTGTTGTTTTTGAGTTAGTCCTTGTTCTTTATAAGATGGCTGATAAGAATGGATGCAGTGGGAGGAAGCTCATTACAAATGTGAAACTAGATGCTCTGTGATTGTCACTCATGGCATTCATCAAATGTGGTCCAACATTCTGAAGTTAGACACCCCTCTTCCTACCCACTAATTTAATCACAAATAGTGAGCAGATGTACAAGAAAATACTCCCAATATCAATAATGTTGTTTTTTTTTCTGGAGAAGTGGCATACTTACTCTATGAGAATATTACTGCTTTCTGCCCCATTCACTCCTACAAGCCTGTTATGAAATTGATGCTATAGAAGTTAGGTTTGTACTGTTTACTTCACTCTCCTTTCCTAAGACATAGTCCAGAGACTGCGCATTTGGCTGATTACACTGTGAGGCTTACCCTGTTGCATTTAACTTGAACCCCAAAGTCAATAGACACCTCCCTTTTTGGGGAGTGGTGTAATATATGCTGTATCAAGTTGTACAGCATATATTACACCACTTAAATCTGAGTGAAGATGATTTATGAGGTAGGGGAAGAGGCATGTCAAACAGCTCCAGTGGTTAAAGTTTTAGTTTAGCCAATGGTTGTGCTCAGAGCTGGCAAATGCCTTAAAATGTACCTAAGTGTCCTCTTTTGGAATGTTGCTAAGAGTGTGAAAGCACAAGCTTTTCTGATGGGTTTAATATCCATTCTATAGAAGAAATGCATTGTATATATATATATTTAAGTTTGAGATATTTTCCTCTCAATTTTAATCAAAAAACCAAAACCTTTGAGGAGATTGTAGTGGGTTGGTTGCCTGGTTCTTTGGGTGGTGTGAAGAGAACTATCTCCCAGTTCTGATTTAGTTCTGCTTTCATTAGCTTCAGGCTTGGTGTGATTGGCTTCAACATATTTACCCTTTCTGAGTCACATGCTTTCTGCTTGAATATCAGTTTTCATTTTGAAAATCTTCTGTAACTTCGATTTACTCAAAGCATTATTAAATCTTTCTAGGGACCTGTGGCCAAGATTGAAAATAAAATTGCTAGAGCTCTATGCAGAATGATTGAGAAGTGGCACCATTGCTTTTCTGTAGACCAGGAATTAGCAAGCTTTTATGGCAAAGGGTCACATAGTACACATTTTAACTGTTGCAGCTATTTAACTCTGCCTTAAAGAATCAAAGCAGCCATAGCAAACAATTTATACATGACTGGGCATTCCTGTGCTCCAGCATAACTTTATTTACAAAACAGTCAGTGGGGTAGATTAGGACAGCTCTTTGTATCTTGTTTAGGTATAGTTTGCTGAGCTCTAACATAGACAATTTCTTTAGGGAAAGATACCAACCTAATAAAGTTTTGCACAACTCTGGAGGATTAAGGATGGCTACAAATTATTGTTACTCCAGTCATTGAAAGGTGGAGACTAGTCAATCTGGGCTGGCCTTATGTCTACTTGTTCACTAAAATGAGATAGATGTGAAATATTGTGTTTTCTGAAGCAACTTCTTAAGAATCTTCTACCTGGGCTTCTGGGAACATATAAGAAGCATAACTACCATTAATGCCATGACATAGTCAAGGTTCATTTTCTCATTTTGTAAGCTTCTTCAGAAAGGCATTCTTTGACCAGTTTATCTAAAATAGCCTGTATCTTCCTACTCTAGGGTAGGGGAGGGAAAAAACATTTTTACTTTACTTTCCTCGGATCTCTAGCTGGGTTGTGCAAATTAGATTGGGAAAGAGATTCACAGGAGAAAAGCTACACAAACTTTATTTGATGTTAAATTTTTACTTGACATGAAAGCATTATTAGAAAAGAAATGAAGACCCAAAAGAAGCATCGGGGCTTGAGAATTTATATACCATTTTTAACAAAGAAATAAATTATAAAGATGTAACAAGACAAAGGACAAGGTTTTAGGCCCCCCAGGGTGGCAAACTTTGGAAAAGTAAATATATGGGGTAAACTAATGGAAGATAAGAGTAGTTTTAATAAGGTTTGTTTATGCAGGCCCATCTCTGTGCTGGTGCCAACTTTCCATTTTCTTTATGGCCATAAAACTTTCCCTGGAGAGGGGATTTATGGCAGTCCTCATTTCTCAGAAGTTTCTGCTTTTAGTCAGATAAAGGGAGCTCAGGGAGGCTTTTGCATCTCTTGATTCTAAATTGCCTTTAAATCAAAATGAACTTTTCGCAAAAATGGCATATTTTTGAGTGGCATATTCTGATCCCCATTCTGTAGTTACCCTCTTTCTCTTTTTTTCCTGCTTTATATTTTTCAGAGCATTAGAGATTTATTTATGTCTTTATTTTTCTGTTTGTGGTGAGTTTCTTACACTAGATTGTAAATTCTGAATGCCAAAGCATAGCACAGGTGAGGTGCTAAACAAACTTTAAAAATAAATAAATGAATCTTATAATTTTTATATTACTAATTTCATATGTATTTATTTAAATTTCCTCTAATATTTCAGAGAATGAGTTGACAGATGAATAATAAAGTTACAATACTCTCTTTTACAGGTGATTTTTGTAAATTAGGAGTATTTTCCTATCACCGATGTTCCTGGACATCCAACTGCCTCCTCCTTATAACTATACTAGAGGCCCAGTGCATGGATTCGTGCACATTGAAAGGAAATTAATTGGAAGGTGGCCAGGGGGGCTGGAGTGGGCAAGATGTGCTTTACATCCTCTAAAGCCAACCTCCTGTGGTCCTTCCCAGGCTGGCTGCACTTGGGGCAGTGCTGGGGCTCGAACAGCAACTGCAGAGTGAGTGGGATTCCTCTGGCAGGTGGGGTCCCTCGGCTTGGCTTATGGGAATTGGGCCAAAACTGCCAGTCAGACATCCCCTAAGGAGTCCCAGAGTGCAAGAAGGGACTCTGCAAAGTTGCTGACACTCAGCAGTTCCTGCATTAAGTGTCTGCATCATACCTACTGGCCAGTTGGCCAGTCAGCTGGTCACTTAGCCTTTTATATATATATAGATTGGGCCCACCTAGATAATCCAGGATAATATCCCCCTTTCAATATCCTTAACTTGATCACAGCTTCAGGTTCCCTTCAAGGTCCCTTTTGCCAGATAAGATAACATACTCACAGGTTCTGGGGATTTGCACGTGGACCTCTTTGGAGGGGACATTATTGTGCCTATCACAACTGGAACATATAACAAATATACATTTAATTTTATAAGAAACTGCCAAATGATGCCTTATGAAAATATATTATCATGCTATAAATTTTTGCTAGTATTTCTAAATGTGTTAATAGTACAGAGAGCTTATTAACCAGTATATGTTACTACATCAGTTTGAAAATTTGTTTGCTGTATATCAGCAAAAACCCAATATAAACTGGTTTAAGGAAAATAAAAATCATTGGCTTATTGGCTGCAGTTTTATTTTTGGCATTTCTGAATTCAAGGCTTAAACATTGTCATCATTATTTAGTGTTTTTATCTTATTGGACTTGCATCCTTTACAGGCTCCAAGTGGTGGCAAAATAGAGATGCCAGCAGCTCCAGATCTTATATTCTCTTTGGCTCAAGTCCCTGGAAACAAATGCCTAATTTTGTCTTAGTATTTTCAGCAAGTCTTAGGGATCGTTATTGTTGGCACTGGCTCACATGACAGTCCTGTGAGCCAATTACTTGGCTTGAAAATATGATGCACAGATTGGTTTTGGTCACATAATCTGCTTTAGAGGTGAGTGAGGAGCTTAACCTAGGACTGCAGTCTGGAAACAAGGGAGGGATTCCAAACAGAAAAAGGAGATTATTTCTAGAAGAGGATGTGGACATTAGTAAAATACTCTGCAAATGTCCCTTCTGATTTCTTAAACATTAACTAGGGCTTTAGAATTAACTTTCCTCTAAGGAAGTTACTCTTTTAAGTGTATTTACCTACTTTTACCAAATGAGGGATCAGAGGCACTATGTTACATTCAGTTACATCACCAGGGATGGTTTACAGACTCAACTGGGAGACAGACAACCAGGGATATGCTAAAACCAGCATGTGCTGGCTCACACACACTCCAGTTCTTCAGATCTCTCCCCAAGCCTGCATCTAGTAACTTCATTTCCATAGCTTGAAATAGGCCATGCTGGAGTATTTAGACCACAGAAATTGACAAATGCTGTATGTCAGGGCTTTGTATCCCTAAGGAGCTGGTTGGTAACATTAAAAAAAATTATATATATATATATATATATATATATATATATATATATATATATATATGTATGTTATTGATTGTAGAGAAGAAGGGAGAGGGGGAGAGAGAGAGATTGAAACTTCAATGATGAGAGAGAATCATTGATTGGCTGACTCCTGCATGCCCCCTACTGGGGATAGATCTAGCAATCAGGTATATGTCCTAGCCGTGAATCAGACTGTGACCTCCTGGTTCATAGGTTGATGCTCATCCACTGAGCCACACCAGCCAGGCCAATTGCTAAACATTTACTAGTACATAACTGCTGGCTGCAAGCAAATAACTGTGTATAATAAATATGATCACATTGTATGACAATATTAATTTAATTCAGACAATAACTGCTGAGGCTGACCAGCAGACCCTGAACAATGGATGAATGATTAGAGGTTAAGGGACTGCCTGGCTAAAGGAACCAGACAGCCTTGATCACCTGCCTCATTAGGCTTTATTGTAGCAGCAGTTTGAGATAAAGTTTATCTTTTAGATTCAATCATTAGGATAAGTAATCTTGGGAGGGCACATGTGTCTTCAGTGTCCTTTAACCAAGGACACCCAAAGATTAAGCATAAGGATTCCAGTAAACACTGGTCTGCTTAGGCACAGACTTGTCTGGAAAGGTCAAGGAATAATTAGGGAGCCACCGTCAGCACTCCACTAAGTCAGAATTCCGATAAACAGGGCAGGCTGCCTTCAGCACAGTTCCCTTTTCTTGGAATGTCCTTCTCTAGAGTTGAGCAAACATCTTCAGAGGAGAGAAATCATAGAATGGAAAATGAGCCTAATTTTTCAGACCATATAAATCAACCAAGTCTTGTGTGCTTCCCAACAAATAACTGCAATGAGAATTGAGAGAAGGGAGGTGTGTGTAAAAAAAATAACAAAAACAAACAAACAAACAAAAAAATTTAAGAAGAAGAGAACTTATAATAGACAATGCACTGGAGAGGATACACATCATTTTGAATCTGTGGCTTCTGCTTTTATGGTTTAAAAAAATATATATATATATAACTGATTTTTTTTTTTTTACGGAGAGGAAGGGAGAAGGATAGAGAGTGACAAACATCGATGCATCCATGAGAGAGAATCATTGATCAGCTGCCTCCTGCACACCCTACACTGGGGATGTGCCTGCAACCAAAGTACATGCCCTTGACTGGAATTGAACCTGGGACCCTACAGTCCACAGGCCGACGCTCTATCCACTGAGCCAAACCGATTAGGATTGCTTTTATGGTTTTTCATTTTTGCTATCCTATTCAAGAAAATTGTTTCCCCCCACACACACACAAAATATTTTACGTTCTCACAAAATATTTTTCACAAAATATTCTACATTTTCTTTTAAAAACATCATAGTTTCTTAAATTAACTTTTGTGTATGGTGTGCAATAGAGGCCAATGTTTATTTTCCACCCCAGTGCCTTAGGTGAGAATATCAAAAATTCTCCTCTGAACATCAAGACATTGTCACTGAATGCTGCACATTCCCCATTCCTTTTTTTCTCTGGTTCTTAGTTCCCAGGCCTAGTTCTGTTAAATTCATGAGTCTTCAGCCAGCATAAGAACAGAGGTCTTATGTTCAAAATCACCTTTATGTCTGGTCTGAAGGTGTAGCTTATTCTGAAGTCTGTGCTATCTCTAGCTGCTCTGATGCTGGATCAGAGATATAGGCTCGGTTTCCCCCACGAACATGTAGGAGCTCCTGAAACACTTGCTGTGCAGGAGGCATTCATTTTAACTTTGGCAGAATCTATGCAGATGTTTCATTTAAAAAATACGTCTTGCTCTCATTCCCACTGCTCCCAAACCCTACCTCAATTCCTCACGTTGTCATCTTCCAGGTTTTATTCCACCTCTTCTTTTCACGGGGTCAGGTGAAGATGAAAGATGCTTTTTTCCCCCCAAAAAGAGCATCAGTGTCTCGAGCCTCATAACTTTTCATGTAATTTCACCTCAGTTCTCTCTGAGGGTACTGGCTCTGAGAGCTGATTGGTGGGGGTGAGTTTTCTGCAGTTGAGATGATCAATAACAATTTGCTGCCCTACTTACCATATATTTTGTACTTTAGCTTTGGGGAGAAAGATTTTTTTTTCTTTTAGATTATTTGCACTCCAATGATGCCTTTCTTACAAAGCCCATTGAAAAAAATAATTTCATGGTTAGAATAAAGATGCAGATTTTTATTTAAAACACATCTTTGCTTGCTGGTTTATGAACAAACTTTTATGTGTTAGAGATCTAGATAGGCCTGAGGGGACATTTTGAACATAAGAGATTCCATAGTCACAGGACTTTGACACTTACAGGAATGAAAAAGGAGTAAAGTCTCTGATAAGATTCAGTTTTTATGTTATGTACTTTCAGGCCACATGCTGGAAGATCAGTGAAAACAGTGTTGTCACTAAGGGTTTTAAGATGTTTTTCAAGGAAGGTTAAAAACATCATTGCTTAGAGTGCTTTAGTAGTAGGACAGCTAACTGTGTATGTGAAGTCATTAAAAGCATTTGGTCTAGAGTTTAGCAAACATCTTCAGAGGAGAGAAATCATGGAATGGAAAATGGGCCTAATTTTTCAGACCATATAAATCTCAGACTGAATTTTGTCTTTGTAGTTGTGCTGTGGTTTAGTGCATATTTGATTTAAACTCTCTGAGTCTCAAACTTTTAATTTGTCAATGGACATACTGAAGCTATCTCAAATATTATTTTGAGTGAGATGAATGAATGTAATGAATGAAACAGAGGTATGTGACGCTATTAGCATATTGCCTGGTACTTAACAAATATTGCTCACTTCCTTATGAGGAAGACAAAACAATTTTGGGAGAAGTTTGGAAAATTTCCCAGTGGGGCTTTTCATACTCTAGTAAAACTATGTAACACTTTTTATATTGGTGAATTGATGAGACTAATAAAGTGTGATGTGATGACTTTTCATCCGCCCAGTCATGGTGGGAATAACACAAGACTATGAGGATCAGGAGTGCTCAAACCACAGAAGAATTCCACAGTGGATCAAAGTAAGACAGGCTAAATGTAGATATATTTGGTTTTGAATTTTAGAGGATAAATACTATTTTAATTCTCTGTTTCACTGTGCCTAATTTTTTTCTCTACTTGTGTTCATTTCTCTGTCTCTTAGTATCTAAAAATTGTATGTCATTGCAATTAAATCAAAGAAAGATCTGCTGCATTTTTCTTATCCATGCATCTGCTTGTGGACACTGGTTATTTCCATCTCTTGATTATTGTGAATAATAATGTAGTGAATGTGGGGATGCAAATATCTTTTCAAGTTAGTGTTTTTGTTTTCTTTGGCAATCAAGTATATATATTTGAATTTCATGTCTGTTTGTTAACCAAGAAATTCAATGAGCATAAATTTTTTGTGTTTATCACAAACAATTGCACGTATGAATTAGGACTTTGGCAGAGAGTTGGCCTTCTTATTTGTATTAATTAATTGTAGTAGATTATTCTTAATTATTAATCTTTACATGGGGCTATGCAATCAGCTATAAATTTTATTGTTAGTGTTAATTGAGAGGAGAGGGCCTTGTTTCCCCCAGTTGCTAGTAGGAGTGGAATTATTGTGATATCCCACGAGGAAAAGAATTTTCTGAGACTGGCATGGGTGATGGAGTTATTTATATTACCATGAAATCAAATGCCTGAGTTTTCAAAGTCCCATTTCCCTCAATGCAGTCATTGAAGTGGTGTTAGCTGGCACTTCAGCAGAGCTAATATCAGAACCAGTGGCCAGAGTTTCCTTCCCACATTGGGAGCAGTGTGCAATCCAGTATCAGATTAGCGTAGTTTGTGTTCTCCCCTGTAGTCCATCAGTCCATTGCATGTGGTCTGCAGGGGTACATGGCTGTTGGAGGAAACAAGGGTGAATCCAAGGGCGAGCCAAGAGCAAAAGAGCACAAGAGAGTGAATGCCTTTGTTTAGGAAATTATGTATTCCCAAATTTTCGTGCACTTGAAGTGGTCATGTCCATTCTAGCCAATGATCTTTCTTCCCAGGTGTGACTGACAAGCAAATACCTTCCCTATATCACCCCAACTTTACTGGGCATGCATCTGTCTTCCCCTGTTGAATCCCTTCCCACGGTGTTTTGCAGGGCATAGGCCAGTTATTCTCTATGATGAGCAAAGTTGCAGCTTCCTGGTGAAGCTGCCCAAATAACATGCCTTAATGTCAGCTTTCTCCTTTACTCTTTTCCTCTTATTAAAAACTAGCCAATTACAGTAGTATCATTAATTTTTGTCTAGATTCATATTTTGTCTATATAGCTATAATAAAATACATATGATATTTTCCTACTATATCATTTAAGGTATAGTATTAAAGTAGAAAACTGAAGAAATTGAGTATGGTACTGCTGAAGGCTTCTTCCGCCTAATTCACTGCCCTTTGTGGGTGACAAGATTGAAATATAAGGAAAGAACATGGACTTTTCCCATGATGGGAAGGGCCACATTCTATTTACCAGGTAATTTTGTCAACTTTCATATATTTATTTAGCTTATCAAGTTGTGGGGATTTTTTTTAAAGGCAAAAGCAAAATAATGTGTTGTGGGTGAAAGAGGATATCATGAGTTAGAGAAAGGGGCTTCAGATGGGAAGATGGTGGTCAATTTTATGTGATTAGAATCTCCAGGCTCTTGGCACAGTGCAGACAAACAGATTCCAAAGTGAGGTCCTAATATTTTCCAATATTTTGGAGCCTTTCTTGTTCTTATTGACTGATAAAATTACTGTAAGATAAGAGGTTTTCATTGTTTTCCCTGAATTTAAGCTTCCATACCTTTAATCTTGGCAATATTATAGATAGCAGTGTTTAAATATTGCAAAAACTACATGCCATTTAAAGCAAGCACTTAGGCTTGAAATGAGCTCCATTGCATTTAATGCATCTTTTTCTAGAAACATTTTATTGACCAGAAAGCCCAATTAGATTTTTTAAATAATGCCAAGATCTGCCTTATATGTCCTCTGTTAATAGCCTTTCTGACTCCATTAAATCTACTCTCAGACAGGAGTTCCTGGTTACATGGGGAGAACAGGAAATTTGTATATTATACATATAGAATTTTTAAGCCTGTCTTCCAGAATATTTAAAGGAATAGTTCTTTAGTAAAAGGCATTTTTTCTTTCTTTTATCAGTCACTTCCTTGATAGAACACCAGTAATTAAACAGGGTGCTGTTGAGCCATCTCTGAAATCTGCCTGAATCATTTGGAAAGGAGACACGTTTCAGTGTTTACATCAGTAGAAACACAAAGTTTCTACACATGAAAAGCCTTTGCTTTTAGGTTGCACAGTCTTATTTGAAAATTCATAACCAATTGAGTTACATTAATCTTGTCTTTGATCATTGGCTTTGACTAATAGGCACACCCTTGGGAAATGTTTTCAGATAAAGATTCTGTGCACACAGTTCCTTCTTTGGAGTTCCTCTTCTACCTAGTCCTTAGAAGACCTGGTAGAAAGGCAACACTGGGCAGACACCAGGTGCCACCAAAGGATATTTAATGGCAAAAACTGCTGCATATAGAACTTGTGTGGAAAGGCTAAGAACTGACTGTTCTTAAATCTGAAATCTCTTTGCCTCTGGATATTTAGACTATTGTGCTGCAGTGAGGAGGGGAGGGAAGAGATTATACTCCTCAGACTCTGAGGGCTCAAGAAACTTCCAAAGCTATATCATCAAGCCCTTGAATAAGCCCTTAATGAGGCTGTCAGTCTGCAGACCACATACCTTGGCAGAAATTGGAACATGCTAAGTGGAAGGAATTAATCATGATTTATGGATTGGACAGTGGGTCACTGGCTTCCTAATGTTTGAAAAGGAATGAGGAACGGAAAGTGAGTATCTTTTGAATTACTTTGGTGTCAATGTAAGTGGATATTAAAATATGTTGCCCTCCCTGACAGCTTCAGGCTGCTTTTCAGAAAGCTAAACTTATGGGATGGCACGGTGGTAATTAATGTCAAGAAGCTGTTATAAGATGACATAATTCTGAGAAGCACAGAGTCTGAAAGGAGTGAGTACATTTCTGGAAAAAATATTTCTCAGGAGGTTTTAGTGGGCTGAGATGTTCTTTCCAGGTAATGCTTTATGATGTAACATTAATCAGGGAGGGTCATTGGGCATCCACAAGTGTGAAGACAGTAAATCGAAAGCTTGCTCTCTCCTCTCTGGTAGAATCCTGGGGAAAAGGAACATGCTATCTAGGTGGTTTTTCATGGTGATGCTTGCAATAGAGATGACAGAAAGTGTATAATTCTTCAATCTCTAGTATTTACATGTTTTAACTCTAAAAGAAAAAAATTGAATTCAGTCAGTGACAGAATGAATTTCTATATTTACATTTTTAAATTTACTAAGAAATGAGTAATGACCTCTTTATAGAACTTTGTAAACTTAAAAAAAAATACCCCTACCCCTTTCCTGGCCTCTTTATGCCTTACTCTTAAATGCTCTCTTAATATGGAGAAGAAAGCCTAGTTTAATTTCTGTCTCCTGTCTTCTGTGATCACATCCATAAATACTCCTATTTTGTTCCTCCTTTTTCTTCACCAAAACTCTGGGCACAAGGTCCAGATCCCATTTTCAATCAGTGTGTTTATACTTCCTGCTGGTTTGAGTATTGAGATGAATGATTAACACCACCAACCTTCTCTGGGGAACTTCCTGTTCCCAGCCTGGAGAATCGGGGTTTAAGCCTTTGTACCTGATGCTGATGAATAACTGATACAGGGTACAGAACCTCGCCTCCTTGCCTTAAGATGGGACAATGCTAGATTTGGCCATGACTTTACCTGAAACTACATCCTTTTTTGCTTATTCTCTTCTCCTTTGTAGGGCTTTGCTGAGAAGCATTCCCTCACTCAATAACATGTGCCCGGATCTCACACCTGATTCTAGGAAAGTTGACCTACACAACTCATGGTCTAGCTGGGTCTTACGAGAATATTTGTCTGATTAAAGTGATTTCACATAAATGTCTGAAAGTACACAGGTCTCCAAAGTCATATCCACTTTATAAAAAGCCCCTTATCAGCAGCTATTCACCACTAATTGATGAAATTTCATTTAATGTGATAGCAGGTTAAGTATTTTAAGACAATGTGGGAGGCAGTTCTCATAGCAATTACTATTGATCTTATATCTTGCTTTGTAGAGCAACCTGTTGTATGCTTTGTGATGGACACAGAATAGTTGATGCCATAAATATAAAGCATCATAAAAGTTAAAAAATGAAAGATTTATTAAAAGACACAAGAGAATGTAGTCATGAGGAATTATCCATTAAATCTTTAGGGTGGATTAATGCTTACATGCAGTAAAGGTATTGCTGCCAGGTGAGGGCTGGGTGGGTTTCCCATAGGTCTCTTGCAGTGAGAAAATAAATTTCTGAGTTTAAAACCACTCAGTTTGTGGTATTTTATATATAATATATATTTATATATATTTTATTGATTTTTTACAGAGAGGAAGAGAAAGGGATAGAGAGCTAGAAACATTGATCAACTGCCTCTTGCACACCCCCTACTGGGGGGATGTGCCTGCAACTCAGGTACATGCCCTTGCCCGGATTCAACCTGGGACCTTTCGGTCCGCAGGCTGACGCTCTATCCACTGAACCAAACCGGTTTCAGCTCAGTTTGTGGTATTTTGTTATGGCAGCCTTAGAAAGCTAACACAAGGATGAATTAGATCTATCCATTAGCCCAGAGAGGGTTGAATCATTGAAAATATGTTAAGTATAGCTTTTAAAGCTGCAAATACCTTATAATAATGATTCTCAATCTAGTCACAGTGAAGGACTTCTTTTTTATTTTAAATACATCACAGACCAATACTTTGTAAAATATAAAAGCATACGCTTCAATGTTATAGCCTTGTCAAATTTTTATAAAAGTACCTAAACATTCTCAGTCTTTATTTATTTAGTCACAAACAGTACATAGATCTACTGGTCCTTAGGCCACACTTTGAATAAAATTTCCTTATCGTTTATTTTGTCTAACCCCTTCAGTTTACAGTTAAGAAAACTGAAGTCCTGAGAATTTCAACAATCTACTCAACATCACGAAGCTTGTTAGATTTTTTACAGCAATCATGCTTCATTCAACCTTAAATAATCACTACAATTCTCAATCCATTTCCTTTCCAGCTATGCTAACATCAGCCTGATTTCTCTGTTTTTCCTCCTAGAGTTTATTTTCCATCCCTGTCATCACTAATGCTTAGGAAAACTGAGTCATTTAATTATTGTGTTCAGAAATTCTACCTTTACTCAATAAATTACCTTTTACACCTGTGAGAGACTCGTGCTTTCTTTACAGACATCATTTTTTTTCATGTACTTGAAACATATCTTATTATCAATCCTCTTGTGCAATCTCCCCATCGTTTTCTACCATTGAATTGCCTGAGCTGTTATGCACTATGTAAATTTATTCTGTAATCTTTTCCAGCCTCTCCTGTCCCGAATGTTTTATATCTTGCATATGCCTCTTGCTCACCCTTGATTACTCTCAGCTCTACGCCTTCATTTACATGGTCTCTGTAAAGCCTACACTGTGTTTATCATTTGATGGTTTGCATAGCCCCTGGGCATATATTAATTTTTGCTCAAATGCTTGCCATTTCCCTCTGCATCCTTCACTTCCATAACATGTCTTATTTATTCTCAGTCATCAGAGCCTGTATTTTTCAAAATGTTGACTTTGTGGGTAGTGTTTTTTTTAATATTATTCTTTTAAAGTTAAAAAATATTATTAATGAGTATTTTAATCATGACCCTAAAATAATCTCCATTTCCTTCTTGAGAATAACTATGATACCTATCACTTTTTTTTTTCTAATAGATTTGCAGCTGGCCAATTTTATGATGTTGGGCTAGTCATTTATCTTCTATCAGATTCTTTATCTGTAATACCAAATGGTTGAAGTAAATACTTTACAGGTTTCATCTGGCACTAACATTTTAAATTCTAAACGTTTATGATGTCATTTATCTATCTCTGTAAGAGATAGTTCAATGAATTATAACTTTTAGAATATTATATTATTTCTTCAGCCACCCAATACCACACATCTTTCAAGGTCAATATCAGATCTCCTTCCTCCATTAAGTCACCCATAATTATTCTAGCCAACACTTATCTCTCTATATTATAATTTCTCATAGAATCATGTCTTGATTATTTAGCCTTTAACTAGCAATTGGAGAATATGTCTAAGTTATTGTCTCTTCAATGAATACTCTTTTAAAAAATATTTTTATTGATTTGAAGAGGAAGGAAGAGGGAGAGAGAAACATCAATGATGAGAGAGAATCATCAGCTGACTGTCTCCTGCATGCCCCCTACTGGGGATCAAGCCCACAATCCAGGCATGTGCCCTTGACTGGTATCCAACCCGGGACCCTTAGGTCCACAGGCAGATGCTTCATCCAATGAGAAAAACAGGCTACAGTTCAATGAATAATCTTTTAAGAAAATGGCTAGTATTTATATAATACTAGTATATTAAGTTTTATATGTGTGTGTATGTAATATGTTTAACCATATGTAATTGCTTTTTTCATAAGTAAAAACTGATTGAATATTAATAACTTCATGTATTCAACCTATTATGTAAATTTTAGTTAATTAAAATTCTGTTACACACTGACAATCTGATATTTTGCTAGCTAACATATATAGTCTTTCATTTAATAGTGACAACAGCTGAGGGGGCACCATATTATCCCTGGACCACATTTTATATTTTATCTTTGCTCAAGCACAGTCTCCTTCACTCACTCACCCGCTCCTGCCATTTCTGTGTTATAATTATATCCATATCTCATGGCACAGTAGCAGGCTGCCAGTTTCATTATGCCTTCCCTAATTATTTTGGCCAGGAGAGATTAGCTTTACATTTGTATATATTTTGGGTCATTCCCATCACATGAATGGCATGTCATTTGGCATGGCAATTCTTTGTGCACATATCTTAACTCTTTTGATACTTTATAATTTTCTTATGAAAAAGGATTTTTTCTGAATCTTTTTAAAAAACTAAGGCCTATTTTAGTAATTCCCTTTAATAGATATTTAATGATATTTCCTAAACAAATTGATAAATAAGTAAATAATTAATTAAATAATAATGTTACTTGAATGGCAGAGTTCAATTATAGCCAAGCCAGTAATACCAATATATCTTCCACTATGTGTAAAAGTTATTTGGGACTACATTGAATTTTCACATCATTTCAGCTAGTGTGGCCAGGAAAACCTTATCCATTAGCACCTTCAATGTCCCAATGACTATATCAATTGCTTTTGTGATGTTCCTGTCATATCCAACCTGAAAACATTCTCTATCAAATTTCAGGCCTCAATACGACTACCTGCTTGACTGTCTGCTTGTTGCATAGCAACTGGCAGAAACTCTCTGTTCTTTGCCTTGACCAGATTTTGTTACCTGAAAAATTTTATTTCAGAAGTTCCTGAATTACTCTTGTTGGGGATGGTATAAAGAAAGATTATGATATGATATAGAAAAAGCAGAATATGGAATAAAAATTTCTACATCTGGGCTCCATCCTTACAATTTGCCATTTAAGAAAAGTCAAGTAACTCCAGCTCTCTTTTCATCTACAAAATAGGGATTTACCGATTCTTCCTAAGAATTAAATAGGAAATAAGTACTGGTAAATGTACTGAATTTGTGAAGTCTATTCAAATGCAATTAATTATCATAGAGTGGTCTTAAGGGTGGGAAAAATGAAAGTCACTTTGAAATAAAATTTTTTTTTCTCTAATTTTAATGTTATTAATAGAATTGTTCGTATATACTTCTTGCTTTATCACAGTATGCAAAAACAAGGTAACTTCTTTACTGAAAGATAAGTTAAAGTGCTATCCCAATTCCCAATATATCCATGTCTAATTTATTTTTCAACTGTTTCAACAAGAGACTTTTTTGTCTATATAATTCTTCTGTTTCTTTCTTTTTAAAAAAATATATTTTATTGATTTTTCTTACAGAGAGGAAGGGAGAGGAATAGAGAGCTAGAAATGTCGATGAGAGAGAGAAACATAGACCAGCTGCCTCTTGCACCCCCCCACAACCAATGTACATGACCTTGACCAGAATCGAACCTGGGACCTTTTAGTCCGCAGACCGACGCTCCACCACTAAGCCAAATTGGTTTCAGCTAATTCTTCTGTTTCTTACACATCATTTCTCTAAAATGAGTGAATAACTTTATTATCCCTAAATTCTTCTTTGTACATATAATGGTGTTGCCCAAAGCTGGAAAAATATCAAGATTCTTCATTTTTCACTGTAGCACATCTTGAGCAAGTAGTAATAATACATTTTTCATTGCTTTGTCTGTTTGTGTATTAGGCTTTGTTAGGAGATTTTTGAAGTTTATAAAGTCATGAATTTTAGCATATAAACGAATACCTAGGTAAATGCATAATTATAAACAACCAAGAATACGAACTCTTATTGTGTGGTATTTGAGGTCACTATGATATCTTCCCATTATTCCCGTAATATTCCTATTCCTTGAACTTTAGTCATGCAGTTACAACACATTTACTATATCAACACTTTTTTTTCCATCATGCTGTTCTGTAAGCCTGAAATATTTCCCTTTACTTTCCCACCTACACAAAACAAGCTCATCTTTCAAGTCTCAATGGCAATGTTTATGGAATCTTTCTTACTATAATTGTTTAAAGAACATAGGCAATGGAATCTGAATGTCTCAGTTCAAATTCTGAACTTGCCATTTATTTGTGATCTGGGGCAAGTTACCCTCTCTGGATCTCACTTTCATTATGAGTAAAATGGAGATGTTAATAGAATCTATCTCATAGGATATATGTAAGGATTAAATGTGATATTGCATATGAGGTACTTCATATGCCTAGACAAGAAAACATTCATTAAAAGTTAGCTAGCCCTGGATGGGCAGCTCAGTTGGTTGGAGCATAGTCTTGTGCACCAAAGGATTGTGGTTTCAATTCCTGGTCAGGGCACACAGGCCTAGGTTGTGTGTTCAAACCCCCATTAGAGCACATGTGGAGGCAGCAAATCAATGTTTCTTGCACTCTAAAAATTAATAAAAAATATACTCCGGTGAGGATTAATAAAATAGTTCAGAGTAGTAATGGTTTTTTCTTTATACTCATATCAATTTCCTCTGTTTTTGTCATGGGCTTATTTTATTTTGCTTTATGTTAAAGTGATATTGTGCTATAAATTTCTTCTGGTTGAGAATATATGTAATTTAACCCCTGCGTTCTCTCAGTAGCTAACATACTGCTTTGCACATAGGTGATACTTAAATGCTTTTTAAAAAAGGAAGTAAATAAAAGTTAAAGATGACACCTTGGATAACATGTCGATTTTCACTAAATTTCCACAACTAGCTTGGCATAATAATCTCAGCAAAAAGAAGCAAAGGAACAATTAAAGAACATCTTAATTCTTCCTCTTTTTTCAATGTCTCTTAGGCAACTTTGGCTTGAGATATGTCAATCCTGTGTATTTTATCAAATTATAAACTCAGCAGTATGAGCATAATCTTGAGCTAATAATCTTGAGTTTTTATTAAATGTACTGAGTGAAGACATATGGTTTTGCTATTAGGTAAGGTCCATAGCTGCTGTTACAATTTTCCCTATATTAAAAATAGACACATGTAGGCTTCTGGCCTAGAAGATCTCTAGGGATAGTATTTACCATCCTAACTTAAATAACTAGAAAACAGGAATAAATAAATAAATAAATAAATAATAGTTTATACAATTTGCAAAACAAGCAACATATCAGATACTGGAGGAAAAGAAAACAAATGAGGTGAGCCCTGTGATTGTTTCAGTTCACTATTTAAAGAAAGTTTTCAGTCCATAGTGCTGAAAAACAGAACCCCATCAGAATCTAGCAGCTTGGCTGAGTTGAAGAGTCGGAGTGTGGAATTTGTAGAAGATAAGATGGCTAGAATTTGGGGGCCAGGAAGTAGATGCAGAAAAGCTCTGCAAAAGGACTCCTTTGAGACTTTGGCAGAATATCGATTTGTGCATGCATGGGAGAAAAGTACTCAAGTTTGGGGGGGAATGGAAATAAGTTGGTGGGAAAAGGCCAGAGTATAGGACTCTCTTTCACGGCCCGCATAGAAAGAGTTCCAATTCAGGGTTCAGCTTCTGGAGAAGGGCCGCACACAAATGAAGAGACTTGAAGAAATTCAATTTGGCGATATGGGGGGCCAGGCGGTAGTCCAACTCTAGTGGGAGAACTACTCTTGCTCTGGCCCTGCCATCCCCTTTTATTGAGGCTTTGGGGAAAACATCTTAAGCAACATAAACAGAAATTTACATGTAGCCCCTGGGCAGGAAATAACAGAAACTTACACAGGACAAATAAGGTAGATTCTGCTTCAGCTAACATAATCTCAACTAAAGGTTAGAGCAATTAAGGTTGTTGACCAGCCTTCCTGGCTTCCTGTCAACATCTCTTTTTCAGTGAAACTGATTTGGTTTCCAGCACCAGAGCTCACAAAGGGCTGGAATAATTTTTATTCTAAACAATGGTAATAGGAAGCCCTTGTAATACATAGTTCATCTTGTATAGTTCTCAGAGTATTTCATTAGTTAGTGGGGCCAAATTAGCTATAGATTAAAAGGTGCTTTGGATTCACTTTAAGAAAGCTTAAAAAGAAGCCTAAAAGTGATAAAAAAGATATCAAGTAGCTTAACTGAATTCCAGAACTAAGACCAACAATATTTAAGTAAACATAGCAAAATCTAGTACCAGTCAACATAGAATTCACAATGCCAGCCATTCAGTAATGAATTACCAGATATCCATCAAAGCAGGAAAATACTATGAATAATCAGGGGGGAAAAAAAGTCCAAGAATTAACACAGATGATAGAATTAATAACTAAGAACTTAAAAACATTTGCCAAACAGGACATATACATTTAAGACATAGAGGAAAACCTTATAATGATGAAGAGAGAAGTAGAAGATATATAAAAAATTCTAGAATTAAAAATATACTCCTATATAATAAAAGCCTAATATGCAAATTGAATGGCATTTATTGATTATGTTATAAAAGGAAAATGGCCTTGAATATATAACCTAGATGTTACTGAAATAATTGGATAGCTATATGCAAAAACAGCAACAAAACAAAGAATATGGATTCTACTTCAAACTATGTACAATTTTGTATAAATAAAATTAACTGTAAAGTGATTAAGGACCTAAATGTAAAAGCTAAAAATATTAATTTTTTTGAATAGGAACAAACATATGTGACCTTGTGTTAGGCAAAGATTTCTTAAATGGAACATATTATAGAAATATAGTTTATATTATAAAAATAGATTAAGCTTCATCAAAATTATAAACTTTTGCTTTTCAAAAGACTGTTGCAAATATAAAATGTCAGGGCACTGACTGTGAGAAAATGTTTGAAAAACATATATCAGATAAAAATTTATTTTCAGAATAGAGAACTCTTATAATTTCTTATTAAAAGGACAGCTTATTTTAAAAATGGAGCATCAACTTGTGCATTCATAGATGGTGAATAAGCATATAAAAGGGTGTTCAGCACAACAAATTATTAAGAAACTACAGATAAATACCACAATGAGATACTTCTGCTTACCTACTAGAATGGCACCCAAAATAGCAAGTGTTGGTTGGGAGGTATAACAACCTCATACACTGCTGGTGGGAATGAAAAAGATACAACTTCTTTGGAAAATTGTGTAATGTGAAATTAAACATACCCTTCATATGACCCAGAAAATTCTACTTCTAAATGTTTACCAAAAGAAATAAAAACATACATTCCTTCAAAAAAATGGTTAAAGAAACTTTCATAGAAACTTTATTCATAATAGTTTCAAACTGGGACTAAATCAAATTTCTGTCAATAGGCAAATGGATAAATGTGGCATAACCATAGAAACAATGATAATTATTGATAAAAAGAAATAAAATATATACAATGTGAATAAAGTTTAAAAACCTTTCTTCAAGTGAAAGCAATCAGTCATATAGAAATATATGCTATATGAATCTATCTGAACTTCTTTATTTAAAAAAAATTTATTGACTTTTTACAGAGAGGAAGAGAGAGGGATAGAGAGTTAGAAACATCCACAAGAGGGAATCATCAATCAGCTGCCTCTTGCACATCCCCTGCTGAGGAATGTGCCCACAACCAAGGTACATGCCCTTGAATGGAATCGAACCTGGGACCTTTCAGTCTGCAGGCTGATGCTCTATCCACTGAGCCAAACCAGTTTTGGCTATGTACTTCTTTAAAGGGCAAAACTATGGTGGTAGAAATCAGATTTATTTAGTACAAAGTTATAAAGTGTTTATAGAATGAAAGATATGTTCTGCATCATGCTAGTGTGGTGGTGTACATTTGGCAAAACTTAACTGAAATGTGTATTTCAAATTGGTGAGTTTTGAGTATCATCCTTACACAGGGGCCCTGCTAATCTTCTCTATATCATTCCTCAAACTTGTGTGTTTTACTGTATACAAACTATGCCGCAATATAACTGGCAAAATGTCAGCTACCCATACTGGGGTAATTTGTGCAGGAAGCAAAAAACAATCTTTTAGTTATAATATTTTGCCTTATTTTTCAATGACATTAACACTGGTGTTGCCTCTTATTCATCATGTTTTATTGAAATCTGTCATTAAAAGTGAAGAGAGAATATTAATAAACAGAAACACTCTTTGGAAGGATGGTGTAAGTTCCTATTGGTAGAATTAAGTGACAGGAAAAGTAAATACTAATCAGTCATAATCCAATTAATTGCTAAGTGGTAGAACGCAACATGAAAAGCTCCGTGGAGATGAGGATAGCTCCTTTGGCTTATAAGTGCTTTAATGGCTCTTGCATCCCAGGTGTGGAAAGAAAGAAGGGGAAAAAATCTAATAGCAAAGCTGTCAGACTCTTTGGGTCTTTGGCTCTTGGGAAGAAAGGCCGCTGCTGCCTTTTCAAAAATGCTGACAGTAATCTTAGGCAGCAGTAGTAATTCTTTTATCAGCTGAGCAAGCCTGGTTATTGGTGATTGTTAAGGTTCTACCTCTAGATTTCTTCCATAACTGTGCTTAACAACATAGGGCTTGCAATCTCTTGCTCAATATGAGAGTTCAGCAGGGTTTCAGGAGGCAGAAACCCAACACGGGCTCTGTGTAGCATGCACTCTGCACTGCTCACAGCTTATTCACCCTGTATGAATGCACAAGTTTTTGTTCTGCTTATTAGCAAGTCAGGCTGTTGAAGGCAGAGAGAATTTTGGAAGTCGGAATACTATGGCAGAGCTCAGACACTTCTCAGTGCTTATTTGGGGCAGATTGCTAGAAGTCCAGTGTGAGTGGACGATGACACTTTCACTTGAAAGGAAATATGTGGAGATAGGTTGAAAGTTTGTTTTAATAGAAAAGAAGGAAATCACCCTGGTCCTGTCAGTTGCTAATGGAATGGGTCAAAGAATTTCACCTAGAAATCAAGAGCTCATGTTGTGTAGATCATGAACCAATTAGGTCTACAGGTTTGTGGCTTAGAAGGGCCCGTGTTTGATTTAATGCTCTGCTGTTACCATTTTGAAATTATTGATAATTTGTTCTTTGAACTTGTGTTTGATAAGTGAAACCCAACAGGACATTGACCCACTTGTGCTCTGTGCAGTGTATGTGTGTCTGCCATTCCTTTGACACTCCATTCGTGTATAAATGAGACAATGCACCATGAGGGTAGAAGTCCATGGCCCCTCAGTGAATGAGAGTTGAGAGACACTTAAAGTGAGTACAAAGTAAGACTGAATAAATGGGTCCATGTCTCAAGAGCTGGAGAGGCCATGCTTTCTATTTGAACTAGTACTTGATTCAAATGTAGCTAGCACAAAAGGAACGACACTCTAATAAACAAGAACCACCAAGAATCTCATATGCTTTCTTGCTTATAATACTTCTTTGCATTAGCCAATCTTTTATGGTGAAAATGATGACTTAAGAGGGAAAGAAAAGGTAAGGCAATTTATAGTTATTTTTTCTTTTTAGTTCTTCATTACTCATCAATTAGCTCAAGATAGAGCATATTGGTAGACTCTGTACATATCCAAAAGGTGACATGTAAACAGCTGAGTTAGTTTTGTTCATAGTTTTGTTTCATTGGTAAGAATGAAATTTCTATGCATGTATGAGTTACAAAATACAAATTCTGTAATTTCAGTGATTTTGTATACAAGTTAAATGTTCTTGTATTTGCTTTTAAAACTAGCAGTGCATAATATAAAGATAAATAGTATAATTCTAATTAAATTAAAATTTTTTTACTTTAATTAGAATTATAAATAGCAAATACAAAACACATGATTAGAGAAAGAGGCTGTAAAACAAAACAAAAAGCCTTATATTTTAGAACCTGTAAAGGTACCTTTTTCATGCTGTTTGACCAAGGGCCCCCCATATTCATCTGGAATGGGGCTCTATAAATTATGTAGGTGGGCCCTGCCATTAATAGTGGGTTCTTTTCCACATGAAATCCATTAGTGCATGTTAAGTAGGGCTATGGAAGGCAGCCGCACACTTTATTAATTTTGTACCTCTACTCAGCCTTCTACCATAGGTTGAGCAATCAAGTAGTCTTTTCTATTTTGACTAAGGCTATAACCTTTGCTCTACTACATCTAGGAATTCATCAGTTATGAAATATCTACTATATGCCACTTACTCATTATAAGAACTTTAACACTTAGTTGAGGGAATGGATATTTACATAGCAAAGTGATATGTACTATCTCAAATAGACATGAAAAAACACAGGTAAGAGTAATATAATTGCTGGACAGTAGTGGAAGACAGACTTGATTTTACTGAGCTGGTGCTGTGTAAGCAGTTGAAAAGGGAATGATTTTTACAGGTAGTTGGTGGATTGATGAGAGAACATTTCAGAACAACGAATATTTTATTCCCATGACTAAATCCACTATAATGCACTCTGATTTTGAGCTTTAGAATTTGTTGTTTGCATCCTATTTTTTAAATTTATAATTATGTATACATTGACATATATTTTTATTTTATTAAATTGGGGTGATATCAGTCAACATGAGCATATAGTTTTTATGTATGAGTTTCTATGTTACAAGATCTGTGTATTGCACTATTGAGAGATACTTTCAGAATGTTCTGTATAGGTAAGGCTAATTATTGTGTTTGTGACAATGTACATGTGTATTACTTTTTAAATGTTTTTTGTTCATTTATAGAGATATGGGGTGAGGTTTTAAAAATTAAAATATGTTTGTGCCATTGTTCACCCATCACAATTTTGAAAAAGTGGTTTATACTTTGAAAAATAACTTGCAACATTTTGCCTTCTTTTTTATTGTTAGCAGTGAGGCCAGATGTTTAAAAGCTGGTAGTGAGAGAAAAAAATCACTCCCAAGTTCTAGAGAAATTCACCCAGGATATGGCTCCATGTGTAATACCAATGATTTAATATATGGGACACAAATTTGAGGTGATGATGACATTCCAGTGTATTAATTGGGAGCAGTATCCTATGGGAATCAAAGAATACATCTGAAATTACTTTAAACCTATCATAAAAATGTTTGTGGTAACTGCAAGTCTTTTCAACCCTGGAGGTTGGATGGGTTACTATTTTGATTAAAAGTGGAAGATAGTTACTGGTCATATAGATCAATATAATTCTGTAGTCTCTGCCACTCCTCTATTCCTCATTTCCTCAGGGGAGTGGGGGAGTCAAAGCAGGAATTAAGGGAAATGTGGTGGAGAAATCAATCAGGAAAGCCTTGTGGCTGGAGGGCAGTAGTACAGATAGAAATTCCAGGCTCTCATTTTCCGCTGCTCCTTCTCCATTGATTCAAATGACTGAGCCCAGCCTTCCCTTCTCCCCTGGGAAAGAAGTACTGGCCACAGAGCAGAAATCAATGCTCACAAGTGAAGAATGGGAAATGAGAGTCAGCCTAAAGCTGTGGTGGCTAAAGGTTATGGTTAAACCATGTTTACCTAGAAACTCATTCATCTAGGAGGCGAAGGTATGTGCTTTGAGAGATTGTTTTCCTCCAGAGATAAATGTGTTGTAGACGCTCCCTCCCATCCTTACACTTTCTAAAGAGGCTTTTTATAAATGATGTTCCCTCACTTCCCTTTGTTTGGCTTTTAGCAGCAGGAAGCCAAGAAATGGCCCAACCTCAGTGTTGAGGGCTCTGGGGAAGAGTTTCAAAAAACAAAAACAAACAAAAACAAAGAACAAAACAAAACAACAACAAAGAAACACCTGCAGGTGTGGAAGGCTGTTCAGTGACCCCGGAGTGCAGAAGGCCATGAAGAAATTATGAGATTAGAGGATCGAGAGAGCGACAGCAACTGCCTTTCAGCAGCTTTCTCCTGTTGCCTTGAGAATAATTCAACTCTAGCAGAATCATTTAGGACCCAGGAAAATAGTGCAAAGTGAAGAAAGGGCTAGAAATGATAGTTTTCACCTTAGGGAGAGAAGAGATATTTTGAGCTTGCCCCAGGATGTTGAGAAGTAGAATGGCTGAGCAAATCATGTTAGGAGAGTAGCAGAACACTTTGCATTTTCTTAAAAGAAAAAAAAGGATGTACCTAAACATTAAAAACATCTCAGATTATTTACAGGGGGCATCAGTAAAGGAAGGAAAGCTTGCAATGCAAACTAAAACACCTTCGAGTTTTAAGAGTGAGAAAATACAATTAAGAAATAGTGAATGAAGAATAATAGCTTATTTAAAAAGGTTTATAGCAGCTTTTATTTTATTTTTAAAAAAAATATATTTTATTGATTTCTTACAGAGAGGAAGGGAGAGAGATAGAGAGCTAGAAACGTCGATGAGAGAGAAACATCGACCAGCTGCCTCTTGCACACCCCCTACCGGGAATGTGCCCGCAACCAAGGTACATGCCCTTGACCGGAATCGAACCCGGGACCTTTCAGTCCGCAGACCGACGCTCTACCACTGAGCCAAACCAGTTTCGGCTATAGCAGCTTTTAATTTAAAATTTAATCAGTCTAACAGATCCTTTCTTTCTTTTTTAAAAAAAATATATTTTATTGATTTTTTACAGAGAGGAAGGGAGAGAGATAGAAAGCTAGAAACATCAATGAGAGAGAAACATCGACCGGGGATGTGCCCGCAACCAATGTACATGCCCTTGACCGGAATCGAACCTGGGACCTTTCAGTCCACAGACCAACGCTGTACCACTGAGCCAAACTGGTTTTGGCTAACAGACCCTTTCATAGTCTCTTACTAGTATAACTTTCTGCTGAAATGCCAATAAAGACAGAAAGACCAAAACTGAAAATTTCAACCTATTTCCATAATCTTGGCAATTGTAATTGTTGGAGGTGTATTTTCTAGCTTTATTGAGATATAATTGACATAAAATATTGTGTAAGTTGAATGTGGATAATTGTGACAATTTGAAACACATATGCATTGTGAAGTGATTACCACAATGTTAATTAACACATTCATCACCTCACGTAATTACCATTTTTGGGCTTATGAGAACATTTTAGACCTACTGTCTTAGTACCTTTCTTTACTGTTGGTGGGAATGTAAACTGGTACAGCTACTATGGAAAACAGAATGGAGATTCCTCAATAATAGAATTACCATGTGATTCAGCACTCCCACTTCTGAGTGTCTTTTATAAAAAAGATGAGATAACTGCTGTGATGGCCATTGGTTTCTTCAGTGGGGAAAGCTGCTGGGATTGTCTGTAGAACAGGTCACCGAGAACTGTGCTTGTTCCTGTTGCTTTGTGGCTGATACTGGCAGCTCCTGCTCTTCTTCCTTGCTCTTAGATTGTTCTTACTCTCTATCCATTCCAGCTTTTTTGGCCTTTTGTGGGGTGAAATGGAAGGGAGTCCTTCCTGCAGTTTCCTGAAAGACTTAGGAATCTGGTTGCTCATCCTGCTTCCCTTCCCTGGTGAGGAGAACTCTTCCTAGCTGTGGTTTTCCTCTTGGCACTGAGCAGAGCTGGCCTCAAGGACCTGTTGAGGCAGGCAACACGAAGCTGTCTTCTTTCTCTTTTTGCTTTGTTATTTTGTTTTTTTGCTTCATTGTCTTGCTGAAGTTTCTTAAGTGGACTGCTGAGCTCTTCTCCTATTTTTTGTGTATGGATAACTTTCTAATTGTTGATATTTGTTGGGGGATGGAGACTGTCATCTCCTACTTCACTATTTTGGTTGTGTACCTTTGTGAACTTTACAAGAGCCCAACCCTCTGAGAGTGAACTCTTTCATCTATAACTGACTAGTCTAGCTTCAGAAATGCTGAATCCTTACCAACCAAATAAATGCATAGGCTCACTGACCACACTAGAGTTGCTGCTGTTTTAAATAACTAGAGTTTTATTAACCTTTTTCTCCCATCTTCTATCAATAACCTTTCTTTTATACCAATTTAGGGACCATACTCTGAAGTCATCTAAAACAAATGAACAGGAGAGAGGAAGCGGGGAGTGACTCAGGATATAGAGCTGTGTCCTGGGAAGGGTAGTAAGCAAGTGTCATGGTAGAGAGTGTGGTGAAGAGGACACCTGGTAGCATTTCATCTGTTTATAATGTCATAGGGATAGGTTGGGAAAGTTGAAGATATCACATTACAAGAGTCACAGTTGGTGGGAGAAGAAATATCTTTCACATGTTACATTTGCTACCTTTCTTTTATTAGGGAATGCTATTTAGAGCTCTAGTTTTAGGCTCTAAGTTTGATTATTTCTCTGGATCCTTTTACTGGACAGAGCTAGAAAAAATGTGTGTGTGTGTGTGTGTGTGTGCGCACACACATGCATGTGTGTGCACACGAATACACACACATATGCATGCATATGTGAGGAATCATGAGTTTGTACTGATACTTCAGCTGCTGTCCTATAGACTTCCTCATTGCCTTATCCCATTCCACATTGATATCTCCCTTTTAAGAACTGGAATTCTCAACATTGACATATTTATTTATTTGTTCAATTCTATATTATACCTAAAACTATTTCAGGATTTTTATACCTCAAATACTGAAAACTAATAAAAGTTCAGTATATATTTGCAGTTTTACTTTCTTCAGACTAAGAATATATTGTTCAATAATACTTGGGTAGATTCATTTTTCCTCTTCATGTGAAATACAGATGTGGTTGTTTCTCCTGTTCATGTTGGTTTAAATTTACTTTTTGCATATATAAAGCATTAATATTATTCTAAGTGTGAAAAGTATACACTCCTTTTCTTATCCATCCTACCCACACACTCCCACAAGGCCAAAAATATAAAAGGTAATCAAGTTTATTAGGTTCTGATTCAGACTTAAAGTTTTTCTATTTGCAAAAACAAATAAATGCATATATGCTTTTTATATAGTAGGTATCATACTATATATAGTGTTTTATACTTTTTTGTTGTTCTACTCAACAATATATTGTGGAAGTCATTTCACATCCACTGAGACAAATGTGCCCCCAATTGGTAGAGTGAATGTCAGTTTTGGATTGGTAACAGAAAAAAGCATGAGCTGTGAATAGTAATATTTTAAAGCCTCAATCTCCCAGCCTAAAATCAAGGGACACATAAATATATAAGCGGGCCACAATGTATTTATTTTAAAAGAAAAAAATTCATCAATATAATCAACAAGAAGACTTAAGCTGATATAGCTTATAAAATTCAGGGGGGAAAAATAATCCCTATGGTTATTGAAGCAGATGATAAAAAGTCATCTTTATGAGAGTAATGAAGCAGATGATGAAAAGTCATCTTTATGAGAATAAAATAACATCCCTCATTGTTAGAAGACAGTGAAGCAATATTTGAAGTTTTGGGGAGAGACATGTGGAACCAAGAATATTATACACAGCCACAATATCATTCTAGCAAGGCATCAGAGAGATCCTCAAATGTACAAGAACTCAAGGACTATAACATACATGAAATGTCTTAAATCTATTACTTATTAACAAAGTCAAGTCAACAAAGAAGATAATCAAGACAACACAAGAATTTAGAAGGCCTATATGAAAAGAACTCACTAGAGGCCCAGTGCACAAAATTCGTGGCGGGGGTGTTTCCCTCAGCCCAGTCTGCACCCTCTCCATTCTGGGACATCCCTCTCATAATCCAGGACTGCTGGCTCCTGACCACTTGCCTGCCTGCCTGATTGGCCACATTGGCACAAGCCTCTCCCAGTCAGGACTGGTGGGCATGAGCCCATGGTGGGTACCGTGGGTCCAGGATGAGTGGGAGCAGCAGTCAGGGGTGCAGGTGGTGTTGGACTGCGGTTTTGGTCTGATCCCCACAGGCCACATCAAGAGACCTACCAGTGCACAAATCCATGCACCGGGCCTCTACTATTAATATAATTATAATCTCACACAAAAGTCCCATTGTGATAATTTTCTTATCTTTAAAAAAAGTGACTCAATTGTGGTTTACTTTTAAAGTTAAAACGAGTAGAAAGAAATGGGGGTATGAAGCTAAAATCTAAAACCAGAATTTTGGGGAGAGAGAGTAAGAGGAAAGATGATATATATCACAGATAAAATAATAAAAATATAGGAAACATAAAAAAATAGTAAAAATTAACAATAATAAGAAAAATGTAAAAGGCCAAATTTAGCCAAGCATCCTATTACAGTAATTAATGGGATAAGATTATTTAATCAGCCAAATTTTTTAGCATGATAAAATATCAAATTAGAAATCATCATCCCATATCCCTCATTATATAGCAACATATATAGAAAATTTAAACTGAATAGTAACAGAAATATACTCACCACTTTCTCATAAAGTCTCTTCTGTTTAATTACTTTTGAGTAACTAAAAAGTAAAGTAAAAGAGTAAATTTAAGAAATGACAAAGTAATAAGGAAATAATGATAATGAAAATACAATTTTCAAGTCCTATGGCATATGGGCAAAGCTTTGATTAGTGAAAAATGCAGAGATTTTAATATTCATCTTGCAGAGCAAAAATAATGATAAAATAAGTGAATTACATTCTACATGAGAAACTAGAAAATGACCAACAAATTAAACCAAAGGAAAGAGGACGGAAGGAAATAATCACAATAAAAGCAGAAAATAATTAAAAACGAGATGAAAAACTCCATATCAAAATTGATAATCCATGAAAAGACTCTTTAGGGGAAAAGTCAATAAAATAGATAATCCATTAGCTAGCTCAATAAAGAAAATCACAGAGAGCACATTATACTAAATCAAAAGGAAATTGGAGAAATAATCAGGGATGCAGAAAAGAAATAAATTATATAACTCTATTAAGATACATTTGGGATCCTGGAATGGATGGTTTTCTGGGAAAATAGAAATTACCAAATTATAAAATGGGGAGGCCTAAACAAATCAGTAACCATGAAAAAAGTAGATAGAATTATGGAAACAACATTTCTTCCCAAGCACCATCAAGCCTGAAATATTTAACAAATGAATTCTTTCAAACCTATTAAAATTAATATTTTTGGGAGACTAGTAGGAAAAGATCTATAAATTAGAAGCTAAAGGATGGTAAGGGTGAATTCTGAATAAAGACATTGAACATTTTGAAGTGTCATTTAGGGACAATGACTGGATGAAGTCTCCACTCTTAGAGTCTGGTTATTAACTATCCAAATAATGAAATAGATATTAATACATAAATTTATGCATTTAGAGTACTGGGGAAGCTCCACATCTGTTACTCTTTGGACTTGGTGAGTTTCTAGGATGGGGAACCCTCTTCAACTACAGGCATTCCTTGAAGAAAGACTCAGCTGAGAGCTGTCAGTTGCTGAGATTTCCTTCGGAAAAGGAATGCTTGAACCTCAAAGGGGGAGGATTATAGACAGTCTACACCTTGCGTTGCAGAACCTATTGCAGTCTACACCTTTCATTGGTTGGATCCACTTTTTTTGTGGGGGAGAGGCATAAGAATCATAGGAAAAGGTCTTCCAAAATTTCGGTGGACCTCTTTCCTCGATATAACATGAGGCCAGTTAGTATGATGAACTACAGCCCTTACCATTGTCACCAATATTGTCTTTCTTTTCTATTATTTATTTTAGATAATGTGGTCTTGGTTGATCTGGTAGGGTGACTCCAACCCTCTTTCCTCAATGGTCTGAGTTCCTAGTGACTACCTCCTTCCTGGTTGTGACTACAGAACTTAACAATTTTCCATCAAAATTAGGGCATAGGATATCAAGAAACATGAAGGACACCCCCTCCCCCCAAAACAAATTTTACCTCATCCTTACCTCCTCCTCACTATCACTGTTAATCTGTTAATTACCTCTGACAGAATGATTCTTATTCATTTATTTGCCTTCTTTTCTTATGCACAAGAAACCTGAGGTAACTAGATGGCAGCCATAGCTTGAAATATGATATTTTTGTTGTGTCCCCTGGTGGACATATTTTTTCCCTGGTAGCCAAAACTTGTAAACATGCAGATCCTAGAGTTTCAGGCACTGGAGAACAAACTCCTTGAGTTAGTCACTAGGAGTAATGGTGTTTTACCATTAGGGACATGCTACATTAGTGGTCCCCAATCTTTTCTTGGCCATGCCTCACCTAAGCATCTCTAAAATCCTGATGCCCCCTATCCCCCATGACATGTAATTCTTATTATTCAAAAAGTGAACTCCTACTCATGTAGAGGAAGCCCTCAAGGCCATTAACTTGGTCTAAACAAGCTTTCAAAAGAACATGGCATCCATGAAAGAGAAAAATAATAGAACAAAAGGGCAGTTGAAGTACTGAGGAAGCCACTAAGAAATTGTTAAGAAAATAATGTGAAGTGTTATGGAAAAATAGCAAATAAAGTTTCAAAACATATAAGAGAACTGAAATGCATAAGTATGTCACAATATATATTTATTTACTGTATATGAGGCCCCTAGAACCATAAGAAAATTAAAAAATTCAGTGTTAATAACTCATTCTCAAACTGTCCCACTTAAAATTGCCTGCCTCTGGTGGAGTCTGTGCCCCATGTTGGTAACCACAGATTTAAAGTATATACTGTCTTGGAGGGTGCTTACACATCCTTTCAGAGTATCACAAGCTGGCACTTCATCTGAGCCTTCCACAGTTTGTGACATGCAGAAGTTTATGAGTATGAATGAACTTGGAGAATCTTATAATCTTGTACCATCCATAACATCCCTTTTCCTGTAAAATGGGTCCCTTGACACTGTGTGTTGACTGAGATCTTGTAAGAAGGAAAAGTGACCTCATGTCAGGTTTGTGTTAGTTCTGGTCAAAGATAAATCATGTAAATGGCTGCGTTAAAGGGATCTAATGAAGTCAGTTTGCTGTCAAAGGGCTAATGGGACTCCTTGCGGGGCTCACTTTTGATTTTTGTAAGTGGCAGATGAAGCTTTCAGCAAAGGAGGTAACTAGATCAGCTTTGCTGAACTGACATCATTGCACTAGGGTAGAAGAGAGCAGACTGGCTAACGTCAGCTGGCCAAATCAGTCTGTGTACTTGGTTATTTTTGCCTATTCTGTAGTAGATGCTCACCAGAGGAAATTAATATGTCATACAAAAATTTTTGTTTCATTTCCTCTCATGTACACCTGCTACTGGAGGATATTTTCATGTTCTTCCATGAGGTCATGGAAAAGGAATTTCAGGGACACCCACATAGGAGGAGTTTTAAGTAGCAGGGTTTATTACAGTAAAAAGTGACAATAAACATGCAGATAAGCAGAGAGTGAGCAGGCTACAGGACAGAGGCTGTGTGGACTTAGGAAAGGAAGTTACAGAGGCAAAGGTGGTCCTCTGTCTCTGCTCACTGCTCCCTTGGTTGCAAGACTCGGAGGAGAATGCTCCACCCAAGAAAGATGGCTTCTGCCGTATGGGAGAGCAACTCAGCACAGCAGTCATGGTGGCTGTCCCCTCAGCTCTCTCTCCAGAGCCACAAATCCCAGTCTCTCTTCATACAACTCGATCTGCTCTGCCCTCCTTCTGCCCTCCTGCCAGAGCCCAGGATGTGTGGCCATGAATGAGATTTGTGCATTGGCTCTTTAGGAGGACACCTGTGTGATAGACTTCTGTCTTTTCCTGGAAGACAAAATCCCCACTGATTTTCACAGCCAGATGCTACGTGGCCATCTCTTCCCACAAATTTTTATATTGTTCCTATTGTCATTAAGTACTATGTGTTTTATAATTCACAACATAGGTTATTCTTACATATTCATGAATGTTTTTATTTCAAAGACAATCTTTTCATAATAGTTCCATCTCAAGTCTATTCGCTTCTTTCTCACATTGTTTTAATCTTTCTTCATGTTTTCTTTTTTTCCCCATTTACCTCTTGTATCTACTTACAAATACTCTTACAAATACTTGAAGGTACTTATTTTTCTGTTTTGACTTATATTCCCTCATGGTGCTTATTTGGTGGTTTGTAATTTTTTATTGATTGCTACTCCGCAGGTGGAATAACAATTCTGAAGTTCCTTGAGCGCTGAGATGTAAACATTTTCTCCAGAGGTTGGCTTTGCTTTTTTAAGGGCTATAGGCATTTCAAGGGGCCTAGGCAAAATGTTATGTTAATATTACAGCTTGTATTTTACCGAGCAAACGAGTATTGTGAATTCAAACTCCATAACCAAGCTTGAAATAGGCTTTGGATTTTGATTAATCCCTGATGACTTTCCCTCATTGCATTCCTAAATTAAATGGGCAGGGTTTTTGTTTGTTTGCTTGCTTTTTTGCAGTTGCTTTAGGCTAGTGGTCAGGGAGAATTTTTGTATCTCTCAAATGATATTTAAAGATGATTCTTATTTTGAGAAAGCAAAAAACTAAAGCAATAAACATTTTTACCAGATTCTTGTTAGCCATCTTTACCTGCCCCTCGATCAGGAATTTCAAGGTCGTATTTTTGAAAATCAGGCTTATTATATTTCCCCCTTCAAACCAATTCTTAAGATACAATCTTCTGATTCCTTGAATTATCAAGTTGAAATCATCCGTTTTCTTACTATTCATCCTTTTATACAACTGCTAAGATATTCTATCAATTCTACCTTTAAATGTCTTTTTAATCCTGCACTCATCTCTAATTCCATTATAATTGTCCCATTTTACATCCTCCTTATTTCTTAAATAGATTTTTACTAAATTTATTCAAGTGATATTGGTTAATAAAATTATATAGGTTTCAAGTGTACAATTCCATGATACATTATCTGTATATTGCATTGTGTGCCTTTCAGTCAAAGTCAAATTTCCTTTTGTCATCATACACTTGATCCCTCCTCCTCTGCTACCCTTTATTATACCTCCACATCCCTTTCCCTCTGATAACCACCTTACAATTGTCTATGTCTATAGATATTTTTGGTTTGTCTTACTTGTTCATTTGTTGCTTTCAGATTTATATCCCACATATGAGTGAAATCATTTGGTTCTTGACTTTTTGTGTGACTAATTTTGTTTAGCATGATATTCTCAAGATCCATCCACGTGTTAGCAAAGGACAATATTTTGTCTTTTCCTGTGGCTGAGTAGTATTGCATCTTTATTCACCGTGGCCAAGATATGGAAACAATCCAAGCAAGTGTCCCTTGATAGATGGTTGGATAAAAAAGATGTGGTACCTATATATTGATACAACAAACTCCTTATTATTTCTTACTTTCTCATTATTACTTTCTTTTTAAAAATATATTTTATTGGTTTTTTACAGAAAGGAAGGGAGAGGGATAGAGAGTTAAAAACATCGATGAGAGAGAAACATCGACCAGCTGCTTTCTGCACACCAAGGTGCATGCCCTGGAATGGAATTGAACCTTTCAGTTCACAGGCTGACGTTCTATCCAATGAGCCAAACCGGTTTCCGCTATTTCTTATCTTTTTAAGAAGCCACTTTGAATTCATATTTTCACCTCAGATTATATTTTAATGTTATTTAAGACTGAGATACGATCATGCCTTAGTGTATTTCAGAAAAACGTTGGCAAGTTCCCCATTGTCTGAAGATTAAAGTGAATATACATTTTACTTTTTTTTACTTCTTCCTTTCCCATTTTCCACTGCATTTCTTATATTGCAGTCAAGCCAACCTATTGAATTTTCCCAGGACACCTATATATAATCAGACCTCTTTGTGTGTTTTTTCTGTGTCAGGATTGGCTCCTCTGGTCTGTGGGTCATTTTTACTTTAATTATTTAAAGCCAAAGGCATGTACCATTGCCTCTGTGTACTTTCCCTGCAATATACTTAGAACTAATAACTTCCTTCTTTGTTTTTACTCACTTTCCCCATGCCTTCATTTCAGCAATAGCTTCTCATAGTGTAAAGTTTTACATGCCTATTTTGCCTTTTCTACTGTGAGCTCCTGCAGAGTAGAGGACTTTTTCATTCTTTTTCATTTCTGGGCCTACCTAGAATGTTGCTTGGAATAATCAATACACGTTTTTAATAAATAAATGAAATAGGAAGCTATTTTATTATATCAAAATACCGTGTTTCCCCCGAAATAAGACATCCTCCGAAAATAAGACCTAGCA
Source organism: Pipistrellus kuhlii (assembly GCF_014108245.1). Classification (NCBI taxonomy): domain Eukaryota; kingdom Metazoa; phylum Chordata; class Mammalia; order Chiroptera; family Vespertilionidae; genus Pipistrellus; species Pipistrellus kuhlii. Next base: position 22,973,298 of record NW_023425427.1, read on the forward strand.
CATGGAAAAATAAGACATCCCCTGAAAATAAGATCTAGCGCATCTTTGGGAGCAAAAATTAATATAAGACACTGTCTTATTTTCGGGGAAACCAGGGTAGCAATAGGAGAATATTTTTAATTTTAGATAATATGTATTTTTCTCTTCAAATACCTGCTGCACAGACCAATAACTCAGTGGGGGCTCTAATTCTAAATGATACCTGCTGTTATAGCAGGAAAATTAGATTCTTGGAACCTTGTTATCTCTTTCTTAAAATATAGCTAGAAAATCCTTGCTCTCAATTGCTATAGAACTAGATAAGCAAACATAACCAGCAAAATATTTATTTTTAAATAATATTGGTAGTGATTTTTAAAATTGCTTTTTTTGCCCTGGCTAGTGTGGCTCAGTTTGGTTGGGTGTCACCTTGTGCACTAGCAGGAGGCTTCTGGCTCAATTCCCAGTCAAGGCCACATGCACATTTGTGGCTCAATCTCTGATGGGGTTTATGAAGGAGGCAGCCAATTGATGTTTCTCTTACTCATTGATGTTTCTCTCCAACTCCCTTCCTCTTTCTTTAAAAATCAATAAACTATTAAAAATTTGATTTTCTTAAGTTCTTATTTTTTTGTAAAATATATTTTATTGATTTTTTATAGAGAGGAAAGGAGAGGGATAGAGAGCTAGAAATATCAATGAGAGAGAAACATAGATCAGCTACCTCCTGCACCCCACCCACAACCAAGGTACATGCCCTTGACCAGATTCGAACCTGGGACCTATCAGTCTGAAGGCCAACGCTCTATATCCACTGAGCCAAACCAGTTTCGGCTATTCTTATTTTAATTATAATACACTACAGGCCCAATGGATGAATTTGTATATGGGTGGAGGCCCTTGACCTGGCTGGTGGTTGAGGCCTATCAGGGTCTGGCCAACTCGGGGGAGGGATCCCAAGAGGTTGGTTGGCCAGCCCCCCCAATCGGGGATAATGGGGGGGGGGCTAGTTGGGTGGAGGAGGGGTTGCAGGAGGTTGGCTGGCCCCCTGATTGGGGCTAATGAGGGGTTCAGTCTGGTGGGAGGAGGGGCCATAGGAGATTGGCCGTTGGAGTGTACTGATCACCAGGGGGAAGCTCCTGTGTTGAGTGTCTGCCTCCTAGTGGTCAGTGTGCATCATAGCAACTGGTTGATGGTCGTTCTGGTCGTTTGGTCATAATGGTCTCTTAGGCATATATATATATATATATATATATATATATATATATATATTCATGATAGTAAATTTAGAATACATAACCATATAAATAAAAAACTATGAATTATATCACGATTACTCTGCAAGATAATATTTTGGAATATCTAATAAAAGGGTAATATGCTAATTAGACTTGGAAATCCATGGAGGTGGGGCTGAGGCAGAGGTGGTTAGGGATGATAAGGCCAGGAGTGGAGGACAGTTAGAGGTGATCAGGCTGGCGGGGGGGGGGGGGCAGTTGGGTTGAGCAGGCTGGTAGAGGGGAAGAAAGGGGCAAGCAAACCAGCAGGGGATGGACAGTTGAGGGTGCGTAGGCCAGCAGGGTGGGCAGTTGGGGATGAGCTGGTTGGCAGGCAGAGTGGTTAGGGGTGATCAGGCAGGCAGGTAGGTGAGCAGTTAGGAGCCAGTGGCCCCAGATTGCGAGAGGGATGTCCGACTGCTGGTTTAGGCTCAATCCCACAATGGGCAGTCAGACATCCTCTGAGGGGGTCCCAGATTGGAGAGGGTACAGGCCAGGCTGAGGGACCACCTCCACCCTTCTGTGCACAAATTTTGTGCACCGGGCCACTACTATTTATACAATGTCTGATAACAAACATGAAGCCATAGGATATATACAATTTTATAGTCTTGCTTTTAAAAAATAGTATTTTAAAAATAATGTATTATTGAGGATGCATTCAGCTATGATTTGTAGTAGAGCTATTTATAATATAATATAGGTATATAATCTTACATAATAGAAGGCTAATATACAAATCGACTGAATAGCAGAACGACTGGTTGCTATGACACTCACTGACCACCAGGGGAAAGATGCTCAATGCAGGAGCTGCCACCTGGTGGTCAGTGCACTCCCACAGGGGGAGCGTTGCTCACAGCTGGCGAACATAGTAACAGTGGTGGGAGCCTCCCCTGCCTCCATGGCAGTGCTAAGAACTTAGGCCAGCTCCCTAAGCTGTCAGTCAGACATCCCCCTGAGGGTTCTCAGACTATGAGAGGGTGCAGGCTGGGCTGAGGGACCCCTCTCCCAAGTGCACAAATTTTGTGCACTGCGCCTCTAGTATGTTTATAATATTGTAAACATATAATGGTATCTTTAGAGCAGAAAGTTTCAAGCCAAACTGTCCTAAGCAGTAAAAAAGCCTGTTTCCTCTCATCATTGATAAAGCTCAAGAGGTGACTGATTGGCTTTCACTCAGTAATACTGGGAAGAGGGTCACCTTTTCTAAGATGATAGAGGTGGGATAACTAACTTAACAAAATCAAGAACTTACCTCAAAGGAAAAAGAGTGAGATGATACTGACATTGGGCAATCTGTATTGTCAATAACAGTGACTTTGCATGTTTCTCCTCCTTAATTAAGGGTTGAAGCCTATTTCACTTAAAATCACTCAGTTCCCTGATTTTGGAATTTACATTTTTTTTTTTCAATTTTCAGAATTTACATATTTTGGAATTTACATATTTTTCTTTCAATTTTTCAATATTAAAAATAGCACAGCAGTGAACAATATTATGGCTAAATCATTGTAAACATCTATACTTAAATGTACAATTTTAGGATCTAATTATGTAACATGTTAAAACTTTGATATATATTGAGGCATTGCCAATGAGATAACCATATCATTCTCACCAGCAACACATGAGAATAACTGTTCTTTTATCTTCAACAGCATCTATTTTTAAAAAAGACTATCTTTGCTAGAGATTTTTAAACTACAGGGTATCCCTCAAAATGCATACACACACTTTGAATAATTATAAAGGCAGTGTTTATTAAAATATATTTCAGTTCCAAAATTGAGTATGTATACATATTTGGGACACCTGTATATTAAGAAAATCTGTGCTTCTGCAGAACCCTACTTAAGCTAGTGTGGGTTATTTCACAAGCTGGCTTAGGTTCCCAGTGCTTCTTTGATATTATTGATGTTAGTTTTGTACTGGTCTATTGTTTTCCAAATCCAGTCCATTTTAATTCTTTTTTTCCCATGTTGTGCATGTGTCCTTAGGTGTGACTGAGAGCCGAATAGTCAACAAAGGAAATGACAAAAATAAAACAAACAACAAAGCAAAACAAATTACTCATGTATAAACATATTTTTGAAAAGCAAAGGAACATCTGAGTGGATAAATTTTATTATAATGACCCAACCTCTTTTTTAAAATTTTTATTTAAACTTTCAACTTACCCTTCTCCTGTTAAGGGATAATGAGGCTTAAACCAGTATAGTATACCTTGCTATATGTGTGTGTGTGTGTGTGTGTGTGTGTGTGTGTATGTATATATATGTTATTAAATATTAACTATATGTGTGTGTGTGTGTGTGTGTGTGTGTGTGTGTGTGTATATATATATATATATATATATATATATATATATATATATATATATTTGAAAGGTTCCACTATTTCATAGGGTTATGATCCCTAAGCTAGGTACTGAGTGCATGTAACACCAAGTGCTTTCTACTCTTTGCAAAAGTTAAGACATTTATTTAGGTGTTCCAGTGATGGTGATTTATCTTTATTTCTTTAAAGGTTACTTGTTTTACTACCATGTTTCCCTGAAAATAAGATATCCTCTGAAAATAAGACCTAGGGCATGGAAAGATAAGACATCCCCTGAAAATAAGACCTAGCACAACTTTGGGAGAAAATAATATAAGACACTGTCTTATTTTTGGGGAAACAGGGTAGGTGTACCAGTTAATAATAGCAGATTTTGTAATCAAAGAAAACATGATAATTTCAAGAGAAACATCAAAAGTGCTTTATTCAAAATAATGTCCAGCGCTAGCTAGGTACACATTTCCCCATCTTTCAGGTAATTTGTGGATACCATCTCAATAGAACTTTTCTTGTTTGGAGGCAAACCATTCAGAGATTCAATTTTCCACGTCTTTCTATGTCTTGAAGTGCTTCTCAGAAAGTATGTATGCCATCAATCTGAACAAGTGGTAATCTGAAGAAGCAAGGTCTGGTGAATACAATGGGTGGGTTAATACTTCTCAGGCAAGATTTTTTAATGTGTCTTTGGTTTTGAAGTGTGTGATGGTGAGTCATTATGAAGCAAAATTACTTTGTTGTGTCTTCCGGTCGTTTCATGATCAAACCATGGTTCAAATTGATATTTGTTGTTAGTAGGGATCATTATTAAATCTTTCATCTGGTTTTAGAAGCTCATAATACACCACACCTTCCTGATCCCACCAAATGCAGAGCATTTGGCCTTTTAGTGGATGTTGATGGTTGACCTGGGTCAACAAATGATTTTGTGCATTTGGGATTCTTAAAAGAAATCCACTTTTCATGGCCAGTCACAATTTCATACAAAAAAGACTTTCGTGCCATTGAAGCAACATTTTATTGATGACTTTTCAGTTTTTCATTTGTCTTTCATTCATTTGATGTAGCATCCATTTTCCTTCCTTTAAAATCTTTCCCATTGCTTATAAATGATCAGAAATTGTTTGATGAGCAACGTTTAATCTTTCTGCAAGTTGTTCTTGAGTTTGACATGCATCTTCATCCAATAATGCTTGTAATTGTTGGTCTTCTAACTTTCGGTTGACCTGGATGTTCTTTGTCTTTCACTTCGAAATCATCACTTTTAAAGTGTTTAAGCCAGCATTGACAAGTATCTGGAGATGGAGCATGTTCACCATAAGCTTCCCTAAGTATCAGCAGCACTTTTCTTTTAAATAATGTAATGAGTTAAAACTTCCCGCAAAGGCTTTTTTTTTTTTTTTTTTTTTTTTTTTTTTTTTTTTTTTTTTTTTTTTTTTTTTGGCATGAAATTTGAATTTTTTAAGTGTAAAAATATCTATGATGTTAATACCTTCAGCAGATTTGTCATATGAAGTTTTGAAGCTTGTCAATACAACAAAATAGCATACAAAGCAAATTGTATATATATCAACATATGTGTAACTCCATCTATTGAAAAAAATCCACATTATCAACCGGTACACCTATTAGGAATGGAATGGATGACTATGGGAGTAGGGCATTCTACCTTTTTTCCAGCGAATTTTCCAGCTCTATGTAAATTTACAAAGTTTGTGAGCTTTTCTGCCAAGCATGTCATATCATTAAATATAATAGGTCTATATATTTGCAAATGTTGTATTTTGGTTTTATTGTGTAAGACATTGTAATGCATAACATAAAACATTCCTAGAAATCACACCTCTCATAGAAATGTGTTTAAAAGCAGTGTTCTTTGCTTATGTGGTTTCCACACACATTACTTCTTTTCAGAAAGGAACACAAATAGAATCTGCAACTTTAATTTGTTAAAATGTTACAGTCTTTTTTGATTCCTTTCTTCCTTTTCTTTCTTTCTTCATTTTTATTGTCTTCTCTAAACGCTCAATGAGACCTCAGGCATCCATTTAGCTCCTGCTCTATAATACCAATTGGCTGATAGGCTGGGAGGCCCCTGAAAGCCTCAGGTAAATTAATAGCAGAGTCAGTGTCTGAGAATCATGCCTGGCTGCTCTTGAAATCCTTCTGAAGCCTGAATTATTTGTATTAAGATAGGCCAGCACTCAGGCCCTATGAGTCAATTCTTTGTAACAGTTGCCAATATTTTTATACCTGAGAGAGCAGCTTCATTCTTTATTATTGCGCAGGAATCAATACTCCCATTGCCCTCACAAAATGCTATACAAGCATTATTGGCATTTCACTTGGCAGTGAAGGGTATCAACATCAATCTCGCCAACTGCACACTTCGCTAACCCTGCTCCACTTCTCCTGCATCTATTTGTATTCCATCTGGGCTGTCCACGGCGGCTTGATTTGAATGGGAATCTTTAGCGCTACCCTGACACGTTCTGCGATAAGGGAATGGAGAGGCATCATTGAGTCACTCATAGAAACAGCTCGTCTCTCCCCACCCTGGCTCATTTTGTGCTTGGAGGTTTTGCAGCATTTAATAAAACACCATTTCCCACCAGCCTGTGGTTTTCTAAAATTGCTATTTCAGAGCTCTTCATTAATAACCAAATGACAGCTTCTAATCCCATCCCCTGGAACTTACCACGGATTTTAAAGTAATTCTTAGGGTTTGAGAGTGGCCCTTAAAGTCATATATCTTAAAAAATGAAAACTCATACGAGGAGGTATGATATGCACAAAAAGGTGGGGTGGGAACTGCAGCTGCATTTGCTATGAATAATAAACACTATGCTGCTCTGGTTGTTGAATAAACTTAGTGAAAATGTTCTTCATTCCACATGAAATTTCCCCTAAACATGTGTTTCTTTGGCACTATCTAAATGCAAACCATAATAGGGGATTCTGTTATTTACCAGTCTCATGCTGAGCATTATCAATATGTAGCAGATGCTGTTTGATCAAAAGGAATATCTAGATGGTATAAAGAACTCCTATAACTCAACAATAAAAAGAAAAAAATGACCCACTTAAAAATGGACAATGGTCACAGTGGGATACCACTTCACACCCATTAGGATGACTATTATTAAAAAAATAGAAAATAAGTAGTTGAGAGGATGTGGAGAAATTGGAATCCTTTATGTATTACATGTGGAAATGTAAAATGGTGCAGCTCCTGTAGAAGAGAGTTTGGCAGTTCTTCAAAAAGTGAAACATAGAAATACCATATGATCCAACAATCCCTCTCCAGATTATATAACCAAAAAGAACTGAAAGCAGAGACTCAGATGCTTCTTCAACATTCTTCATAGCAGCAGCATTCACAATAGCCAAAAGGTAGACTCAACCCACTTGTTGGCAGAGTGACTTTGAGCTACTTGTATAATTGTCTCTTTCTGTGTCAAATGGCAATGAAAATGGTGATGAAGACTTTAGTGATGATAATGGTGCTGAGGGTGATGTAGGTGATGGTGACCTTAGGGTGGTGGCGATGACACTTCACTGGATGGTTGTCAACATTAAGATACAGTTAAGAATAAAATGGCTGATGTTTGTGAGACTATGAAAAACTGCAGTACACCATTGTTCTTTATTTTAAATCAGAATATTTGTATGCTTCTTATCAAGGAGCTGTGTTAAAGAGATTAATATTTGCCTCAGAGAACAGATAAATATTTAAAAACTACATATTTTGTGTTTGTAGTCATGTGTATGTGTCAGCCTAAATGATAAAATATTGACAACAATTTTTAAATTTAGAATTACAATAATTTAGCTAGAGGTAAAATAATAAAACTGTTTATCCTTTCTGAGGAGAGAAAGTTGGTTTTTGTTTGCATCATTTTCAACTTTCTGGAGAAGTTCTATTTTCTGAGTCTTTTCTTACACCAGGTAAAAATGAAAATGGCTTTGAAAGTATTAATTGTTCAGTTTGTTATCAAAAGGCAAGGTCCTTCTGAATTTCTATATATCAAATATAACAGGCAAGCTTTTTTTGAATTGTTGAAAGTAATCTTCACTAGACCTAATTTTTATAAATATTTCCAGGGAAAAAAATAAATGAATCCTTCAGGTTTTTTTTTTTTTTATTAAGTGGAAAAAGCTCTATTATAGATTTCAGAAATCTTTAACTCTAGTTTGTTTTGTCACCTGTTAAATATGTGACCCATTCAAATTATCTATTGAGCAATAATTTTTCCTTCTGTTAAATGGATATAAAAAAAGATTTATTCCTATTTCGTGTAGATGTTAAGGTCAATTAAAATGATATTTATGGAAATACTTTGTAACTTATAAAGTTCTATATTAATAGAAAGTGCCATATTTTATTAAATCTAAGATTATCAATCATAAGTTGTGTCATTAGTTGTATTTCACTAAGAACAAAATGCTGCTAATTAACTATGATACAATGCCTTATTTTATGCATGAATGGGTCACTTCAGCTTTTTTTTTTTTTATCATTCTTTTGTCTATTCCAAGAAATATAGCAGTATTTCTTGCTTTCATTTTATATTACTTAGCAGGAGATAGACAGTCTTTTAGCATGTAAATTATTTCCAAAATGTAGCAAAATGACCTGTGTTTTCTTCAGTCTAATAAAGCATTTGATGGATTTATTGCAAGAGAACATAGAATTGCAGTCATTCCTCCCATGATTAATATTTGCTATGCTAATTAATATTTGCTCTGCAAACATATACATTTATGCTCTGTTCCTATGCCTTTCTTCATAGGCAATAGTTTAATTTCATTGTTAAAATTTTAAAGACACTTTAAATGGCAATTATACTCAACAGGTTACATCCCAACAATACACATAACTCAATTGATTGACAAAAATGTGAGCAGCTATGTCCAAGCTTGTCCATGCACAGTTGGTGAAAGTTCCTTTATGACTGCCACCTGGCAGTCTGTGCATGTAAGACAACTGCCGATTTAAGGCATGCTAAAATGTGAGGCAAATATTAATTTGGCATAGTGGTTTGGATCGATTTCTGAGTTCTCTTTTCTATTCCATTGATCTATATGTATATTCTTGTGCCAGTACCAGGCAGTTTTGAGAACAGTGGCTTTATAATATAGCTTGATATCTGGTATTGAGATCCCACCTACTTTGTTTTTCTTTCTCAGGATTGCTGCTGCTATTTGGGGTCTTTTTTTAAAATTTTTATTCCAGATGAACTTTTGGAGAGTTTGTTCTAGGTCTGTGAAATATGCCGTTGGTATTTCAATGAGGAGTGCATTGAATCTATAGATTGCTTTGGGTAGTATGGACATTCAAATGATGTTGATTCTACCAATTCATGAACATGATATATTATTCCAACTGTTTTCTTCCTCTATCTTTTTTATGCTCAATATTTGACAAAGGAGGTATGAACATACAGTGGAGGCAAGACAGTCTTTTCAATAAATGGTGTTGGGAAAATTGGACAGATACATGCAAAAAAAATGAAACTAGACCACCAACTTATGCCATACACAAAAATAAACTCAAAATGGATAAAGGACTTAAACATAAGATGAGAAGTCATAAAAATATTAGAGGAATCCTAGGCAGCAAAATCTCAGACATATGCCAAAGCAATATCTTCACTGATACAGCCCCTAGGAAAAATGATTTCACTGCTATCAAACACCATGGGGGCCAAAAGAAAGTGAAAGAAAATCTTAAAATGCTGAAAACAAACAAGCTATCAACCCAGAATTCTATATATGGTGAATATAAGTATTTTGAACAGAGGTGTGTATGGTTCAGAGTGGGAAGATTTTGGGACATCTTGCCAAAAACACTGCAACAGTTCTAATAATTTTTAAACAGGTTTAAGGAGCAAGGAATATAATCCATGCTTTACTCATTGCTCCATCATAAGAATGTTTGAATTCTTGCCTCTTGGTATATCTTTGTTTTATTCTATCTCCCCATTATCAGAAATGCCCCAAAGGCTAGAATAGAGTGGTTGTTAATAAAAGAATCTTTGCCATATCATAAGGGAAGTGGCTTCTCAATATTCAAATGTAAAGGAAAAAAGTTATAATTTGATATTTCTGTTAAACATTTTGTGTATGAAAGAGGGAGGAAAGTGAGAAAGGCACTGTATAAGAGTTTGTTTATAGACGAACATTCTTTGTTGCACTCCACCTAACTGGAGTTGTGTTTGTGTGTATGTGTGTGTGTGTACATGCACATATGTGGTATACTCATTTCTTATTTTATTTAAAATGATCCAAGGAGGAAGGCTTTTCAGACACAATACTAAAAACCCAATGATGATAACTTCTGATTATTCTTAAATGTTATCGTAAGGGAGGAAAAATTCTTCTCTACCCTCTTTGGGTCTCCAACTGGGCTTAAGGCTTAAACTGACAAAAGACAGGTTAACAAGAGAAAAGCATATGCCTTTTATTAAAAGATTACATATAATATGGGGCCTTCAAAAGAGGATGACATAAAGAAGGTGACCACAGCAGGAAGTTTTTATACCTTTTAGACGAAGAAATAATAACTTTGTGAAGAAATGACAAGACACAGTTGTGTCTAGGGGCAACAAATTGTTGGGAAGTGACTAGAAGATAAAATGAGGGAGTGGCAAAACTAGTGGAAGATCAGGCCTATTTTAGGAAGTTTTTTTTTTGCATAGATTCATTTCTGCATTGGTTCCCAGTCTCTAGTGATAAGGACATTCTTCTCTTCCTGGTATAGGGAGGGCACCTTTCTCATGGGAAATTTCATGACCTATTTTTCATAAAAAAGAGGAGGACAGAGAGAGAGAGAGAGAACCCTTTCTGCATCTGCTATTTCTCAAGTGCCTTCAGCTCAAAATTACCAATATGTCTAAGTGACATATTTTGGAGTGGCATGTCCTAAACATCTTCATTATTTCGTCACTTGAAATCAAGTGACGAGATAAAGAAGACGCTTAGAACTATTTTGCCTCTGTAAGTTAATTCAGGCTTAAATAATATCTCTAAAATGTTGAGTCTTTCCATGAACTCTTCATTTTCAGGTCTTCTAGTAGGTCTTTAAAATTTCTTATCAGATTAAGTACTGGGTAATTTATAGCTCTTTTTGATATAGGAAGTTATAGAATTATTTTTGTTGTTGAAAAGAAATATTGTAGATATTTTAATACTGATATTGTATACTAGTGCTTGCTATATTACTTCTTTGGATTCTGACCATTTATTTGTGAGTTTCCTATGAAGTTAGCTATATCATTTACTCATAATTATAATTTTGTGCTTATCATCCATTGCCTTATAATTTTTCTTTTCCTTATTGCATTGTTTGGGATAAGTACTGTGTTCAGAAGAAGGTTTGAAAGAGGTCATTCCTGTATTGTTTCTGAATTTAATGAGATACTTTAAATATGTCATCTACTAGAGGCCCGGTGCAAGAAATTTGTGCATGGAGTGGGGAGGGTGTCCCTCAGCCCAGCCTGCACCATCTCCAATCTGGGACTTCTTGAGGGATGTTCAACCACCGGGATCAGGTCTAAATGGGCAGTCGGACATCCCTCTCACAATCTAGGTCTGCTAGCTCCCAACTGCTTGCCTGCCTTCCTGATTGCCCCTAACCGCTTCTGCCTGCCAGTCTAATTACCCCTAATCACTCCCATGCCAGCCTGATTAATGTCTAACTGCTCCCCTGCCAGCCTATTTGCCCCCAACTTCCCTCCTCTACTGGCCTGGCCACCCCTAACAGCCCTCCCCTGCAGGGTTGATCGCCTTCAACTGCCCTCCCTTGCAGACCTGGTCCCTCTTAACTGCCCTCCCTTGCAGACCTGGTCCCTCTTAACTGCCCTCCCTTGCAGACCTGGTCCCTTCCAACTGCCCTCCCCTGCTGTCCATCTTGTGGTGGCCCTCTTGTGTCCACATAGGGGCAGGATCTTTGACCACATGGGGCAGCCATCTTGTGTGTTGGAGTGATGGTCAATCTGCATATCACACTTTTATTAGATAGGATAGATAGAGGCCTGGTGCAAGGGTGGGAGCCAGCTGGTTAGCCCTGAAGGGTGTCCCGGATTAGGGTGAGGGTTATCTTGAGGCATGGGGCAGCCTAGGCAAGGGGCCTGTGGTGGTTTGCAGGCCAGCCACGCCCCTCTGCAACCCAAGCAGAGGCCCTGGTATCTGGAATTTATTTACCCTCTACAATTGAAACTTTGTAACCTGGAGTAGAGGCCTAGGCCTGCCAGGGCTACGGTGGCTTGGCTTCATCTATTGTCTGGGAAACTTTTGCTCTCTGTGGCTGTAGTCATCTTGGTTAGGGTTAATTTGCATACTCAATCTGATTGGCTGGTGGGCATGGCTGGTGGGTGTAGTGGAGTGATTGTTAATTTGCATATTACTCTTTTATTAGGTAGGATAATTAGGATGCTTGCTGTCAGTTTACTATGAATATGCTTTATAACAATTAAGTTCCCCTTTACTCATTTATTTATTGAATTTTACTAATATGAATAATTGTTGAATATTATAGAACCTTGTAGAGTCAGATAACATCGAATTTTCTCCATTAATTTGTATTACTGCAATGAATTATTTTGATGGAGCTATTAATTAATAATTATTTTATTACAAGAAATAAAACTAGTATGTCCTGAGTAGGTAAATAAGTGCTCTGGTAAAATTTTTATAATATTATTTGATATATTATTTATTTTTCATCAAATAATTACCTCTTTTATCTATTTAACTCTTTGTCTTATGCTTTTATATGCTTTATGTCTTCATTTTTTTAAAATATAAATATATATATATATATATATATATATATATATTTTTTTTTTTTTTTTTTTTTTTTTTTTACAGAGAGGAAGGGAAAGGGATAGAGAGTTAAAAACATCAGTGAGAAAGAACCATGGATCAGCTGCCTCATGAATACCCCCTACTGGGGATGTGCCCACAACCAAGGTGCATGCCCTTGACTGGAATCTAACCTGGGACCCTTCAGTCCATAGGCTGATGCTCTATCCACTGAGCCAAACTGGTTAGGGCTAGGTCTTCATTTCTCATGCTATTTTTTCAGATATCTTTGATTCTTTTAAATAAATTACTTAATTGGATGTATAATACTACTTTAGTCTCTCTGTTTTTCCTAATATAAATGGTTGGGGTGATGAGTTTGACTCTGAGAACTGTTTGGCTTGGTTATATAATTGTTAATTAACTTCCCAGTAAAAGTACTTGGTTAGATTTATTATCTATTGGTTCACTTGTGGCCATCATATATTGTGTTTCTTCAGTCCTAGACTCTTCAAATGTATTTTCTAATTTAACCCCCAAACAACTCTTATGTATTATCCAAATGTCCTGAGTGAGAAAACAAACTTGAGAGGTTAAATGACCTGCCTAATGTCACTCAGCTTGTGACTGATGGACTCTGGCTTATCTAAACCACACAGAATCTTACAAAATATAATTTAAATTTCCTGTTATCCTGTGCTATTCCATATCTTTGGTTATTGATTCTTTGATCTTTGCTTTTTCAGTTGTAGCTACATATATTTTCTTTTGGTAAACAAATTTGGTAGGTACATGAATTTTTCATGGAGAAGGTTAACATTGAAGCCATGAGCTTTAAAAAAAAATCATGGAAATATTTACTTCAGAATTTTAGTTGTCAGAGTGAGAAAAATTAAAATTTGCAATTTATTTTCTTTTACCTTATTTCAAAATGATACTTGTGGTAGCATCATCCTATATGAAAATTATAAATAAAAATGAATATTTTCTGAAGGGACATTTTTCTAAATCAAAGTCCATCTTAAAGTAGTAGAATCTAGAGTATTAAAGTTGGATTTATAATTTTACTCAGCATTAGGACCTAATTTTTTTCTATAAAACTGAGGGATGAGCATACATTTGCTTTTATTGCTCTTAATGGAATAACCTAATTAAACATTTAGGAATATGATATAACTCCTTCTCCAATATACTAAACAAGCAAACTAGTATTTTAGAAGGTGTGATAGAAACAAAAATGAGACTTTTTTTTATTCCTTCAAAGGTTAACTTATCTGCAAACATTTAAATTCCTGGACTGTGTTTATGGTGATGAAAAAGATAAACACAGGCCTTGAGAGAATCTGATGATGTAATTCAGAAACACAATTAGAGTTTAGTGATCTCACAATTTTCATTAAAGAAAACATTCTCTAGAAACTTTACAATGTGATTATATCAATTAAGCTATAGCAACTGATTATAATTTTACTTTATTCTCTCAGGCAAGACACATCATATTTTTTATATCACTTTTGATGTTTTCATTAAGCTAGGAATGCATTAGAATCCTGATTTATTGCTTTCTTAAATGTCAGGGCCAGATATTTCCTGTCATTTTTAAAGTAAAAGAATATACTTAATATTTGAGTTGGGTGATGAGAAAATTTCTCTTTGCCTAGTAAATTTATCAGGTATAGAACACATTCATTTCAGTTAGGGAAGTCATATTGTCTTTTATTTGCTTTGACATTTTTTTTGTTTGTTTCCTTTTGCTTTTACTAATTTAATGTACAAGGAGCAATATTTATATTATCCATTGTGTCCTGGTGAAGTTTATGAAATAACTAGAGGCCCGGTGTATGAAAATTCATGTATTAGAGGTGGGTCCCTCAGCCCTGCCTGCCCCCTCTCACAGTCCAGGAGCCCTCAGACGCAGGAGATGATCCGGCGATCAGGGGAAGACGATGCTCCCATCACACCTCTGCTGCTGCCACGGCTGGCTGCGCAAGCCTCGACTGGCCCTGGTTACCTGAGCCTCGGGTGGCCCTGGGTGGCTGAGCAGCTGCCATCTGAGGCTTGCCTGTGCCTTAGGCTGGTCCTGGGTGGCTGGGGGGCTAAGGGGATGGGGGAGACTCTGGAGGCAAGCATGCAGAGTGGCCATACCTGCTTGGAGGCGGGCCTGGCTATGCCATGTGCTGCCGCCGCTGCCGGGCTAAGCAAACTGGGCACCACCATCTTGTGGCTGTGGGTGCCACCATCTTTGAGAGTATGGCAGTCAATTAGCATATTCCCTCCTTATTGTCTGTGGGCACCACCATCTTTGTTAGGGTGTGACGGTTAATTAGTATATTCCCTCTTTATTAAATAGGATATTGTGAACTCAAAAACAAATGAGTTATTTCACTTTAGGCAATGGGGTCCACCCTAATTATGGCTAGATCTTGATTTTGAACAAGGAATACAGGTTATCAATATATGAACTAACTTATTTGTCTTTTCTTTTTTTTTCTCATGGGAGAGAATGTAATTAAGAGCTAAGACACTTGATGTCTTGTGTGAGTGAGTGGTTTAATTGGAGTCTTGCCTCACTGGGAGGGAATCCTGTTTGGAAGCAGTTTAGAACTGTGGAGGTCACCCTTGATTTCCTAAGGATTGTTATCCAGATACTGTCCTATTTGTGCTTTTGCTTCACTTTAGTCAGCTGCACAAGGCTGCTTTCTTGATCCTTTGCATTCCACATCCCTGAGTGTGATTGTTCTCTGGTCCATAGGTGCTCACTTATAGCATTACTCACACCAATAGTCTAGCCTTCAAATCCCAGCCCAAACCAATTCCTTGAGATTCACAAGTGACAGATCATCAGAGGGCATGCAAAATACCCAGAGTATCAATGGCTCACTGAAGCTGTTTCTATCAGATGTATCTCTAATAGAATAAACAGGCTTGATAGCTAAATTTTGGAATTAGAATGTCCAAATCCTTAATTCAGTCACCTAATCAACGAATTTATCAAAGATTGGAATGGAGAGAGAGGCTTATGGATCCAGAATGTTTTTTCACATATTGGCTTTATTTGAGAAAGTAAGATCATCTCCTGTTAGAAATGACAAATCAACAACTTGACTTTTAATCTTTGCAACATTTTTAATTCCCCTTTTCTGATGGTCAGCCTAATTCTGTCATTTGTATAGGTTTCTAAGAAAGATTAGTTCTTAGACTTAGGTGTCCAAAATCTGTACAGCCCGCAATGCTTGTTGTTCAGCATTGACAAAACACTGAAAACATTAGAAATCTTCATCTATTCACTCATTTATTAAAATGTCTTGGATACTAGACACTGTTATACATTGGCATACACAGTTGAACACAATGCTGCTTTCAAGGAACAATTACTTAGTTTTTTATATGTCCATAGGATGTATAGTTTCAACATCAGTGAAGCATTTACATTAAACATTTAATTGTATTTAAATATATATAACAATATTTAATGTTAAATATTAGTATTTAAGCATCAGTCTTGATCTAGCCACTATAAGGAAGTATATTGGAAATGTCCTCAATGTCATCCCAAATTTTCATACTACTTTATCTGCCTACATCTCTCATGATAAGCCTTTGTTATTTAATATATTCACTTAAAAAAGTACCTACAATGTTCTCCTACAACACTAAGTTCCCCAAGAAAAGGCTAACAGCTGATTAATGTTTATAATCCCTATACTTAATATTTCTTGACTAAATTCTGGAGGTGGCAGCTTACAATATACAGCACTGACATAGATAAGAAAGGGTCACTAATTAATTATTTAAGTAATTTTTTAGTCTGAACACCTTCACACACTCATTTGACTAATTTTAATCTCATAGCGGGAGTCAGAAGACCTTGGTTTTCAGTTATAGCTCTCTCATTGCTATGTAAGCTTTAGAAAATCGTATAACCTTCTTGTACCTCAGATTCCCCATCCATTGCTAAAAGGAATGGCCAATTTAACCCAAATTCTATATATAAATGTATTTTTAGTAAGTATAACCAAAATAGACCATTTGCAGCCTGCTTATAGTGCATTTTTGCAAAGAGATGCTATTATGCTTTCTCTATGTTAAATGCTGAGACTTTTGTTTGTTTTTTTAATTCTCTCCAAGGATATTTTTCCATTGATTTTTTTTTTTAGAGAGAGTGGAAGAAAGAAGGGAAAAAAGAAATATAAATGTGAGAGAAACACACCAATTGGTTGCCTTCTGCATGTGCCCAGACCAGGGCCCAGGCCAGGGCGGAGCCTGTAATCGATGTATATGTCCTTGACTGGAATGGAACTCGGGACCCTTTGGTCCACAGGCTGATGCTCTAGCCACTGAGCAAAACTGGCTAGGACTAATGTTGAGGATGTATTTTCATAGCACAATATATAGTATCCATCGCTATGACCTTTAGGTTTTTAACTCATAACCCACATTGGAACACAAAAGTAAGAGAAAGGTACGAAAATGATTTGTGAATTAGATGAAAATGCTGGTCATATTACCAGAGAGAAATCTTGCTGTGGAGTGAAGTTTTATCCAATCCTAGTGGTCCTGAACAACATCCCATTTTCCTGACAGAGCAGATCGTTTATATTTTCTGAGGTCAGAGTGACCTTGACTTTCTCTGTGATGAGGACAAATGCATTTTACTTTTCCCTAAGATGTGTCTTTAAAGATACATTTCCAAAATCCTATTTTTTTCCTTTTAGGAGAAAAAGTACAAGTTACTTTTTATAAAGATATATTTTCATAGTTAAAAACCACATTTTAAATTATATGTATGCACTAATGTGCATACATTCATTAAGCAAAAATTAGTATATATATATTAGCAACTTTTCAAGATCAAATATTTTAAAACATTATTGTTAAAAAATATTTTCTTTTTCTTTTTGACAGACAACATGAAACAAATATTCATGGAGTATGACCAGCTTAATAGAATAGATACATTCAGGTTTTTTTGTTTTTTGTTTTTTGTTTTTTTAGATTATCTGACTTAGGTTATCATGTAAATCCTGTAAATTTCATTCATCACAATACATATTTTGTCAATATGAGATCATTTGAGATATATTTTCACTCTTTAGAATTTGTTTTTCACTTTTCAGAATTTCTTTGCTCTGATTACTATCATTTAAATTATGAGTTCATGGAGGAAAATAGATGCTTTTAAAGTTAATACCTAGCTATGCCAAATGCTGCCTCCCCTGCGGGGCTAAGGGGACAACATAGGCTCAGAATAGAGAGTATGCCAGGAGCTTCAAAATCTATAGGAGAAAGCCTAACTGGTTTGGCTCAGTGAATAGAGTGTCAACCTGTGAACAGAAGATCCCAGATTCCATTCTAGTCAAGGGCACATGTCAGGGTTGTGGGCTCAATCCTAGTAAGGGACATGCAGGAGGCAGCTCATCAATGATTCTCTCTCATTAATATTTCTCTCTCTCTCCCTCTCCCTTCCTCTCTGATATCAATAAAATATGTTAAAAAATTTATAGGAGAAGAAGAAAATATGCCAAGTAAGGTGTTCAACACCATTAGACATCAGTAAAATGCAAATTAAATCGCCAGAAACTTCTAATGCACTCATTAGAATGGCAGATATTAAAAGAACTGATAATACTAAGAGTTAACAAGGCTGTGGAGCAATTAGAACTCTGAGTCCACTTATGGAAATATAAAATGCTACAACCACTTTGGAAAACTGTTTGGAAGTTTCTTAAATATTTAACATATACTAACCACATCACTCAGCCATTTCACTTTTTTATAGACCCAAGAAAAATGAAAACATACATGGTCATACAAAAAACCTGCATGTTAACTTTTATGGCATTAGTATTTACAATATACAAAAGCTATTCAAGTATCCATTATACTAAGTGATTCTATTTATATAAAATTTTAGAACACTTTAGATTTACTAGTGATAAGACTCAGATGGGTTTTCCTGGACCAAAAAAAGCACAGGGATTCATGTGTGAGATTGCAATGGGAACAAAGAAACTTTTTTTTTTTAAATATATTTTATTGATGTTCTACAGAGAGGAAGGGAGAGAGAGAGAGAGCTAGAAACGTCAATGAGAGAGTAACATCGACCAGTTGCCTCTTGCACATCCCCTACAGCTGCCTCTTGCACATTCCCTACAGCTGCCTCTTGCACACCCCCTACCTGGGATGTGCCCGCAACCAAGGTACATGCCCTTGACCAGAATCGAACCTGGGACCTTTCAGTCCACATGCCGACACTCTACCACTGAGCCAAACTGGCTTTGGCACAAAGAAACTTTTGATAGTAATGGACATGATCTACATTGAGTGTGGTTTCATGGGTGCATATAGGTGTCATTGATACCTATTATACATGTGTCAAAACTCATAAACCTCTACATTTTAAATGGCTGCTATTTCTTGTACATAAATTGAACTTCGATAAAATTGATATAAAGTGATCAATCAATGAAAGACCTTGGATAAACATATGAGCAAAGAAGATTGGGATACAAATCAGAACTCATTCTAGAGTTAAAAACTATACTTTAAATAATAAATGCACCTGTAGTTAATAGACTGCTTATGGGAGAGGATAGACTGTTAGATCCTCTAAAATGTATGTCATATTTTTAGACTTAATTAAATTTGGGGAATCAAAGGGAAGCCTTTTATAATTTATTGACTCTCTTTTTTTCTCCTCTCTCATTCCTCTCCTTTTGCCCTACTTTCTGCTCTGTAAGGGACAATTCTTTGTCTTTATTTCACAGGGTGGTTTGTACTTTCAGGCCTCTTGGGGCCTTATCCAGTAATCTAATCACCTTTTCAAGAAATTTCCTTCAAAACAAAAACTATTGCTTCTCTGCTTTAAGGGACTTCTAGGAACTTCAATTTTCTTGATCTGAAGTAATATGCAAGCAGGCCAAGAATTAGGTTTTATTTTTAATATCTATTGTAGCCTCGTGACATGGAGACAATAGTCCTAATTTTCTGATAGGACAATCAAAGTGGTAAAGATTCAGAGACCATAGCTGTGGTGAATCAAGGATTTGTTTTTAGACCTTTCTGGCTTCAAATAATGTACTATCTGACCCCTTAAACTTGGTCATCAAATGGAATTTGGAGCTTTGCTCAGCTTGGGTCAGCCATGGCCCAAGGCAACTGAAGCCAGTCATTGACAGAGAGCATAATTGAATGAGTAATTTTCTGGGAAATGTAAGAATCATGGCTCAGAGAGTGGTGTAGTATGATATATCAAACAAAATATAAGGATGAGGTTGGCATTCATTGATTAGATAAACTTTTCTATATCCTCACAATGTGCAAAGCATCTTATCAGACCCTGAAGATTCAACATCAGCTACAACACAGCTCCTGCCTCATGTGAGTTTCTAGTTGAGAATGGGGAGGCAGACCCTTGGGGCAATGTTTGTAATTCAGTGATTTGTGATATAGGTCTGCATGATGCTGGATCACTAAAAGAAATAATTGATAAATTTGTATTTATAAAATTTTAAAAAAGTGTTTTGCATTTTAAGAGAAAGAAAATGGTAAGACCAGTAACAGATTGAGAGAAAATGTTTGCAAAATGCATATCTGATAAGGTACTTTATATTTCTTAAAATAGAAAGAATATTTATCATTCTACAATGAGAAGGCAAGCAATTTTAAAATGGGCAATATATTTGAATAAATACTTCATAAAAAAGACATAAAAAATTCTAATAAGCATATGAAAAGATGCTTAATATTAGATAAATACAAATTAAAACCACAATGAGATAATCTCTACACAACCACTAGAATAGCAATAAGCCAAAAGATTTATAATATAGTACTAAGTGTTGGTGAAGATTTAGAGAAACTGAAATCCTTATATACTGCTAGTGAGTATGTAAAATGGCATAGCTAGTTAATTATATTTATATCTGACAAAGCAATTCCACTCCTATGTATCTACCCAAGAGAACTAAGACACATGTCCACACAAGGACTTGTTAGTTAATGATAGGTTAATTATGCAATCCAAATATCCCCAAACTGATGAATAGATAACATGTATAGCTATATAACAGAATGCTTATTCAGAAATTTAAAAACATATCTACAGATACCTACAGCAAACTGAATGGTCTAAGAATAGGTTATGCTAAATGAAGGAAGCTCACCAAAAGACTGTTACAAGTTTTCATTTTTATGAAATTTCCAGAAAAGTCAAATCTATAGAGACAGAAAGCAGATTTATGGTTGCCTGGGGCCAAGAGTGTGAGTTGATTATAAATGGGCATAAGAAAACTTTTTGGGTGATAACAATGTTCTAAAATTGAATTGCAGTCATGATTACACAACTGTGTAGTTTTACAAAAAATAATTCAACTGTACTCTTATAAGGGCTGACTGTCATATGTTATTAAACTATCTAATAAATAGGGAATATGCTAATTGACCCAACACACCCTCACAAAGATTGTGGTGCCCACAGCCAATAAGGAGGGAATATACTAATTGACTGTCACATGCTCAAAGATGGCAGTGCCAACAGCCACAAGATGGTGGCACCAAGTCCCCTTAGCCCCACTGTGATGGCAGGTATGTGGCATGGCCAGGCCCATCCTCAGGCAGGCCCTGCTGCTCCATCTGCCTGCCTCTGGAATTCCCCAAACCCCCCAACCCCTTATGGTCAACACAAAGCACAGGCAAGTCTCAGATGGTGGCTGCCCCACTGCCCAGGGCCACATAGGCTCAGGTAACCAGGACTGGCTAACGCTTGTACTACTGGTAGCAGCAGAGGTGTGATGGGGGCATTGCTGGGTTGCCTTCTACCCCTGAGGGCTCCTGGACTGTGAGAGAGGGCAAGCGAGGCTGAAGGCCCCCCCTCCAGTGTATGGATTTTTATGCACCGAGCCTCTAGTAACAAAATCAAGCTGTTAAAAGTTTAAGGACACGAGAATGGGCTGCTGCATAAAATCTATGAGACAGCAAGCTCTACCTGCTGTCTGTGCCTATACCTGCAACAGAAACTTTTACCTCCCAGAGAAATATGCCCGGCTATACCCATTTTGAATAGTGAAGAAAGGAATTAGAAACACATTTTTGTGATTATATTTATTTAAAATTCTTCATTGACCAAAGAACCCCATTTGTATGAACATATTCTGTTTTATGTTATGCTAATATAATCAATATTGTCTGGTCTAAGAAACATTCTGTTTATGAGATGATTTGGCATATTTCTGCTCTGCTTTATTTTTGCCCATTTTATGGTTTAACAGTAAGAGGCTACTCTTAATTCTAGAAGTTTGTAACTTAAGTTATATAAAAAAGGATGTTATTTCTAAGTTCCCTTATCTCCAAGTTACTGGAGAATATTTAAATATAGTCCCATGTGTGACCACATACACACACACATACAATACACACACACACACACACACACACACATTGCCACTTTATTAATAAACTTACAAAGTTCTTTTTTTTTCATAGAGAAGTATTATCTGACTTTCTCACAAACTTACAAATAAATCCTTACCATATTTGAGTTTCATAGACATGGAAAATAGCATTTCAATGAAGAATATATGCCAGGGTAACCTTATGGATATGCATAAATCTCTGTAAGTGTAAGTAGAACATTTAGATATATTTTATTCACTTTTGAAACCAGAAAGGGAAGAAAGAGGTGGAAATTAGGAATATATATGCAAAGTAGTACATTCACTTTATAGAAGTGTAAATAAAGAATTTTTTTTATCAGGGGGGAAAAGGAATTTGAAGAATAAGAATTTCTTAGTGTTGGTAGGTTGTTTATAAATTTATTTTCAAGTCAACAAAATGACTCAAGCCAACATGATGATTCTTTAAAGAACGAAACATTGTTTTCCAGTAAATAGATTCAGGATGTGATTGCAGCAGCCCTTTTAGAGCTGACTTCTTTTACTGAAAAATGACAGTGGAGATAGTGAGTGGACTCTTTTCTGAAGCTGCCATTTGTCATTCTACTATTACTAACAGTGGAAATCATGAGTCAGTACAACCAGAAAGATGACACTGACCAACAGATCAGGTTCAGACACACCATTAATACGACAAAATGCTTCACAGAGAAGGCTAAAGTCCCGCCTGGAGAATCAGTATATTGTTCTATGTACAATACATATCGAGGATGTTCAAAGAGGTTGCTGGTTGCTAATGCCCCAGAAAAACTTTTTTTCCTGATAATGATGAGGCTAAAGTCAACATTATTCTTTTCAGCTTCCCTTTTGCTCTTGTGGGAACCCATGAGTACATAAGAAATTGCTTACTTATACAACTCAGAATTTCTTCATTTAGTGATCTTTCTAAGTTAATTTTTTAAAGAGGACTACCATAATACTCTTTACATAAGACTATATAAGTTGAAGTGTCTATTACCTGGTAAAACATGGAGAGGCCATGTGGGGCAGATCACCTGGGATGGTGGGTGGAGGTAAGGAGGAAGAGGCTGAGCCTCAGTCTGAGTTTCCATGTCAGGGAGTTGTGTGTGGAGAAACCCATGGAGGTACTACCTGAGAATCCATAAATGGTTCCTGTGTGGAAGCCAGTATTTGATGAAGAGAGGAAATGAAGGCCAGCAGACCATGGTCCTTTGATACAGAAGAGGGACTGATTTACCATGAATAGTCACTTGTGGAATGTCTTCCTTCTGTAACTTCATCTTTGCATCAGTCTCAAAAGAGTAATGACAGCAAAGCAATGGAGAATGGCATGAGCAAGAAGACCCCATCAACTCCCTCCCTATTGACTACTCTAAGCCAGAGTCACTTGTTTAGCCTGTCATGATTGTACAGGAAGAGAGCTATAAATTGAATATGAGATTGGAGTTTTTAAATGGAGAGCATCAAAATCAGTCTGAAAGCTTATGAAATTGGACTGAAACATCACTAATGAGTCTAAAATCCAATACGAATGAAGGCTTGACAAATACATTTTTATTAAAATAATACAGCCTTTTTGTGGTTATACCTCAAGCTGATGTACTGTTTGCAATCAGTTAAATTAGTTACTAATTATTTATTATAAATGTTTCTGTCCTTATAGGACTAAATGTCTTGAGAATTCATTCTTCAGATGGATTTTGTGAGCTTTTCACTGTCTTGGCAGAGATGAAATTTGGCCTGTCTTCTGTATGGCTACTCTTAAATTGTTCATGCATTTGTTCCTTTACTCAGTCTACATTTGTTGAGCATTTAGTATGCCAGATACTGAACTACTGAACCAGACTCTTGGGATAATTAAGCAGGCCAAATACTCAGTTCACATGATTTCACATGGAATAAAGACCTTTTTTTTTTTTTTTTTTTTTAAAGCTCCCGAGGCACTGGTAGACACTGCACAAAGTAAATTGTGGATTTTACAACTAAACAGCATTCTGAACTGTCTGGTAGAAATAATGGTGACCATGCCTTCTGGGTTTTCCAGGACATTCTTGGTTTCTTTTATTTCATTGTGTTTTTCAATAAAGTAAATTTATTCAATATACAGCTAGATGAAATTTTTTTATGAGTTTGTAACATTTCTCATTTAAATTTATAATGTTGAAACATCCTTTGTTAGACCACATACCCCAATAAAATTTGAAAAATGTAGACACTTAATGCTGTAGATTTTAAAAGTATCAAAACTAGATTATGAGGACAAAAATATGGAAGTTATTGTTTCCTGGAAATCCAGTTTTCCTAGCAGTTGTATGCCTTGGCATCTGACGTTGTTTTTCAAGATATAACAAGCTGCAGCGAAGGCAAGTTTGCCTTGTGCCCATTTTAACCCACAGTGATGTGATATTCACTGATTTCCTGTGTTTTCGAAAGTAATGAATTGATGCACCTGAGTCTTCACTCGGGTCATATTTCCTGAATGATAAAAAGAAAGATTGTGAGGGGGCAGAGAGTTGAGAGTAATAAAGAGATACTCAGGGAAGGATACCGTAGAGAGATCCAGGGTGAAGTAATTTGTAACCATCTCAGCTCTCATCTCAGAATAATTTCTTGCACAGGCCATTCAAGAAGCATGATGAGGATAATAATCCGCTGTTGTTTTTAGATTCCTTTTAGTTTTATGGTGGAACAATTTAATTAAAATACATTTTATTACCATTTTACAGCCTCTGCCTGCTTTCTCTACTGCTGTAATTTCCTCAAGAGAAGTATGACATCCTGTGGGCATCCCCATAGTTTTTCAATCATCAATTTATATCTTCAGAGTTAGTTTCATTTTGCCAAAGGAATCCTTTTCTTATTTAGCATTCTTGGCACTGTAATAAGAGGTCTAATTATTTGATGTATTGCAGTTATGGGAAAAAAATCTTTAATTTTTTTCATCTTCTTGAACCTGATAGCCTTAGAAAACAGACATCTGGCAGCAATAATTTTTTTTTTCAATACATGCCTTCCACTTTTCTAATGGGGTAGGCAGAATAATGTTCCTCTAAAGATGGCAACATTTTAATCCTGTAAATGTGAACCTGTTTTTATGTTTTAAAAAAATATATATTTTATTGATTTTTTACAGAGAGCAAGGGAAAGGGATAGAGAGTTAGAAACATTGATGAGAGAGAAACATCGATCAGCTGCCTCCTGCACACCCCTTACTAGTGATGTGCCCACAACCAAATACCCTTAACCAGAATCAAACCTGGGACCCTTTAGTCCACAGGCTGACACTCTATCCCCTGAGCCACATGGTTAGAG
The DNA here is from genome assembly GCF_014108245.1 of Pipistrellus kuhlii. Lineage (NCBI taxonomy): Eukaryota > Metazoa > Chordata > Mammalia > Chiroptera > Vespertilionidae > Pipistrellus > Pipistrellus kuhlii. The sequence goes on from NW_023425427.1 coordinate 22,998,421, forward strand.
CGTGAATGTGAACCTTTGAATATGTTACCTTGCCTCTTTGTAGAACCTGTTAATATATTACCTTATATGGCAAAAGGGAATTGCATTATGCGATTTATTCAAAGAGCTTGAGATGTGGGATTAACTTAAATAATCAGGATAATACAGGTGGGTCCACTGTAATCACAGGGTCCTTAAAAGTGTAAGAATGAGGCAGACCTGAGGTCAGAAAAGTAGAGGTGATGATAAAATCAGTTGGAGAGATGCTACTAGTATACTTTTGGCTTTGAAGATGGACTGAGGGGCCATAAGCTCAGGTATATGGGCCACTTCCAGCGTGTAGAAAATGCGAGGAAACAAATTGTCTCCTCAGAGCTTCCTAAAGAAATAATATTGTTGATATCTTCATTTTAGCCCAGTGAAATCCGTGTCAGACTTTTAAATTATATAACTGTCCTATCTAATAAAGAAGAAATATGCAAATTGACCATCATACCATAACAAGATGGCTACATCCACATCAGAGCCTGAGTTCCCGTAACAAGCCTTAACAATCAATCCGCAGGGACCTGAGGCTTCATGGTGCTGGGCAGAGGCAGGGGACTTGAGGCTGCACCCCTGCCTGGTGGAGCTTGATGGGGGACCTCAGGCCATACCCCTCACCCTGGTGCTGGGCCATGGGACCTGAGGCTGTGTCCCCCCATCCAGCCGGGCTTGACAGGGGACCTCAGGCCATGCATCTCCACCTTGATGATGGGCTGGGGGACCTCAGGCTATGCCCCACACCTTGGCACTGGGCCAGAAGACCTGAGGCCACATCCCCCTGCCCTGGCACCAGGCCAGGGGACCTGAGGCTGCACTCCCTCCTGGCAGGGTTTGACAGGGGACCTCAAGCCAGGTCCCCCACCCCAGCATTATGCCAGGTGACCTGAAGCCACGCCCTCCACCTGGCAGGGCTTGAGAGGGGTGGGACAGGCTGGATTTGGATCTAGCTAAATGGGGGTGGGGCATGTGGGGACTGGGTGTTGAGTGATTTGGAGGTGCATGTGGCTGGGCAGGGACTTGACTGTGATTCCCGTGGAGTGTCCCAGACTCTGACAAGAGGAAGATTTTCATATACATTTTACTAATTTTCTTCATTTCTGACACTTCTATTATAGAGAAAGGGCAAACAGCAATATTAAAATATTTCCTCTAATTAATTCCATTTTAATGTGCACCAGGTCACTAGTAAGATAATAAATTTGTAACTTAAGCCACTAAATTATAGCAGCAACAGACAGCTAATACACAAATACCCTTTCTGCATAAAGGTCAAATCCTAAACTTACTAGCTTTTAGTTGCATTCCTTAATAAAAGTCTTCTTAACCTTACTAGCCTTTAATTGTGGTATTTTATATAATTGAGGATGCAGTATTGACAGCAGATTTCTCACTTTTCCACCCTTTCTTTCTAATTGATGCTCTTTTTAGAAACCAGTTTTCAGTGGCAACATCCTTATACTTGGACTGTTCCATTACCACTAATTCTCAAGTCTAATTTTAATCAGATTCATCAGTAGATGGAAGACCCATGCCAGACAGGGCTTTATGAATTTTATAACAGTTGATAAAATAGGAGGAGGGAACGCCCTTTTTCCTATTATATTTGAAAAATTTCTCTTTAATTTGAATTACAAGAGTGAAATCTGCCAAGAGCACTTAATGTCATGGTGAATATTCTATGGCTATTAATGTTATCTACAAAGGAAGCCACTTCTTTGGAGTATATATTAGTGCCTGAGACAATGAGAATCTTAGCAACTTTATTAATTGGAAGGTTCAAATCACTGTGAACCTGAGATTGAGTTCCCAGGTTTTTCAAGTATTGTATTTTACCTGTCATGCATTTTTTCCTCATACAATCTTTATTACTCTGCAACACATTGAAATTTAAACAGCTCTCACTTAGGTTTCTTGGACAGTCACACCAGATATATGCAAGAGTATGACATGAAGAATCTGTGGCTGCCTTTTATTTCTTTGTAGTTTTAACAGAAGGTTTGGAAAGGCTTTGGATTAAGGCAATGCCTCTGCTAGAAGTTCAGTTGTGATAAACAGAGGTAACAACACTCCAGTGGGGGGTCCTTTGTACAAATCCGGCAAATGTCAGACAGTGGTTTTAGGTTCCTTTGTTAGTGGGGATTTCCACTGTGATTTTAACTATAAAATTGATGGCAGCAGATTGAGTTTTTACAGTGATATTCACATTGCCTTAAGTTTTCCAAAGAGTCGAATGGTATGATGGTGTGTGTGTGTGTGTGTGTGTGTGTGTGTGTGTGTGTAAGAGAGAGAGAGAGAGAAAGAGAGAGACCTTAACAAGACATAAAATATTTCCCAAAGACCCTAATACTAATTTAAGGAAACACCTTTTAATATGAAACCAGGGTACTCCAAATAAGATGTAAAATAATACAATAATTGAAAACCTGAGTTACAAATACCTTCTGCTTTCTACTTCCCTTCATTTTGTCACCCTTCTCATCCCCACGCTGTTCTTCCCTATCTTTTCAAGGAGAGCACCTTGACTTGGCAGAGAAATTAAAAGCCTTCACAAGATAACTCTGTTATCTCCCCAGTAGCAACAGAGCTTCTCCCTAACAGCAAATAATCCTAAATTCATATCTACTTTCTTCTTTCTCATTACAATGGAAATATTCCTACTACCTAAAACTTTCCATTGTACTTCCTGTAATTTTCCCTGGAACTTTAAGCCAACAAAAGTCCCTTTTACCCTTCAGATATTGCATTTCCTTTTCCTCACATCTAAAGCCAAATTTCTTCCAGTTGCATCTGAGTTCACTTCAATTTGTCTTTTAATTCTCTGACTCCATCAAAATTGCTCTCATTTATGTCATCAGTAATGTCCATTTCATTAAATTAAGGGACACATTTACTTCTCCTCTTCCTGACCTCGCAGAGTGTTCAACACATCCTCTTTCTCAAAACACTTTTTCTTTGAATTCTGTGACATCAGCTTCTTGAGATTCCTCCTACCTGTTTATTCTTTTCCTATTTCTGTTTTAGGCTCCACATTCTTCTTCTAGGCAATCTAACTCTTGCTTATACCTTCAGTTACCATTTCTAAGCTGTTTCTAGCTCAGTCTATTCCTTTGTTTCACTCCTGATTATCCACATGCCTACTTGGCACTTTCTCTTAAGTAACTCAAAGTCACCAAATCAAGTATGTCCAAGAATATACTCATAAGTACTCTGAAACTTTGGTCTTTATTTCAAGCAAATGACATTGGACATGCTTTTAGTAAATGCTTCACCTCCAGTCAAATATGCAAGCCAGAATGTAGGAATCATTTTTGATAAATCTGTAATACACAATGTCAATCCCACTCAGCATTGTCTGTTATTTTACTTTTCTATAAACCACTCAAATATATCTACTACTCATGATCTCTCAACTTCAGCTGAGTCTAAGATATCACAGTAACCAGTTCCCTTCCAACACATTTTCTATAACTTATGTGATCTTTTCATAGTGCAGATCTGAACATGTCACCTTTCAGGTTAAAGCTTTTGATGGCTTTTTATTGCTCTATCTATGGATAGGAACCATGTTACTTCACATGTGCTGTGGTTACTTGTTTTCTAGTTCCTGACTATGTTTCCACTGTCAGCGTGCATAATACTCCCATCCTCTTTAAAAGGCTCCAGGCACATTGTGCTTCATTCAACTTCTTGCATTAAGTGAATAAATATATATATATATATATATATATATATATATATATATATATATATATTTGATTTTTTTAAAGAGAGGAAGAGAAGGGATAGAGATATAGAAACATTGATGAGAGAGAAACATAGATAAGCTGCCTCTTGCTCTCACCCCCTACTGGGGATATGTCTGCAACTAGGGTACATGCCCTTGACCGGAACTGAACCCGGGACCTTTCAGTCCACAGGTCAATGCTCTATCCACTAAGCCAAACCGGTTTTGGCAAGTTTCAGCTTTATGTACTTGTCTTACTCCTTCATTCACAGGGCATTTGCACATATTTAGTCATTTCTTTCCTCATCTCTTTCCCTGTTGAACTCCTATATATCAAGGATGGTCTCCTCATCGACTCCTTTTCTGATTCCCCTAACTAGATAAAATTCCCCTCACAAAATCATGTATTTCACCTTCATAGTACTTAGAACAGCTACAATTTAATATACATGTGTCTAATTGTTTGATTAATAACTATAGTATTTGACTTCAGGAGATGCACAGGGACAACATTGCTAAGTCATTGTATTCTTTGTGTTCAGATAAAGTCAGTACCTGGAAAAACATTTATTGAATATGGAAAGAACTTACAAATTATCCTAATCTGTTTTAGAGGTTAGTAGCCTGAGTCTCAGAAGATTCACTGAAACTAAAACCAAGTTCCATGACTCAAACATTGGGACAAATTTGTTGGACAGTATTATATTTCAAAATGTGCTTTATGTTCTATTTACACATTAATACAAAATTAAGTGAGATTGGCATCAATTATTTTAATAGTGATGGCGCTAAAAGAATTACAGGAAAAGCCTGTTTTCAACACTTATTATAAGTTTTACAATGACCCAAACCCAAATTTTCTTGTCTAAACTCCCGTAGATTATGAAGCTTTTTGTATGAAATAAAACTTTCTGCTCTAGATTGAACTAGTATATGTGCATGACACAGAAAGAAACTTTACAGCAAATAGATACAAGGAATTCTAGGTGATTCTGAACTGGCCTGGTCAAAAATCTACATTGAATAATGGCAAATTCTTCCCATCACTTTTCTCTATGGCAGCTTGCCAGTCATTTGCTTATTTGTGTTTAGATTTACTGCATATTCACTATTATATTCAAGAAAGTACTAAGTGGTAGGTAGGGTCAGCCAGTGAAAAGAGAAAATGGAAGATAAGAGGAAGCATGTTTAAGGTTATTTCTCCACTCATGTTAACTTAGGCAGTATCTCTGGTAGCAGTTGTATCTTCTTAACTCTAGTTTCTGGCCGATAACTCCTTATTCAGTGGTCTCTACTCCCACAGGCAACTCCTCTTGTTGTTCATGCCCCCATATTTCCAGCTTTGGGGCTTCAGTGAAATAACTTCCTCATTCTCCAATGCTATAGTGTAATACCAACTTTCCTGCTGTTGCAAATCTGTGGTTTTATGATCTTCTATGAAGTGTCTTAGCTCCATCAAAAAATGTGCAACCAATTGCTTGTGTTAAATTTCCTTTATTTGAAACATTTAAATTGATTTATATTTTCTTGGTTAGACCTTGATAGATACTTAAAAAAAAAAAAAAATCAGGATTAGTCCCAGAAAATGGGTCCTGAAGAACAAATTGGGAGCTTATATTGCCTGCTTCTTTTAGCTTAAATATAGTGCAAAACATCTTCCAAGTGGAAAATTGGATATTATAATTAATCTGTCTCATCAAGTAGCATCACAGTTACTTAAATTATAACCTCTCTCTCTCTCTCTCTCTCTCTCTCTCTCTCTCTCTCTCTCTCTCTCTCTCTCTCTCTTTCTCTTCTATTCCTCCTTTTTCCTCTCTCCTTTCCACTCTCTAAAAAATCAATGGAAAACATATACTCCAGTGAGGATTAACAACAAAAAAAAGGTGATGGATTGTGTAGGTCATATGAGGCTTCTTTCATATTTATTCTCTGTACTTTTCCTGCACTGCTTAGTGTTGCAAGAAAAGTCATTTCCCATATTTTATTGATGACTAATCAAGTATGCTTCACCAATAGGAAGTACTAGGGGAGAAACCAAAGTAAAAGGAAGAAGTGAGTATATTTATTTCTTCCTCTGTCTGGTGGCTTCTTAAAGCAGGTGCATCTCCTCTGTAGTCCCAGCTCCTGCCAGTGAGCTCATCACTCTTTCTTCTAGACCCATAGTTTTAGTTTCAGCCACACATCCTTGGCTTCTGGGTTCCTGTACCATCACACAGTAATTTTCTGCTGTTGCTCATTTCTAGGTTGCCTCACTGTCTCGATCTGACTTTTTAACTTTTCCATCACTTATATAAACAACTAGGGCCCAATGCATGAATTTGTGCACCTTGAAAGGAACTGTGGGCCTCGAGGCTGCAGTGGATACAGGGGCGGGTCTTGGCCCATCCTCCATGCTCCTGCCTGGCCCTTCCTGCCATGGCCGCTGATCCCCTGTCTGTGGGCAGCCCTGCTCCCTCCTGGCATCAGCCCTGCTGATGGCACAGAGTGATTGGGGTCGACAATAGCAGTGGGTGCAAGCAGGGCCAGCGCTGTCAGTGGATGCGAGTGGTGGCTGCTGCCCCAATCGCCCCTCAGGACCAGGGGGAGGTGGAGAAGCCCACTGATGGCACTGAGTGATAGGGGTCAGCACTGGGCACTGGCAGCAGGTGCAAGCACAAGGTGGGACTGCAGCATGTGGGAACAAAGAATTTTCAGTAACCACCGGAGGCTTTCCCCAATGACAGATGCCCTGCCTTGGTCTGGCATCCCACTCATGCTCCACCATCTCATGATGGCCAATGCCTTGCCATGTCCCATGCTCTGCCACCTTCTGCTTACACTGCCATGTTCTGTGCGTGCCCCCTGGTGATTGGTGCACATCATAGCAACTAGTTGTTTGGGTGTTTGATTATTTGGTTCTTCTACCATTTGGTCTATTTGCATATTAGGGTTTTATATAGATAGATAGATGCCATCTATTAAAAATTCTCTTTGAAAAATAATACCTTTTGTTTGAAATACCTGGACCTGATTGATACAAGAAGAGAAAATGCTGGGCAAACAAAACATGTTATTTCAATTTCAGCTTAGGCTATTATCTCAGGTGGCACTGAGTAAACTTGTAAATTCTCCTGGAAGTGGCATAACGCTGAAACTCCTTTATTACCACACAAGGCCATCCCAAATTTAGTTTCTGCCTGTCTCTTCAGCTTGTCTTCTAACCTCCCCTGCTTCACCCCATAATTCAACCATTCACCATCACTTTCCCAAGTGGATGGAGCTGTTGTTTCATGCCTCTCTGGAAAGCCACTACCTCTGCATTCTGACTTATTTTATCAAGACTTAGTTCAGCCTGGCCAACAGGGTTCAGTGGTTGAGCATCAACCTATGAACCAGGAGGTGACAATTCAATTCCCAGTTAGGGCACATGTCTGGGTTTTGGGCTCAACCTCCAGTGGGGGGCATGCAAAAGGCAGCTGCTCAATGATTCTCATCACTGATGTTTCTATCTCTCCCTTACTCTTCCTCTCTGAAATCAATAAAAATATATTTTAAATGAAGATTCAGTTCAAGTAACTCTTATAGTGGGTCACCTTTCCTGACACCTAGATAGAATGCCTCACTCATCTCTTTGTGACACTAATTCTATTCCACATATTATATTTACTTGGGTGTTTACTCATGCAAAATATCGTGAGCTCCTTGAGGATAAGGAACTATTCATCTCTGTATCCTAGTGAAAGGAATTTCAGGGATAAAATAGGCAGATTTAGGGAGTCTTAGGAATAAAGAGGATCCATGGGGGAGGAATGAAAGGGTGATAGCTTGGAGCCTCCAGAAGGCATGTATTCACAGAGAACAGAAAAGTGCCCCAGGATAAGGGGAGAGGAAGACATACATTCATTGAGGATAAAGAAAAGTCTGAGTATGGGGGGAAAGGAAACATACTTTCACAGAGGATAGAGAAATGTCAACAGATGCTGGAAAGTGGGAAACATATGCTCATAGGAGATAGAGGAAAGTTGAAGATAAGGGGGAGAGATAGAGGGAGGCCCCTCGTGGATTTTGGACTTTGAAGCTGATATTCTGCAAAAGACTGACCAATTAGAAAAGCACAGGGTCATACAATGGTGAAGGGGTCTAATTAGAAGGGAACATGAAGAGACAAAGAACTACAGCATTATAAACCTTGGAAAAAAAATAACTTAGTGGGTTACTCCCTTGGAACCACTCCCTACATTTGCTTCAAATAAATTTCCACCATTTTACTAACAAGCTCTTTTAGTCTGAGAATTTAAGTCTTCAAACATCTTGAGGCAAGAACCTGCAAGGGGGAAATCTGCTCCCCCCACCCCATGTTTCATTAACACATGGTAAATTCTCAAGTATTTGATTAGTGAATCATTGAAAAAAGGCATGATGATGACTGGGGTTGTTCTAGGTGTTTCTTAAAGATCCACTCATTATCTTCAGAGAGCAAGGTGAATATTTTTATCCAATAACTTTTGATGGCTGAAAACATTAAATAATTGCCTATGGCCAGTGTATAAAGAAGTAGAGTTTATTTGGAAAACATCTATACATCACTTGGGCTTTCCAACCAGATAAAGAAAAAAAAATGTTACTGTTTGCCAGAAGCTTGTTTCGTAGTGGCTTGTTTTCCAGCCCATAGGATACTGGCCATAATCCCAATGAACAAATGTTGATCAGACCGAAGGAAGGCAGGCAATGAAAATGGAATAAACAACAGCCTTCTAACATGTTGGAATAAAGCATATTTTATATCTCTGGAACTCACATTAACAATCATTCTAGATTATTGAGCAGTCTTTTGCTTTCTATTTACGGGTATATTGCAGTTGCCTCCGGCGGGGGACTGAAGTTACTATCCTGGCAGAACAGTTCAATCACGCTGTCAGTGACAGCGACATAACCATAGTTGCGCTCTCCAGGAATCTTTCTCCCTTTCTCCAAAACTAATGCATCATGAGTGTTCCTTTTGGGTACGAGGTAAAAATGATTTGTAGAAACCTATGAAGGCTGGGGGCCCAGTTCCTACTGTTTTAGTCATGATTGATACTTTATGATCCTGAAATGCTGCTCTTTTGAGGTTTACAGTTTTTGTGGTTTGCTGGTTTTAAACCAACCAGCATTAAGCCTATTGCATTGCCAGAAGGATTTTCACCACCCTTTTTTCTCATCTCTGACAGACCAAGGCAGGGTTGGAGGTCAGAGAGACTTGGCCTCCCTCTCCTCTCCTCTCCCCTCCTGAGCAGCCTCTCCAATAAGACACAGGTGAAAAATGCTGCATGGGAGGCCTGCTTCAGAAGCAGCCTGTCAGGCTTCTGATACTCATCAGCATTTCTGAGATACAATTGAAAAGTATGCTTTGGCTTTGCCAGGGGGGAAATGGGTGAATGTCCCTCATAAACTTATTACTGTCTGGAAAGATCCAGTCTTGTGCCTGAGGCAAAGGGCATTAAAAAGAAGAGCTAGGCTATCACCTGGTCAAATTGTTCTTGCCTGCAGCAATATAAGAAAAGTGTCTGCGTTGAAGTGAGAGGAACAGGGGAGGAAGGGCTACCTTTTCACTCCAGGCACAGAGAGAGGCAGGGACATTTAATGTCTGGGAGATGAAACCTTTGCCACTAAAATCAAGGGGCAATGAAGTGAGTCATTCTCACCAAGTAGCAATTGTCAGATACTGTTCTCACCTTTGTTTACTATTCATTTTTTCTCTCTCACCCTGATCAAACATTATCTTCTCAGCATCAGTAATCCATAGCTCAGAGTAATTTTTGAGGACTGGAGTATATCAGTGTTACCCAAATTGTATTCGTTGAGGTATTTCAGGCAATAAAAGGTTCAGTTATAAATAAGTTTAAGAGCAAAGTCTCATTATCTGTGTTTATTTCAAATGATACTGTAACAAATTGCCACAAATTTAGTGCCTTAACACAGCACATGATTTATTTTCTTATAATTTTGGAGGGGTCAGAAGTTCAAGATAATAGTTAATGGACTCAAATCAAGGTGTTGGCAGGACTTGGTTCCTTCTAGAGGCTCTAGAGTAGTATTCCATTTCCTTGTCCTTTCCAGCTTCTAGATTCTGTGCACAGAATTCCTCAGATTGTGGCTTTGAATCACTCTGACCACTGACCTCTGCGCCCATCATCATAACACGGCATCTTCTCTGACATGCCTCTCTATCTTTTTTAAGGATGCATGTGATTACATAGTCCCACTAGGATAATCTAGAATAATCTCTCATCTCAAGATGCTCAATTTAATTACCGTATTTTTCGGACCATAAGACGCACTTTTTCCCCCCCAGAAGTGGGGGGAAAAAGTCCCTGCATCTTATGGTCCAAATATAGCCTACACATATACTTTAAAAAAAAAGTTTTTTTACTTGCCCGGCTCTGTATGGTCTCTGTGTGCTTGCCCGGCTCTAAAATGGTTCTAAATGCTGCTGTTTACTTTACAGGGTTGATTACATGTGTTTATGACTGTGATGTTGGGTTTTAATGCACATAAAATATTTTAGGACACTATTTGTTTCAGAATCTTTTTTTCTTCATTTCCCTTCTCTAAAAACTGGTGCTTCTTATGGTCCGGAGCGTCTTATGGTCCAAAAAATACGGTACATCTGCAAAGTTCCTATTTTCCTTGTAAGGTAATATATTCTCAGGTTTTGGGATTATGACCTTGGCATTGTAGGGGATTATTATTCTGCCTATCATACTCACTCATTGAAACTCAGAGTGTTAACTAATGTATTAAAGGTTCTATAAAATCTTTAAAGGAATTATGTTTTCTTTTTCTTAATGCAAAGTCCCAAACCAATTTCCTTTTTCTCTTTAGTTATAAGAACACCTGCTTTTATATGGAACATATCTTAAGAAATGGAAGAATAAAATAATTCCAGCTTTGATAATTTAATGTGTGTGATCTTATTGCCACATTTCAACCCATTCTTGGGTAAATTGGACAGAAAAGGGCTAAAAAATGTGCTCTGGTAGTATTTTCTCTCATGTCTTTGGAAAACCATACAAAATCACAGAGCCTCAGTTTCCTATCTATGAAATAAATATAAGGATGAGATGCTTTGCTGGATTATTATGTGGATTTTAGGCAATGGAATGTGAGAAATTTCCATATAACTTAAGAAAGTTAAATAATATAAATTCTCAATATTCTATAATAAGTAAACTGCTATGCAATTAAGTTGCAACCAGATTTTCGCCACTTTTCTTGCTTAGGTAGTTGATTAATTATAATATCTTCTGAGATATTCAAAAGTCTTAGATATTCTTGATTGTTGGTTTTAATTATGGTATTGTTTTAATCTGGAAAATAGGAATCTATGATATATAAAATATTCATATATGGTTAACCACTAGTTATCCTTATAACTAATTTGGGGATAATTTGAAAAGTATCTTTTCATTCCTGAGTTTCATGTTATTGTGAATGACACTTGCTCCTTGACTTTTTCCTTATTTTTATTGCTGTCTACCCAGAAATCACAAATGGGTTTTAAATGAATTATAACTGAATTATTATCTAGTATTTAGGATAAACCTCATTCATGCTTTGTTTGTTTGTTTTGTGTACGCAGGAGCAATATTGATTATTTACAAATATTTCATCTCTTCTCCTTCTAGACACATGGTAGGTTAGTACTTCCTTATCTCCTATTAATTTAGGCAGAGCTATGCAACTCACTTTGGCTAATTAAATACGAGTGGAGAAGACTTATATCACTTCTAGGTAGTAGCTTTAAGAGCCAATCTGCAGTTCAGCATCTTTCTTTTGATTATCTTAGAGCCTGATAATATGTGCAATGTGGCACCTTCTCAGCCTGAATCCCCAAAGGATTATAAAGAAATCCTGTTTGTTAACTCCTTTTGGACTTGGATATGTGTGAGAAATAAACTTTTATTGGGTTATACCCAATAAGATTTTAAGGTTCTCTCTGTTGCATTTTAACCTGGCTGAAACAATGTAAAATCATTTAACTCCGTGGTGGGCAAACTGTGGCTCGCGAGCCACATGCGGCTCTTTGGCCTCTTGAGTGTGGCTCTTCCACAAAAATACCACAGCCTGGGTGAGTCTATTTTAAAGAAGTGTCATTAGAAGAAGTATAAGTTTAAAAAAATTGGCTCTCAAAGGAAATTTCAATTCTTGTACTGTTGATATTTGGCTCTGTTGACTAATGAGTTTGCCGACCACTGGTTTAACTATTTCCCAATACCTTTAAGCACATGAAAGCATATATATGAAAGGTCTTGGTTAACCATAAAGGTAACTGGAAAAGTTTATTCTGTTACCATAGAGATAATTGAGAGCTAAGGTAAATAGGAAAACCTGCAGAGAGAATAGAAAGATCATGGGATTTGGGTCAGAGGACATGGTCCTAGTCTTACCTTCATTCTTATTCATCTTTTATTTAAAGATTTCTAAATTTAATGGCATAAAGAATTATTTTATTTTTAAAAATATCATTCCTACCTAGAAAAGTGATTCATAGTGGTTGAATTCTTACAATTTCCATAGCCTTGTAAAGATATACTAAAATTTTACTTTTTCTCAAAAACTGTTTACTAAGTAATGTGATGAAATTATTTGTTCCTCTTTTTCACCTCTCTTTAAATCCTTTTATTGAAATCCATTTTGATTAAAATATCTCTTGGGATTGATTGATTTATGACCAAATACTTAGTTTGGGGAATGCCAATGAAAAGGAGAGAAGCTGAAAATACAGGTACTTCCTAACATGAAAGCCACACAGGTAAACCCTAAACCTGAGTGTAAATGGCAGATACTGAATCATTCAGAGGAGCTACTGTGTATTCATGAAGCAAAAGTGACAGTGACATCTTGGTGCGGGAGAGAGCAGAGTGAGGCTGTGGTATCTAGACTTCCAAGAAGCTGTGATGACAATGGTTGGGTGGGTGGTGGCAGATAAGCTGTGGAACTCCAGAGACCGTAAAAGGAGAGAAAAATTGAAATCTGCACTTGATTTTAGCCAAAAGTCTGAGAAGCCATAATTTTAATTTTAGAAGATAAGCTCCCTACTCTGAAAATTTGCCTACGGCCACTCTAAGTTCCCCTGAGCACTAACCAGATCCAGGAGGCAGCAATTGATACTGTAGCTGCTTCCTCTTTAATCCTCCCTAGCCTCTCCCAGTTCTGTGTTCCTTAGCAGCTCCCAGGAGGCACCCTGTCTGCTTGCCTGTCAAACCAGTTTTGGGAACTAAAAAAGATTCGAAGGCAGTGGCAGCTTCTCTCCTTTCTCAGAGATTGTGGCATTTTTATTTTATTTTTTTTAATTCCTGTCCTCCTCTTAATTTTTCTTTCTTTTAAATTATATTAGGAAGCTGACTACAGAGAGTAGAAGTATGGGCTTGGGAGTCAAATGGTCAGAAGGCCTCAGCTCTAGTCTTTTCTTCATCAGTTACGATGGCAACATACACATTTTTTAAAGTTTAAATACTGCCTCAATCTAATCCCATTATAGTGTTTCAAATGGTTCTGATCGTCACTTCCTTACTAAGACATACTGAAAATTAGGTCTTAGATTTTCCTGCCAGTGACTCTTAACTTGCCAGCTTCAGATTGAATATTAAATATTTTGTCTCACTGAGAAGGCTAGCTAGCATCATGGGAAAATTCTGGCAATTATTTACAGGTGTGTGGGTGAGAAGAGTTGTGTGGGCTTCACAGTGGCCCACTCTCTGTATTCTATCTGCTACCTCAGGTCCAAATGGGACAAACAAGCAGAGGTGTGGGCTGAATTCCTTGGCAGTTAGCATTCTTGTTCCTTCTATGGAGCTCACCATTCAGAGTGTTACAAGCATGGCACCTACTCCTGAGGAGAAATTTAAGGTGCAAGTTTTGTTTTCCTTGCTTCATCATGATGAGAACTAGGAAATTAGGGATGATTGCTCCAAATGCTACAATTTACTGACAATAAATATTGGCCAAACTCCTATTGAGTTACTGTGGCAGATTAAAGATGGACATCAATTCTCTGACCCGCCTTCCATTGAGGCGGGGAGTGGGGGAGCGGGGGAGGGGGGATCTATTCATTCTCCCCTTGAAGCTGGGATGGCTTGTGACCGCTTTGAACAAGAGCATGTGGCAAAATGATGTCATTCAATCTCAGATGCTTAGAAGAGGACTGGCAGCTGCTGTCTTGCCCTCCTGGAAGCCAGCTTCCACGCTGGAAGACTTCCTTGAAATTACCATGTTGTAGGAATCTTAAGCCACTTGAATAAATTCTAGAGAATAAGACACCATGGGGGGCAAAAGGGAGAGAAAGAAAGAAGAGAGAATGCCACGAATTCCTGGAGCTCCCAATAAATAGCCATCCCAACTAATGCCACATGGATCAGAGTCCAACCACCCAGACAAGATCATTCTGAATTTCTGACCCACAAAATTGTGAGCAAATGAAGTTGTTATTTTAAAGCATTTGTGATGATCATTACACTTTGGAGTAGTTTGTTATGCAGTAATAGATAACCTGATAAATTGGTTTTATAATCTTAACATTGATAGAGTTTTTTAAATTTGGGGTTTGTTTTTAATCCTTAATTCCTTGGGAATGGTTATCCAACTTCCAACTAGTCAGGAGGTCAGAGTGTCTCCAGGGATGTTAGGTGACTGCAGGGAGACTAAGGCAGCTACAAAGTCTGGGTGAAATCTGAGATGTCAGAGGGAATGACACAGGGCCTGAGAATGCTCAATGTGTTTAACTGTCCCCTACCACCACCTCATTCTATTGCTTGAGATATATGGAGTCTGATCAGAAGCATTCTATATAATAAAAGCCTAACAGGGAAAGTGTCTGGTCATACAGTTCAACCAATCAACCTCCTGCTATGATGTGCACTGACTATCATGGGGCAGAGAGTCAATTGGTCATCCAGTCGCTATGATGTGCACTGACCAGTAGGGGCAGATGCTCTGACTGCTAGGTTAGCTTGCTGCTGGAGTCTGGCCAATTAGGACTGAACGAGATGGGCTAGACACGCCTTAGAGCCCTCCTACAGTGGCCTCTATGGCTGGCCAACCTCCTGTGTCCCTCCCCAGCCCCAATCATGCACTGGTCGGGTACTTTGGCATGGTATGTGCCCTCTTGCATGGTATGGGACCCCTTGGGGAATGTCAGAGAGCTGGTTTCAGCCGGATCTTGCAGGCCAGGCCGAGGGACTCCACTGGTGCACGAATTTGTGCACTCAGCCTCTAGTTTGTTTATAAAAAGTGGCTTGTCCCTCTGTCTCCTTCCATAATGAACTTGGCCAAGTGGTACAACAGAATCTGTATCTTATGCTATTTCATCTATTGGAAAGTCCTTCCTATTTTTTTAAAACCTGTTCAGCTCTTACCTATCATATGAAATGCCTGTGGGACAATTCCTCCAGACTTATTTAGGTGCTCTTCTTCCTCTATGCTCCCATGGCAACCTGAGTATACCTCTGTCATTTAAAATAACATATTGAATCAGTTGCCAGTATTTTAGTCACTTCCAGGAATGGCAGATTTTTCAAGGACAGGAAGATTTTTCCTGTTCATTTCAGTGTCTACTAATTGTAAAGAAAAGAACTTGGAACATAGGTGCCCAGTGAGTGCTTTATTGCATGGGACTTCACTGCATGGGATCCTCTTGTGCAGAGGTCTTCTACCTTGTGATTTCAGAACTGTTGAGCACATCCTGCTAAGCAAGGTAAGTCAGACAGAGAAAGACAAGTACTGCATGATATTGCTTATATGTGGAATCTAAAGTTAAACATGTAAACAAAAAAAAGTAAAATGGTGTTTACCAGGGAATAAGGAAGAAGGGGATAAGAATGATGGCTATTAAGGGTATAAAGTTGTAACGAATAGTAAATAAACCATAGAGATCTTATGCACAGTATAGTGAATATAGACAACAGTCTTGTACTATAATTATATAATGTGATAAACAGTGCTGCATTGGCAATTATATCACAACATATAAAGAAATTGAAGTAACATGCTATACGTTTTAAACTTACACAATTGTATATACCAAATTTATTCAATTAAAATAAATGTTGGCGTTGGGACTATGGGACACCTGACTTTGAGAGTAGGTGGGCTTTTTCTGAATTCAGATCTTACTGGAAAGAAGGAACTCTTTTTCCCTCCTCAGCACCCTCGTTTTCTGGAAGTTGTCTCTCTTTGTGAGAATGTAGCATAGCATGCACCATATCACGAGGGAGGATGACTTAATGGTAACTCAACTAGATACCACCCTCAGAAAGCTCAACAATCTCAATGCTTACCACTCTTCCAGTCTCTCCTCCCTGGTTCCTCCTCTTTCTCACTTGTTCCCATAGGACCATTTTCCCCATTTTATTCCTTTTTTTCTTTTTCATAAGAAAGCACAATGAGATAAGACAGGTAGGTCATTTGCTGCTCCTCTTCTTCATTGGGGGGTGAAACTGCAAGGGAATCTCAGGCTCCAGTTCAGTCTCTGAGAATAGAGACTCTCTGGTCTCTGTTTCCCTACTGTGTAAGGGGCCTCCCAGACCAGTTCATGGGATGGATACAAACTCAAAGTGAAATAGTAGGTGTCAAAACACTTTGCAAAGTGAACTGATATAAAAATATTTGGTGCATTGTGTGAATTTAGCCGGTCTCTGCCTGTCACTATAATTATGTAATTGACCCCCTACTATTCACCTAGTCTCTCTGACCACAAATCCTTGAAACAATTAAAGTCTGCACATCAGATTTGTCTTCAAGGATTTCTAGGGCCTGCCTCCATCTCATTAATGGACAGAACCAGAGAGGTGGAAGCAGTTTATGATGAATGTACTTTAATTGCTCTTTGGTCTAACATAGTATCAGGAAAATTCATATAATTGACAATGTAAAGGTTCCTACTGTTAGCAGCTGCTTTAAATTTAATGGAGCTGAGATTGTTAATAGTCTTTTCTTCACAGGGGTCTTTCCTTTGGCAGCCACATCACAGAGCAGGCATGTCCCACCATCCACACTTCCCCTCCAGGCCCACAGCCCAGCCTTCCTGTGGCAGAGATTATGGGGAATAGTTCAACTTGCACTTTTGGTTTTGTCTTAATTATCTGGTGGAACCATTGGTGGTATTCCCTCCCTGTGGACTTCTCCTCATGCAGCATGATGTTATAGAAATATGGTTCTGGAACTGAATCAGGGTATGCCACGTACTGGCTGTAATTTTGGACAAGTTTTTCAAACATTTCTGAACTCTCAGTATCTAGATTCTAGACAATATGAAAACTAAACCCTACATGTTATAAAATAACCGGCACAGGGTAGGAGATGTGCTTATTAAATATCAGCCTCCTGTTTGCTCTCCATATATCACACCAGATGTCTTAAATTAGCCCAACCCTTTGCCATCAGTTTCTCTGTCTTCACTGTCTGGTTTGCCACTCTTGTCAACAAAATGACACATAAAGCAATCTGACTTTGCAGTGAAAAATTCCCTAGAGCTGTCTTCCTTTTCCCTATAACATCTACTTTGCTTTATCAAACAGCCAACATGAATTTTAGGTTGTAAGAAAACTGCAGCAGATTCAGCATAGGGGAGTCCTGTTGCTGGAAACTTGGGGTTATTACCGCCGGATTAGGTTTATTGGTATAAAACTGACTCACAAGTGCAAGTCACAGCTAGAGTAAAGCATGAGTAATTCCATTTAGTGATCGATGCATTTCTTGTAAATGAAAAACATCAGATTATAAAATTGTGTACGAGAATTTGTATGTGTCTAAGAGAGAAGAGGAGGGTAGGGGGAAAACAAGAAGGGAGAGAGATGAGAATTCTGCTGGGGCTCATACGCCTGCAGGAGGAAACATGTATAATGTGGTTTTTCACTAGGCTTGCCCTAATTGTTCCCATTGGCTGCAGATCAAGCTCATTTTTTCCCCCTGTCACCAGCCTTCTCCAGGTAAACCAAAGCCACAGGTGCTGAGTAATTCTCTCTGCAATCACTCAGACTGTTTCCTTGTGCAGGGATTTCACAATTAGTATTAACTGGGGAGAACTATCATCCATCCAGTGAACAGATAGACATTAGGATGTGCCCAAATCAGATCAATGGGATATTTATAAACTGCTGCTATGAAGATTCAGGAGGAATACTGCAGTTTCATAACCTTCTCTGGCCTAGAAGAAATCTCCTAAGCAGCAAATAGGTGTATTTATTTTCTTTAATCCAGGTTTGTCTGCTGTCTGAGTTTTCCCCTTAATGATTCCTTAACATGTGTGTCAGTGAAACTAACCAACTTTTATAAACACTATTGATTTTTTCATGTCTCTCAGTCATCTTTATTTAGAATATTCTGTCACCAAAAAAATCTCCCAGTGGTCAAAGTGTGAGCTGAGGAAAGGTACCAGAAAAACATGGGTTCTGAGCAAGCTGTTCCTCTACCTTATTTGCATCCTTTGGGCCAGGGGTTTGCAAACTGTGCTTGCGAGCCACATGCGGCTCGAGAGCCACATTTTGCCGCTCTGTTGCCTAATGAGTTTACCGACCACTGCTCTGGACCAACTTCAGCGTGATTCCAGATATACCCTATCCATTTTAGAGGCCTGGTGCATGAAATTCATGCAGGGGAGCAGTTCCCTCAGCCCAGTCTGCACCCTTTCCAAACTGGTACTTCTCGAGGGATGTCTGACTGCCTGTTTAGGCCTGATTCCATTAACAGTTGGACATCCCTCTCACAATCCAGGTCTGCTGGCTCCCAACTGCTCGCCTGCCTGATTGCCCCTAACCACTTCTGCCTGCCAGTCTAATCAATGCCTAATTGCCCCTAATTGCCCTCCCCTGGAGGCTTGGTCCCTCCCAACTGTCCTCCTGTGCTGGCCTGATTGCCCACAACTGCCCTCCCCTGCCAGCCATTTTGTGGTGGCCATCATGTATCCATATGGGGGCATCCATCTTTGAGCACAGGGGGGCGGCCATCTTGTGTGTTGGAGTGATGGTCAATTTGCATATTGCCTCTTTATTATACAGGATTGCTGTTAGGACTGCAAACATTGTAATTTGTTAGATCAGAAAGTATCCAATTTATGATGAGTAATTCAGGCCACATAATCACAGAAGTCCTAAGTCAGATGTGCAGTTTCTAAAAGGATCCAGTAGCCTTTGAAGACTTGTTTTTTTGCTACATGTAGCATGACTTTCGCTCTAAATCATAAAGATTTCTGCTATGATTGTCACCAGATGGTGACTGTGCCTGGAATGGATCTGCTTCAGGCTGGCCTATAGTGTGTGGTTTCTTGACTTCATGCAGGAAAGATTTCACAAAGCAAGTCCAGGTGATGTATTATAAAGTTGAACACTAAAATCTATATAATTTTTTAACCAATGTCACCCTGATAAATTAAATAAAAATTAAAAATATATATAATGTTATATATATATATATATATATATATATATATATATATATATATATATTGTATTTAATGGCACTGAATTCAAGGGAAGACTTATAGACCAATAAGAAGTCATACAGAAGGACAAGGTAAGATTTTTCTGTGTTACAAAAGGGTACATTTTTGTAATCACAAGAGTAAAAGCTCAGAACAAGATTATAGTTTGAAAAATTAAAGTATTAGAGGCCTTTTTTTTAGTTTCTTTGACAACAGGTTCTGTTCTTCAGAATAATTTTATTGAGAAATGTTTATGCAAATAAAGTGCATGTCATCAGGTATAAAATAACGTGATTTATTTAGATGTTTCCTACTTATAAGTCTGAGAAGTGTGGGAAGAGTTTCCCCTGTGACAATGAGGTCAGAATGAAGTCAGACCTGCATAATGGAAGAAAGGGGTTTTTCTGAGCCTGCATTCTCTAGAAATAAGAGGGTACTAGAGAATTATGATATCTTTTTCTAATTTGTTCATAGTTTTTGTACATTAAGTGTATTGTGCATTCACATTGCTTTATTTCCTCTGTTTGATATCATTGCTGCATTAAAAAAACTATAAAGGCAGCCAAAACTGATTTGGCTCAGTGGTAGAGCGTCGGTCTAAAGACTGAAAGGTCCCAGGTTTGATTCCGGTCAAGGGCATGTACCTTTGTTGCGGGCACATCCCAAGTAGGGGGTGTGCAAGAGGCAGCTGGTCGATGTTTCTCTCTCATCGACATTTCTAGCTCTCTATCTCTCTCCCTTCCTCTCTGTAAAATATCAATAAAATATATTTTAAAAAAAGTATAAAGGCAAAAGGTAGGTAAATCAACATTATAGAACCTCCATGTATAAAATAGGGTAGTAAAAAAAATAAATTTTCCTCTATTTTTCTAGAGAGAAGAGTGATATAATCCAATGATTGTGGAGGAGGGATATAGACTATAGTGGGAAAGACTAAAGTTAGAAAGGAGAGATCCAAAGCTACTGCAATAATCCAAGTGAGAGATAATGGAGAGCTGCCATGAGGTCGGGCACAGTTTCGAGATTCAACCAGAAGATTTGGAGACTGACTAGATATGCAGTTAAAGGAGGAAATACAGTGAAAGCCCACTAATGCATTTCTACCTCTGTTCGCAGACTCATGCTGATATTTTAAATAAAATAGAAAAAAAGAGACACAGATTTGGAGTGAAGCAAATGAGCTTGCTAAGATTCATTCTGGTTATACACTCAGGAGCTCTGAGGTGTGTTTTTTTCTTTATTCTCACATATAAGTTTATTGGCTAGTTATTTCCCTGTCAATATTAATAGGCATTAAAGAGATTACTCAGAAAGGGCTACATATATAGCCCTTTTCCTCTATAATGCCCTGCTCAGACAGATGTCCTCTGGTGAGATATGGGAGGGTGTCGTTTAGTGAAAAGACCAATGTCTGAATGGCCCATGGTGAGAATGTAATAAATGAAAAGACCCAACATGATCTAAGATACGGCATCCATTTGCTAGACCTGGCATGCTGGCTTTATTACAGACGGCCATAGGTTATCCACATAGACAGTGACAGATCATTTCAAAGGACCCAGCAAGAGCCAGATCCATCTGCTTAGAAAAACAAATAAATCCCAGCTCAGAACCGAGGTTAAAAAAGACTTACAAAGCACAGTGACACATGTGCACCTCTCTGGGGGGTTATGGTGGCTAGCCACAGGAGGTTACCCTCATTGGTTCACATCTCCTGCCACCTGGGGACGCAGCCAGCTCCTGGGCTCACATTGCAGGACATTTTCCCATTTCCCTTTCTGTGATTTGGTTTGGACAGAAAAATGGACAACAGGCTGGGGGAGGATAAAAAATACACAAGAGAGGGAAAAGAGTCTCTCTCTGAGCAATCTTATAAAACAAAGCATAAATCTTTAACTGCATGACCTTTCAGCTCACATGATTCTCGGCACAGAAGGATAAATCAGGGCTCATCTGAGAGCTGGGGGTGGGGGGGGGTGGCTTTCTGCCTTCCAACAGGAAGCAACATATTTGTGGAAAGCACATGGATGTGTCATTGTTTTTAATAGAAACTCAATTGATTTTCCTAGAAATTGAAATATTCTCTCGACTGGGAAATGAAATTTGTACTTGGTGTGCCACCTTTGGCGGCCCCTTGGTGGAAAGTCTTATTGCACATTGCTAGAATTAGCAGAGAAAGGGCAAGTGAAAAGTCTTGGGAGGGTGGGGGGAATCACACTTCCTCATAACAGGAGACTTAAATGCAAATAACACTGGCAAAGGTTGAGGGCTGCACAGATGCAGCTCCTATAATACAGTGCACTCTGTTGTTGTTAACCCTCCTTTTGCTGATCTCTGTTTGCCCTGCCCTGTGTTGCTTTCTTGCCATCACCACCCATAAATATTGCCTTCGGGCCAGGAATGGGTTCCTGGGTTCAACAGCACAGCAAGTATTTTCTACCTGAGGGCCTTGGCACCCTATTGTAGCCAGTCTCTTTACCCCAGCAGCCAAAGTAGTGAACATTTTAAAAATACTTGTTTCTTAAATGCATGGAGAAAGGATCATGCTTTTGCTCAGCTAGCTGACAGTCAGTGCTGTCAACTAACTGAAGTTTCCCCACTTAAGAGAAAACAATTTTTTTTTTTGGAGGCAAGTGTAGTGGGGATGATAACCAGAAACAAGAAGACCATAAAGTAGTCGTTTGAAGATAGAATTGGCAACCAAACTTCATTGGCAAAACCAACGGTTTGAACCCATGTAACCAAGGAAGCATTTCATTTCTTCAAATGCTGTTCTGTTAGCAGGTTATTTTCATATTCACTTTTCCTAAGAATGTTCAAGCTGTTAAAATACAGAAAAAGAAATAGAGATAATTTAGGAACTGGAGTTTTGATTTTTGGGTAGTATATCATTAATTTGTCCTTCTTCATTTACTAATATTTATTATTAGTTTGTCCTATTTCTTAAGATTTATTTATGGCCTAGTAGGGACATTTTGGACTGCAAATTAGAATATCAATGTACTTTTTAAAAATATATTTTTTATTTATTTCAGAGAGAAAGGGAGAGGGTGAGAGATAGAAACATCAATGATGAGAGGGACTCATTGATTGCTTGCCTCCAGCATGCTCCGTACTGGCATGTGCCCTTGACCAGAATGTAACCCAGGATCCGTCAGTCCCCAGGCCTACTTTCTATCCACTGAGCCAAATCAGCTAG